>NC_091982.1:191451710-191808498 GCF_044704955.1 Pristiophorus japonicus | reverse complement strand
TATCAACACCACGTAAATATGTACAATAAAGACACATTTATTTGAGTGAAACAAGTTTCAATTGTCACACCTGGGCTCTTCAAGGATTGCGCATGATGTGAGGAGACCTTGGGTCATGTTTCAAAAATGTAACCTGTCTGCATACAATCTGGGAATAATGTCAGTCCATTGCTTGGCTGATTTTTCAGCGTTACCATTCTATTTTTTTGTTTAGTAGATAAAAGAATAAAAATTATGCTCTCCAAAATACTAAACTAAACAGAGTTCTTTAAGAAGTGAATTAAAATATTTACTTGGAGAAGCATGGATTAACAAGGGACAGCCAGAATGGATTTGTTAAAGGTAAATCACGTCTGACTAACCTGTGAGTTATTTTCTGAAGTATTAGAGAGGGTTGATGAAGGGAGTGTAACAGTTGTGTATATATGGACTTTCAAAAGGCATTTGATAAAGTACCACATAACAGACATATTCGGAAAATAAAACCACATGGGGTTGAAAGGACGGTGGTGACTTGGTTACGTAATTGCCTAAGGGATAGGAGGCAGAGAGTAGTGCTGAATGGATGTTTTTCTGATTGCAGAGAAGTATACATTGGAGTCCTCAAGGATCGGTATTATTAGTCCCTCTTGTTTTGCCGTGTGTTGTCTTAAGCCCACTCAATGGGCCCAAGTTTCCACAAGAAAAAAAACTGGCGCCCCTCCGAGCTGGGCGCCCGTTTTTCGCGTCTAAAACGGCGCCTAAAAAAATCCTCAGTAGTCTGCACCTACTTACAGGTCCTCTGGCCCTTGGCGCAGTCAGCATGAGTTGTGGGGGGGTGGAGCCAGGTCCCGGCGCTGAAAACAGTGCCAGGACCTCTGCACATGCGCGCTACAGTCGGCACGCAAGTGCAGTAGCTCCAGGCGCCGAACTGTGTGGGAGGGGCCCGAAGCACGCAGCCCCTAGCCCTGGCCCAATGGCCTCACTGGGGCTCCTCCCACGGCCAGCTCCTGCTCCCCGCCTGACCAGACCCGTCACTCACTCTCTTCTCCCCCCCCCCCCCACCCCCGCCGACCAGACCCGATCCGACCTCCGCTCCCCCCCCCCCCGCGACCCGACACCCACTCCCCCCAGCCCCGAGACCCGCTCCCCCCCCCCCCGCACCAACCCGAGACCGAGACCCGCCCCCCGACTGACCCGACCCGCGCTCCTGTTCCCCGACCCGACGCCCCCCCCCTCTCTCTCCCTCACTCTCTCCCTCCCTCTCTCCCCTCTCTCCCTCCCTCTCTCCCCTCTCTCTCTCCCTCCCCCTCTCTCCCTCCCTCCCCTCTCTCTCTCCCTCCCTCCCCCTCCCCCTCTCTCTCTCCCCTCCCCCTCCCTCCCTCTCCCTCTCTCCCTCCCTCCCTCCCTCCCTCCCTCCTCTCTCTCTCTCTCTCTCTCTCTCTCTCTCTCTCTCTCTCTCTCTCTCTCTCTCTCTCTCTCTCTCTCTCTCTCCCTCCCCTCCCTCTCTCTCTCTCTCTCTCTCTCTCTCTCTCTCCCCCTCCCGCTCAGCGGCACGAACGGCTGCAGAATTCTCCCTGGCTGAAGCACTTTCACACAGGTAGGAAGATGGTTTATTTAATCTTTTCGTGGCTTATAAATGTTTATTCAGGTTGGATTTATTTGTATAATATTTGTAGAAGTATAAATAAGGATTTATTGTCGAATTTAATGAGTTCCCTTCCCCCCCACCTCGTTCTGGACGCCTAATTTGTAACCTGCGCCTGATTTTTTAATGTGTAGAACAGATTTTTTCAGTTCTACAAAAATCCTCACTGGCTCCATTCTACTTTAGTTTGGAGTACATTTTCACTGTGGAAACTTTCAAATCAGGCGTCAGTGGCCGGACACGCCCACTTTTGAAGAAAAAATTCTGTTCTAAACTAGAACTGTTCTACCTGACTAGAACTGCAGAAAAAAAAATGTGGAGAATTGCGATTTCTAAAATAGTCCGTTCTCCACCAGTTGCTCCTAAAAATCAGGCGCAAATCATGTGGAAACTTGGGCCCAATATAAGCACCATTATCAAATGTTGAAGTTTGTATTTGATACAAAACTTGGCAACATAGTAAACAGTGAGGAGGTTAATAGCAGCCTTCAGGAGGATGTAGACAGACCGGTGAAATCGGCAGATGCAATTTAATGTGAAATGATGCACTTTGGGGGTGGGTGGGGGGGGGAAACAATATGGAGAGGCAGTATAATCTAAAAGGTACTTTTTGAAGGGGGTACAAGAACAGAGGTGCCTGGGGATGCACATTCATAAATCTTTGAAGGTGGCAAGTTGATAAAGCAGTTAAGAAAGCATTTGGGATACTTGGCTTTGTAAATTGGGGCATTGTTTTTATATTCAGTGAAGTCATAAATTTAGGCCGAATGTCCAGGCCTTAGACAGGATACAGATAAGGTTTACCAGGATGATACTAGGAATGAGAGACTTCAGTTATGTGGAGAGATTGGAAAAGCTGGGTTTGTTCTCCTTGGAGCAGAGAAGGTTAAGAGGAGACCTAATAGAGGTATTTAAAATTATGAGGGTTTTGATAGAACAAGTAGGGAGAAACTGTTTCCTCTGGCAAGTGGTTGGTAATCAGAGGTCATAGATTTAAAATAATTGGCAAAAGAACTTGAGGGGAAATGTTTTCAGAGAGGGCTGTTAAGATCGGGAATGCACTATTTGAAGGGGTGGTGGAAGCAGATTTCATAGGAAATTTCAAAGGGCAATTGGACATGTACTTGAAGGGAACTAACTTGCACGGTCATGGGGAGAAAAGTGGGGTATGGGACTAAATTGGACAGCACTTTCAGAGCCGGCACAGGCCTCCTTTTGTGCTATAAGATTCTATGATTCTAATTTAAAACAAATCTGTAATGCTTGGATTAAAAGTCTCCCTCCATTTAGATGTGCTGCTGATTCTTGTTAAAATAGCCATTTTCATTCAATGCTCTTTTGACTCAATGCTCTCCTGTCCATCCCAGAGGAACAACAGTGGCTCAGATGATCCCAGTGAAGTATTTCGTTTTATGGTAGAAGACCGTGTCCAGTGTTGCCAGTCCAGGAAAGTCAAATACACGCACAGAGTCGACTACATCATGCAACTCCCTGCTGTCCTCGAGGCTGCTAGTAACAAAGGTACATATATATCATGGTGCTTATATTGGGCTTGGGGTAACACATGGGAAAACAAGAGGGACTATAAATGGTTGAAGGATTCTCCACTCACTACACTCGCACGGACGTCAAAGAACTTGCTGGGGCCGAAATTCACCGTCCCTGAAGGGGACATTCCGCGGGGTTTGGGTGGCCGATCGGAAAAATCGATCGTCGCCGTGGTAGGGTGTTTTCCCTCCCTGAGCCATATTCAGCTCGGGGGGATTTGAGCGGCGTGCACTTCCGGCGCAATCAGCGGGGTGAAGCCGCGCTACAGGAGTTAGTGGCGCGGTGAGGTCATCGGGTGGGCCACTGGAAAACGGCCACTCCCGTGATTTTCAGCTACAAAAGCGGAGGACTTCAGTGCCCAGGCAAGGTTTTCCAATCGGTGCACGAACGCGACACCGCTGGAGTTTTGCCACGATCGGGGCCGTTTGGTAGGCAAATAGTTTTATGAATGTTTAATTTTCATTAAAAGTGCAATAAGTTGTATTAATTGTTTTGGTTCCATTAAACCTGTTGAGTGCTGCTCAGAGGTTTTCACAGACATTTGTACAACTTTCAGGTCTGACTGTTTAGTGGAGGCCTGTAGGCCACATTATGGGTTGCAGAGGCCTGCTTGGCAGGGTTCACCCTGAGGATGGGAAGAGTGTTGGGAGGGCGACACCTGGTCAGAAGCAGGGCGGCACGCAGGAGAAGGCATTGCCCTCAGCACCATGTAGAGAGGCAGTGGGCAAGGGAGGCAGCAGCCATGGCTGTACAACAGAGAGAAGGGCGTGCAGATGTGAGCAGACCTGCAGCTAGAGAGGGTGGCCAGGAGGGAGATGGCATCAGGAGGAGGGTGAGGGATGCTGACACCCCCCCCCCCAATCCCCCCCTCCCCCTCCAAATACTGGGAGAGGAGCTTTCCAGCAAGAGCCTCCAGAGGAGCCCGAGAATGCGGACCAAGGAGATGGCCAGCAGGCAGCTGCCAGTGAGGTGGCCAATGCAGATGTGGGGGAAGGAGGCCATAGCCTCAAAGGGTCTACACACCTCAGTTGTTCCAGTTCAGTGATGAGCAATGCCTGCGAAGGCTCCAATTTCGGACAAAAGTACTCTGGGAGCTCTACCCTGTCATAAGAGAAGATCTGCAGCCTCAATCACGCCTCAGGACCGCCGTCACCGTGGAGACCAAGGTCACCATAGCCTTGAATTTTTACGCCACAGTGTCTTTCCAGTCTGCCACTGCAGACATTAGCAACATCTCTCAATTCTCAGCACATCGGTGCATCCGGCAGGTCACAGATGCACTGTACAGGAGAAGGATCCAGTACATCTCCTTCCTAATGACAAGGGACAAACAGGTGGAGTGGCAGGCTGGATTTGCCCAAATGGCAGGCTCCCCAAGGGAGCACCGCATCTTCAGCCCGAGATCTTTGTGAACCGCAAAGACTTCCGCTCTCTGAATATGCAGCTCGTGTGTGACCACCAGTGTCGGATCCTGGCAGTTGATGAGAGGTACCCAGGCGACAGCCATGATTTTGTTCATTCTGCGCCAGACCAATGTACTCGCTGTCTTCATCGGCCCAAATCAGGATTATGGTTGGCTGCTTGGGGACAAGGGATATCACCTGTCCACTTGGCTGCTCACTCCACTGCGGAACTCCAGGACAGCGCCAGAGCATGCCTACACTGACGCTCATTATGCCACCAGGTGCATTATCAAGCAGTACATATGCATCCTCAAGCAGAGGTTCCGGTGCCTGGACCGCTCTGGTGGCACCATGCAGTACTCTCCTCAATGGGTTTCCATCATCGTCGTGGTCTGCGGCATGCTGCACAACCTGGCCATCATGAGGGACAGCTGCTGGATGGTGAGCCAGCAGTACCACCTGAGGAGGAGGATCCCCGTCGTCCCATCGCAACCCTGGAAGGAAGGTACAGCTACATCTCATAGCTGCTCGCTTCAGATAATCCCATCCATACATGACTTTTCAGGTCCCACTTTCGATGGCCATCCTAATGAGTGCCTTAATGCACAATTGCCCACTCCCTAATAAACACCTGGCAAGATATATGTGCCAAAATAAAGATTTATCCAATTATCCAAATCAATGCAAAAACAGAACATACAGAACAATATAATACTGTAATCATTTTTTATCCCTGTGCATCTCACTACAACACCTATAATGCATGACTATCCTAACACTATGCCTAACTGTCATCCATGTGGCTGCATCATGGGTCCGGGAAGGCTGCTGTAGTTGTTGTCTGGGATCTACAGCTGTCCTTTGATGCCCTGGAACACCTCTCGGCCTGGAAAGGCTAGGTGCAGACTGGCCAGCACCCTCCATGCATTATGTACTGCCTGTCTGCCAGGTTTCCCCACGTCAGGAAACAGTATTCTTCTTCTGTCCTCCACACCGTCCATCAGTGTCTCCAGCTCCATATCCGTGAACCTGTTGGTTTTCCTTGCACCTCTTACACCAGCCATCCTTCCAAACTCCTTCTCCCCTCAGGGCCTTGCTGCAAAGCAGCTGGCTTGTTAGAAACCCTTACCAACATGCCGAATTTCTCAGTGGTCATAACGCTCAAATTAAGACAGCCACATTGCTGAAAAATCCACTTTGGAAGGGTTCATTAGCGCTGCAACCCAATTTTGAATATGGGGTGGCCCAGCCACGAAAAGATGTTGGCGCTAATGGCCCTAAAATGTTGGAGCGTGTACCAGCTTTCCAACGGTACTGAATTTCGGGCCCGCTAACTGTTGCATTTTGTTTTTGAAAAGATCTGAAACAAAATTATTTTAGTTACAAATTTAAAAAAAAACATTTAATAACTTAACTGAAATAATGCTTTTAATTGTTTGAATAATAAACTTTTGTTTAGCATCGATCTGATTTCTGAACACTAGCAAATACTATTTGCAGACAAGAGGGAACTATGAAGAACTTATTTATTCCATAAAGTCTGCAATAAATTTGTCTCAGCCAAAACCAAACTGCAGAATACTGGACTGAGTATGCTGTATACTGCAGTCATGTGTATTGATAGTGGTGGTGGGGGGGTGGGAGGGTGGGAGGGGAGTGTGTAGCTGCTCCCTAACCTGAATTAATACTATTCTGTAACTGGCCACTGAGAGACGTGCAAAAACAGTGCAGATGACTGTCCTTTGCAGAAGCACATTTTATTTTTGCTTCCCTGTGAGCAGAATCTGTGCTCCTCCTCTGAGGACCCAGCTGATATCTGGAACACAATGTGGAGGAATTGGAGCACAACAATTGTCATAACCCCACCATAATTTAGATGGCTACCTTAACTAACCTGGCCACTGTCGAGCATAACTTTATAGTACAAAAATTCAGTTATGGTGGGAGAATTCATACAATCACAGTATTCCTTACAGTTTGTATGCATGCAAAATGGTGCAGTAGTTTATAATAATTGTTGAAGATGCATAACTTTCTTTTGAGATGAGCATGTCTTGCGACTCAGTTGTGCCTATGGAATTGAATGGTATTCGGAGTATCTTCAGACTACATTCTGAAAACAAAGGGAATACTTCTAATTATGATATTAACATTATATGTGAATGTTTTTTTTAATGTAATTTTTCAGTTTAATTTTCTTAAGTCATCATGCTATTTCCCAGATGAGTTTATAGTGTATGAAACGAAGAGAAGAGAGGCTGAGATAGCAAAGAGGCCTTTACGAGAGGTTGTCCGAGCCAAGATTCCATTCAGTGCCTGTCTTCAAGCCTTTCAAGAGCCAGAAAACGTCAATGACTTCTGGAGCAGTGCACTCCAAGCGAAGTCGGCAGCAATAAAGTAAGTGGGCTGTTGGCAGGTTTTGTTATCTGTACTACTTTATAAAACAGGATATCTATTATGACTAAGGCAGTAAATTGAGCCATTCACTAACTTTACTTGGTCATACTTGTATGTAAACAATCTAAGCATGTCTTCCAGTACTTGTTCACTAGACAGTTACTACTTCAAGTAATGTCCACAGTTTGATCTGAATGTAACACAGCATTGATGAAGGTGTTGTTCTTCTTAACTGTAATTACTAGCTAAAGAAATGTTCACAGGGAGAATTGGAACTTTGGGGGTAATTTTAACACCTAAAAATGGGTGTGTTTAGGTCAGGGAGAGCAAGTTTACATGTAAAGTTGCAAACCCCAATCAAACCTACCCACTTCCATTTTTAAAGTTGGTTGGGCGGGGGGCAGGGGGGGTGGATGGGCGACCAAACCACTCAGGAGGCGGATCCTTCATTTAAATAATTTAATGAGGCTGCATGCCACAGATTTAATCTGGCTGGGGGGGTTTCCTGGGCCTTGGGAAAACAGGCAGCTGAAGTGAAGCGAGGACTTCCAGCTAGAACCAGTCAGTGCATTTCCAGCACTGCTTGTGGGCCAGGAGGAGCAGGAGAGCTTCTCTCACCCCACCACCCCATCAAGTTCCTCAGTTCCTGTCCACTGAATCAAATATTACCTTGAAATCAATGCACATTAATCATAGCTTTTGGTGTTCTCCATGTCTGGGCTACGATGTTAAGCCCCAATATTTGGTTGGTGGTGGACCTGCCTGGCGTGAATCCATTCTGCTGTTGTGTTAAGAATAGTAATCTTTCCAAGAATTGTGTGTGTAAAGGCTTTTCTTGGAACTGACAGGAGAGTAATTTCTCTCTAGTTTCCACATATGATTTGGCTGTCTTTGCTTTCCCAGATTGGGACTGTCACTAAATGCTTCCAATCTTCGGGTATGACCTGTAGCTCACGGGAATTGCCGATCAACTGTTTTAAGGATTTAGTGCACACCTCTCTACCTCCTTCAGCATTTCAGCAGACATTCCAGATAGGCTGGGAGATTGTCCATACTTTAGTTTCTTAATGGATGACTCTAAGTCAGCATGGATTTGTGAAAGGGAGATCATGCTTGACAAATCTTCTGGAATTTTTTGAGGATGTTTCCAATAAAGTGGACAAAGGAGTACCAGTTGATGTGGTATATTTGGACTTTCAGAAGGCTTTCGACAAGGTCCCACACAGGAGATTAATGTGCAAAGTTAGAGCACATGGGATTGGGGGTAGTGTGCTGACGTGGATTGAGAACTGGTTGTCAGACAGGAAGTAAAGAGTAGGAGTAACTGAGTACTTTTCAGAATGGCAGGCAGTGACTAGTGGGGTACCGCAGGGTTCTGTGCTGGGGCCCCAGCTGTTTACATTGTACATTAATGATTTGGACGAGGGGATTAAATGTAGTATCTCCAAATTTGCGGATGACACTAAGTTGGGTGGCAGTGTGAGCTGCGAGGAAGATGCTATGAGGCTGCAGAGCGCCTTGGATAGGTTAGGTGAGTGGGCAAATGCGTGGCAGATGAAGTATAATGTGGATAAATGTGAGGTTATCCACTTTGGTGGTAAAAACAGAGAGACAGACTATTATCTGAATGGTGACAGATTAGGAAAAGGGAAGGTGCAACGAGACCTGGGTGTCATGGTACATCAGTCATTGAAGGTTGGCATGCAGGTACAGCAGGCGGTTAAGAAAGCAAATGGCATGTTGGCCTTCATAGCGAGGGGATTTGAGTACAGGGGCAGGGAGATGTTGCTACAGTTGTACAGGGCCTTGGTGAGGCCACACCTGGAGTATTGTGTACAGTTTTGGTCTCCTAACTTGAGGAAGGACATTCTTGCTATTGAGGGAGTGCAGCGTAGATTCACCAGACTGATTCCCGGGATGGTGGGACTGACCTATCAAGAAAGACTGGATCAACTGGGCTTGTATTCACTGGAGTTCAGAAGAGTGAGAGGGGACCTCATAGAAACGTTTAAAATTCTGACGGGTTTGGACAGGTTGGATGCAGGAAGAATGTTCCCAATGTTGGGGAAGTCCAGAACCAGGGGTCACAGTCTAAGGATAAGGGGTAAGCCATTTAGGACAGAGATAAGGAGAAACTTCTTCACCCAGAGAGTGGTGAACCTGTGGAATTCTCTACCACAGAAAGTTGTTGAGGCCAATTCACTAAATATATTCAAAAGGGAGTTAGATGAAGTTCTTACTACTCGGGGGATCAAGGGGTATGGTGTGAAAGCAGGAAGGGGGTACTGAAGTTTCATGTTCAGCCATGAACTCATTGAATGGCGGTGCAGGCTAGAAGGGCTGAATGGCCTGCTCCTGCACCTATTTTCTATGTTTCTATGTTTCTACTTCCAGAACGGTTGGTGGATTAAAGATGATCATGGAATCTGATTTGACTTCATTTACTGCTTCCCGCAGAGCTTCGGAGCTCCTCGTTGAGGACGGTTCAGGAGGGTTTCAAACAGTTCTATAATCTTGCCCTTTTTTTCAGTGTGGTTGATGGTAGCTGAACATTACCATATTCGACTGGACCAAGGGCTGATTTATAATGCCCACGATGAAGCTTAATGTTGCGAAAGACGTTTCTGGTGTAGTTAGGTTTCAATAGCTGCTCTGCCTTGTTTGCTTTCTGAAAAGTGCAGTCCTGATGGTCTCGATCTAGAATTTGACTTTTCACTGCTGAGAACATGCTTAATGTCCATGCCACCCATCATGCTTGTTGATCTCCTTTCCTTCATGATATCAAGGACCTCTTGGCTTATGGTCTCATGATGCCTTCTCTTTGTGGTTCCTAAGGAAAATTTGGCTGATTTGCACAAGTACTAATTTTAACATGGGTGACTGTGTCTTGATGTCCCCTCCAGGGAAAATCAGTCTCCAATGCCTCTTGTACTTTCTGTTGATAATTTTGAAGATAACGTAGCTCTTTTAATTTCCTGATGTCCAAGCACAATGAGCAAATGGAGATTGATCTGGTTGTTAAGAATCTTGTGGAGATATCAGTGGCTAGGAGACAATGGTTGGAGCTCCCTTTCTATGGACACTACTGTGGTTGGTACTCCACTGAACTTGCCTTTTAACTTTCAAATATGCTGTGTTATATGCTCTTCCTTCGATCTATTCCCTCATTGTGTTGAAATCAAGACTCCTTGCACAATCTCCGACTCCGACTCAAAACTATGGAACTTCATACCTCCTTCAGCCTTTATTTCCTTCCTTCAAGCTTTTAAACCTAAGCTAGATATCACTTAATCACTACTTTTTGATTTACCTGATCTTGCCATATTCGACTGGACCAAGGGCTGATTTATGATGCCCACGATGAAGCTTAATGTTGCAAAAGACGTTCCTGGTGCAGTTAGGTTTCAATAGCTGCTCTGTCTTGTTCGCTTTCTGAAAAGCGCAGTCCTGATGGTCTCGATGAAGAATTTGACTTTTCACTGCCCTGAGAACATGGTTAGTGTCCATGCCTTCTTCAACCTTGGTCATGACCTGCATGACAGGCCCTCATACACTGCCTTGATTTCTCAATTTAAAAATAAATACACATGGGAATGGTAGTTCTTTAACATTTCTGTCAAAGTTACTGTACATCTCTCGCTGTTGGTGTTCTTTTCTTGATGCCATAGATCACACACGGCCTTGCTTACTATTACTGAGCACAGTATCGATTGAAACATAAACTCTACATGTGCTGAAATGTGATGTTGATGTGTTCAATCATGAGCTCTGACATGCCAGTTAACAATTCTTGCAGTAAAATCTATCATACATTTCTGAGTTAGAGCGGGGTTCTGTTTTCCTTTGACCAATATATTAAAATCTACTTGTTGCATAGTACAATAGTTCTCCTCTAGTAAAGCAAATGGCCAATTGTTTATTATTTTGCACGCCTTTATTTCTTCCCATTTTGCTTGGCTTGGATCATGTGCATTGTGTGATTCCTAATAATGCTGCCTTATGACTTCCCCCATCCCCATATTGCATTAATCTGATTTGACTGAACATGCCATCTACTGGATTGGTAGAAAAGTCAATAAGTGATCATGCAAGTTCAACATGGCTGGATTTCAAAATTTCAGTTTCTTGATAATAGAAGCTTTACATATCGAACAATTTTGGGGAAAAAGAAAATGTTCAAAACAGTTTACTTGAATCACATTCACTTCAGCAATTCCAAAATGCTGGATATTAGTGTGGTGAGGATGGCATATCATTAAACAATGTTCTAGTCATCTACTTTGATATATTTGGAATATTTTCAAAGTGGAGATTCTGCACTGATGTATGAGTTTCCTCACTAAATACAGTTCAGCACTGTCAAAATACTATAGTTTTGATACTTTGCAAGAGTTTTATTTTAGATGCAACGGTTAAAAGAATTCAAATCATTTTCACCTTTGTTGTGATGCAAATTATTTTTTTAATTTAGAATTGTTATAGTGCTATCCATACAAAATATAACCCTTTAATACATTAAACACTTAGCAAGAAATGTGTATGATTGCATTTTTGGAGACTATAGAGTCAGATTTGATTATATGCAGACAGTCTTCTAGAGATTCAACTCCTCACCCCAGTACAGTAAGATACTGGTGTCCAATGTGCTCAACATTGAAATAAATACCCAACCATGAGCTAATCAGATGGTGTATTAAAATAGCTCTGAAGTTCCTGGAATTCCAGCTAGTAACCATGTGAAGATACCAGAAATAACATTTACAATGCTACTATGCTTCATCTTGACCAGATGTACTACATCTTTGTTTCATAGTGATGTGTGACTTAAAAAAATATATTAACAGGTTCTGAGATTGAAAACTTAAAGTAGCATCTTTTATTTACAGAACAATCCACTTTGCTTCATTTCCTGAATATTTGGTTATTCAAGTAAAGAAATTTACCTTCGGTATAGACTGGGTACCAAAGAAGTTAGGTAAGGTCTCCGAAAAGTGTAATTTTTAAAGTGGTTCAGTTCTTATTTTTATGAAGGTATTCATATTGCTTAAAAGAATATCACAGTGGAGCTGTCTTGATGACTTACTTGGTGAATACACTGCATGGTGTAGTACTGGGAGGACCCAGCTTCAGTCTTGGTTTGTGTTAACTTAGCTGATCTTAGCCATAACAATGGAAGGACCGTTACAATTGCTGCCTCCTTCCATGGAGGGGAGAAATCAGCTAGCATTCTTTTTAGGGTAGCTGTCCAATGACCTGTGTTTGAACTGACTGCTTGCCATTGTTGTTAATTCTGGTTTGTGTCTGGGTGGCCTGTAAACATCAACTTTTGAGTGTAGAACTTTCACTCTGTCCAAGTGTCAGTTTAGGAATGTGTATGGGAAGATTCCTGGTTTTCCCCAGAAATCCTGCCAGTTACTCCAGCAATAAGGCCAGTGATATTTACAGTATGCAGATAGTAGCCGTAAGTGGCTACATCTGGGCACCACATTCAGTTTCAAATGGGAATTGATCCAGAGGGATCAGTTAGAAATGTGGACTTGCCATCGAGGAAGTCACACTGAAGCATTTCTAATTCTTTATTGTTTGCCAGATCAGTCTTTGGCTGATGTGCCTGTGCCAAATAGTTAAATGACTCCATCCCCAAAATTCAGGTCAGGAGTATCCAGTGGAATCTCTGCTCTCTGATGTCTGTGGGCTCAGTGGACACCCATCACGACTGAACATCTTTTGTATTATTTACCCTGATTTCCCTATTCTGATTTAATTTTAGTTGCATTTGTTAACATCTTTTGTTGATATGAATTTGGGACAGTCCCTTCCTGAATGGGGATATCCCAAAAGACAGGTACGGCAGTGTAGTGGTATGTTACTGGACTAGTAATCCAGAGAACATGAGTTTCAAAGCCCGCCGTGGCAGTTTGAGAATTTGAAATTAGTTAAAAAAAAACCTGGAATGCGAAGCTAGTATAATTAAAGGTGACCTGCTGTCCTTACCCAGTCTGCCATATATGTGAATCCAGTCCCACACCAACGCAGTTGACTTTTAACTGTCCTCTGAAGTGGCATAGCAAACCAACACAAGTAGTGATGGGCAATAAATACCAGGCTTGTCAGCGATACCCACACCCAAAAATGGATTTAAAAAAAAACAGAAAGATGACTTAAAAAAAATTGTGGTTAAACCCAGTAAAGCCACAAGTGTCAAACTTGGCACATTATAGCTTCTCTCTTACTAATGGAAAACATCAATGTTTTGTGTCTATGTCACATACACATGGCTGAGTAAAGTTCCTTGGGGTGGAAATGCTAAGGCACATACACTAATATTAACTAAAATTTAAATCTATAACTTGTTAGAGTTTATTGTTTATTTAAAGTGCTTTATTGCTCCTTCCAAATTGGTTCTGCGGACTAAACCTGAGTAAACCCAATCTTTTCAGATTACAAACATTCTATTACTGTTTGGCTTGATAAAACATGTACTGCTGGCAACGGCTTTCACCAATTCATTTTTGATCCGCATTCAGGGTCCGAATACAAGTTTTCAGAGACTGTAAATAATTTTATCGACAAAAACCAGGAAGTTTTTGACTTTTTCTGTTGACTTTCTCTGTTGCGGCGCTAATCCAGGTGGAGCGGTACTTTTAGCGCCTTGCATAAGTTTGTGCCTCCCGCCCAGAGATTCATCAGAATCAGTTGAAGAGCTGACGGGCAATACATCAACCGTTGCACACCAGAGCCGGGGGGGAGGGGAGGGGTGGGGGGGCGGCGGTTGGGGAGCGATAATGAAAGTTTGTCCGGACATTTTAGTGGCCCATTGCGCATGCGCAGAACTCTAAATCGGATCCCAGGAAAAGCCGACTCTTAAAGGCACGGCATAGTAATGCACCCATTAAAGTTTTCAAAATCACTTGTTTTAAACCTGAACTGTTATGTCTGTCTGCTGCTGCAAACTCTGAGGCACACACACACGCACTGTGCTGTGTGTAAACGTTGCACTGACTGTTACCTTTTGGACAAATCAAATTAGTCAAGGTAGCCTTCAGGAGGAGTTCATAGAGTGTATAAGGGATGGGTTCCTTGAGCAGTATGTAAGTGAATCAACCAGGGGGCAGGCTATCTTAGATCTGGTCCTGTGTAATGAGACAGGATTAATAAACAATCTCCTAGTAAAGGATCCCCTCGGAATGAGTGATCATAGCATGGTTGAATTTCAAATTCAGATGGAGGGTGAGGAAGTTGGATCTCTAACCAGCGTACTAAGCTTAAATACAGGAGACTATGAAGGAATGAGGACAGAGTTGGGTAAAGTGGACTGGGAAAATAGATTAAAATGTAGAATGGTTGATGAACAGTGGTATACATTTAAGGAGATATTTCACAACTCTCAAGAAAAATATATTCCAGTGAGAAGGAAAGAGTGTAAGAGAAAAGATAGCAATACGTGGCTAACTAAGGAAATCAAGGACGGTATCCAATTAAAGGGCATACAAAGTGGCAAAACTAGTGGGCGGGCTGAAGACTAGGAAGCTTTTAAAAGCCAACAAAGAACGACTAAAAAAAAATGATTAAGAAAGGGAAGATAGACGATTGAATTAACTAGCACAAAATATAAAAACAGATAGCAAGAGTTTCTATAGGTATATAAAAAGGAAAAGAGTGGCTAAAGTAAATGTTGGTCCCTGAGAGGACGAGACCGGGGAATTAGTAATGGGGAACATGGAGATGGCAGAAACTCTGAACAAATATTTTGTATCAGTCTTTACGGGAGAGGATACTAACAATATTCCAACAATGGATTGCCAAGGGGCTATAGGGGGGTGGAACTTAACACAATCACAATCACGAAGGAGGTGGTACTCAGTAAGATAATGGGACTAAAGGCAGATAAATCCCCTGGAGCTGATGGCTTGCATCCTAGGGTCTTAAGAGAAGTAGCGGCAAGGATAGTGGATGCATTGCTTGTAATTTACCAAAATTCCCTGGATTCTGGGGAGGTCCCAGCAGATTGGAAAACTGCAAATGTAACGCCCCTATTTAAAAAAAAAAAGTTGGCAGACAAAAAGCAGGAAACTATAGACCAGTTAGCCTAACATCTGTGGTTGGGAAAATGTTGGAATCCATTATTAAAGAAGCAGTAGCAGGACATTTGGAAAAGCAAAATTCAGTCAGGCAGAGTCGGCATGGATTTATGAAGGGGAAGTCATGTTTGACAAATTTGCTGGAGTTCTTTGAGGATGGATAAAGGGGAACCAGTGGATGTGGTGTATTTGGACTTCCAGAAGGCATTTGACAAGGTGCCACATAAAAGGTTACTGCACAAGCTAAAAGTTCACGGGGTTGGGGGTAATATATTAGCATGGATAGCGGATTGGCTAACTAACAGAGAACAGATAGTCGGGATAAATGGTTCATTCTCTGGTTGGCAACCAGTAACTAGTGGGGTGCCGCAGGGATCAGTGCTGGGACCCCAACTATTTACAAACTATATTAACGACTTGGAAGAAGGGACTGAGTGTAACGTAGCCAAGTTTGCTGATGATACAAAGATGGGAGGAAAAGCAATGTGTGAGGAGGACACACACAATCTGCAAAAGGACAGAGACAAACTAAGTGAGTGGGCAAAAATTTGACAGATGGAGTATAATGTCGGAAAGTGTGAGGTCATGCAATTTGACAGAAAAAAAATCAAAGAGCAAGTGATTATTTAAATGGAGAAAGATTGCAAACTGCCGCAGTACAGGGGGACCTGGGGGTACTTGTGCATGAAACGCAAAAGAATATTGTTATATATGTAAACCTGTAAATATCAGAGGGCTCATCTCTTGGAGTCCCAAGGGATCCCACAATCCCTTGGGAGCACCTGTACTTAAGGAGGCCTCACAGGCTGGAGAGGCACTCTGGAGATCTGCAATAAAAGACTAAGGTCACACTTTACTTTGAGCTCACAGTATCTAGTCAGACTCTAAAATTCCACATAACAACTGGCGATGAGATACAGATGACGAACCCAACGATGCAGAGAATAGTGGGCATCCTGGAGAAATTTTCGGAGGGAGATGATTGGGAAACCTTCGTGGAGCGACTCGACCAATACTTAATGGCCAACGAGCTGGAAGGAGAAGCGAACGCAACCAATCGAAGGGCGATTCTCCTCACCGTCTGCGGGGCACCAACGTATGGCCTCATGAAAAATCTGCTTGCTCCAGCGAAACCCACAGAGAAATCGTATGATGATTTGTGCACACTGGTCCGGGAGCATCTGAACCCGAGGGAAAGCGTTCTGATGGCGAGGTACCGGTTCGACCCTACAAAAGGTCTGAAGGCCAGGAAGTGGCGAGCTATGTCGCCGAGCTGAGATGCCTTGCAGGACATTGCGAATTTGAAGGTCATTTGGAGCACATGCTCAGGGACTTCTTCGTACCTGGCATTGGCCTTGAAGTGATACTTCGCAAACGTTTGACTGTAGAGACTCCAACCTTGAGTAAAGCCATAGCGATAGCCCAGGCGTTCATTGCCACCAGTGACAATACTAAGACAAAGACAATCTCTCAGCACATGAGTGCTGCCACAAGTACTGTGAACAAAGTGGTGATGATTTCAAATCGCAACGTACAGGGCTGGCCTCACATGCCTGCAGCTGCACATCCGCAGATGTCTGACTCCACCATCAAGGGAGATGAATGCAAGGCCATCAACACCTTGTTGACGCTGCGGGGGTGATCATTGTTTCCATTCATGCCACTTCAAAGGGTATGTTTGCAAGGGCTGTGGAACAATGAGACACCACCAACGTATATACAGGCGAGCTGCAAACCCTGCTAATCCTGCAAACCACCATGTTGCAGAGGAGGACAGATCCACGGCAGATCATGACGAACCAGAGCCTCAGACCGAGGAGGCAGAGGTATATGGGCTGCACACATTTACCACAAAGTGTCCCCCGATAATGCCGGGTTGAATTAAATGGACTCCTGGTGTCAGTGGAGCTGGACACGGTGCGAGTCAGTCCATTATGAGTAAAAAGACTTTTGATAAATTGTGGTGCAGCAAGGCCTCAAGGCCAGTCCTGACTCCCATTTGCACCAAATTGAGAACTTGCACAAAGGAACTGATTCCCGTAATCGGCTGTGCTAATGTAAATGTCTCCTATGGTGGAGCGGCGCACAAGCTGCCACTCTGGTTACCTGGCGATGGTCCCACGCTGCTCAGCAGGAGCTGGCTGGGAAAGATACGCTGGAACTGGGACGACGTCCGAGCGCTCTTGTCCGTTGACGACACTTCGTGTGCCCAGCTCTTAAACAAGTTCCCCTCACTGTTCAAACCAGGCATCGGGAAGTTCTAAGGAGCAAAAGTACAGATCCACCTAATTCCGAGGGCGCGACCCATCCATCACAAGGCGAGAGCAGTACCGTACATGATGAGAGAGAGGGTGGAGATCGAGCTGGACCAGCTGCAATGAGAGGGCATCATTTCTCCGATCGAATTCAACGAGTGGGCCAGTCCGATTGTTCCAGTCCTCAAGGGAGATGGCACCGTCAGATTCTGTGGTGATTACAAAGGAACGATCAATCGTTTCTCCCTGCAGGATCAATACCCACTACCAAAGGCAGACGACATTTTTGCGACACTGGCGGGAGGAAAGACGTTCATGAAGCTGGACTTGACCTCGGCCTACATGAAGCAGGAGCTGGAGGAATCATCGAAGGGCCTCACCTGCATCAACACGCACAAAGATCTCTTCACTTACAACAGATGCCCATTTGGGATTCGATCAGCCACGGCGATATTCCAGAGAAACATGGAAAGCTTACTGAAGTCGGTCCCGCGCACGGTGGTCTTCTTGGACGTTATCTTGGTTACAGGTCGGGACACGGTCGAGCATCTGCAGAACCTGGAGGAGGTTCTTAGTCGACTCAACCGCGTGGGGCTCAGGTTAAAACGCTCGAAGTGCGTTTTCCTGGTACGTGAAGTGGAGTTCCTGGGGAGAAGAATCGCGGCGGACAGCATCAGGCCCACCGATTCGAAGACGGAGGCAATCGAGAACGCACCGAGGCCACAGAACATGACTGAGCTGCGGTCGTTTCTAGGACTCCTGAACTACTTTGGTAACTTCTTAACGGGTCTCAGCACACTGTTAGAGCCACTGCACACCTTACTGCATAAAGGAGATGAATGGGTATGGGGTAAAAGCCAAGAAAATGGTTTTGTAAAAGCTAGAAAATTGTTATGCTCAAACAAATTGCTTGCGTTATATGATCCATGTAAGCATTTGGTACTAGCATGTGATGCGTTGTCGTACGGGGTCGGGTGTGTATTGCAACAAACTAATGAATCTGGGAAATTGCAACCAGTTGCTTATGCATCCAGAAGTCTGTCTAAGGCTGAGAGAGCCTACAGCATGATTGAAAAAGAAGTGTTAGCGTGTGTTTATGGGGTAAAGAAAATGCATTAATATTTGTTTGGGCTCAAATTTGAATTGGAAACTGACCAAAAGCCACTGATATCCCTTTTTTCCGAAAGTAAGGGGATAAATACAAATGCATCGGCCCGCATCCAGAGATGGACGCTCACGTTGTCCGCATACAACTACGCCATCCGCCACAGGCCAGGCACAGAAAACTGTGCCAATGCGCTCAGTAGGCTGCCATTGCCCAACACTGGGGATGGAAATGGCATAGCCCGCAGATTTAGTCATGGTAATGGAAGCATTCGAGAGTGAGCAATCACCCGTCACAGCCCGACAGAGCCAGGACCCCTTACTGTCCCGAATCATAAATTGTCTGCTTCATGGGAGCTGGTCTAGTGTCACAGTGGAAATGCAGGAAGAGATAAAGCCGTACCAGCGGCGCAAAGATGAAATGTCTATACAGGCAGACTGCTTTCTGTGGGGTAATCGGGTAGTGGTCCTCAAGAAGGGCAGGGACACTTTCATCAGTGACCTCCACAGTACTCACCCAGGCATTGTTATGATGAAAGCGATAGCCAGATCCCACGTGTGGTGGCCTGATATCGATGCAGACTTAGTCCTGCGTGCACAAATGTAACACATGTTCTCAGTTAAGCAATGCAACCAGGGAGGTGCCACTAAGTTTATGGTCTTGGCCCTCCAAACCGTGGTCCAGGCTGTATGTCGACAATGTAGGCCCGTTTTTAGGTAAAATGTTCCTAGTAGTTGTAGATGCGTACTCCAAATTGATTGAATGTGAGATAATGTCGGCAAGCATGTCCGCTGCCACATTGAAAGCCTGCGGGCCATGTTTGCCATGCACGGTCTGCCTGATGTCCTTGTGAGCGACGAAGGCCCATGTTTCACCAGTGACGAGTTCAAAGAGTTCATGACCCTTAAGGGATCAAACATGTTACATCTGCCCCGTTCAAACCAGCATCCAATGGTCAGGCAGAGAGAGCAGTGCAAACCGTCAAGCAAGGCTTGAAGAGGGTAACTCAAGGCTCACTGCAGACTTGCCTATCCCGAGCCCTGCTTAACTACCGCACGAGACCCCACTCGCACACTAGGATTCCACCCGCTGAACTGCTCATGAAAAGGGCACTTAAGACAAGGCTCTCGTTAGTTTACCCTGATCTACATGAACAGATAGAGTACAACAAAGTACATATCATGCTAGTGCAAATGTGTCACGCGAAATTGAAATCAATGATCCTGTATTTGTGTTGAACTATGGACAAGGTCCCAAGTGGCTTGCCGGCACTGTTGTGGCCAAAGAGGGGAGTAGGGTGTTTCGGGTCAAACTTTCAAATGGACTCATCCACCGGAAACACTTGGAGCAAATCAAACTCAGATTTACGGACTATCCAGTGCAACCCACATTGGACCCTACCATCTTTGACCCCCCAACATACACACCATTGGCAACCGACACCGCGGTTGACCACGAAGCAGAACCCATCACCTGCAGCAGCCCAGCAGGACTCATCACACCAGTCAACCCAGCAAGGCCAGCTGCACAGCAGCCTAGCGAGGGCCCAACAAACGATTCACCAAAACCAGCATTTGCACCGAGACGATCAAGCAGGGAAAGAAAGGCCCCAGATCGACTCACTTTGTAAATAGTTACACTGTTGACTTTGGGGGTGGGGGGGTGGTGGGAGGGTGCCTGAAGTGTTATATATGTAAACCTGTAAATACCTTGTGTAGCCACCAGAGGGCTCATCCCCTGGAGTCCCAAGGGATCCGACAATCCCTTGGGAGCCCCTGTACTTAAGGAGGCCTCACAGGCTGGAGAGGCACTCTGGAGATCTGCAATAAAAGACTAAGGTCACACTTTACTTTGAGCTCTCAGTATCTAGTCAGACTCTTTATTCATAGATAGTATGCAGGTATAGCAAGTGATCAGGAAGGCCAATGGTATTTTGGCCTTTATTGCAAAGGGGATGGAGAATAAAACCGGGACGTCTTGCTACAGCTATACAAGGTATTGGTGAGGCCACACATGGAATACTGCGTGCAGTTTTGGTTTCCATATTTACGAAAGGATATATTTGCTTTGGAGACAGTTCAGAGAAGGTTCACTAGGTTGATTCCGGGGATGAGGGGGTTGACTTATGAGGAGACGTTAAGCAGGTTGGGCCTCTACTCATTGGAATTCAGAAGAATGAGAGGTGATCTTATCGAAAGGTATAAGATTATGAGGGAGCTTGACAGGGTGGGTGCAGAGAGGATGTTTTCACTGATGGGGGAGACTAGAACTAGAGGGCATGATCTTAGAATAAGGAGTCGCCCATTTAAAACTCATGAGGAGAAATTTCTTCTCTCCGAGGGTTGTAAATCTGTGGAATTCACTGCCTCAGAGAGCTGTGGAAGCTGGGACATTGAATAAATTTAAGACAGAAATAGACAAATTTTTTAAATGGTAAGGGGTTATGGGGAGCGGGCAGGGAAGTGGACCTGAGTTTATGATCAGATCAGCCATGATCTTATTGAATTTAGCAACTGTGGCGCAAGCGTGCGCATTGCACCAGGAATATGTCCTGATCAGAGTGGCGTCAGTAGCCAGGCGCTAGCAGTTTGCGCCCCCGGTGAGTGTCTCATGAATTTTCCATCGGGGCGCTGAAAGCTGCGTGCCCAGTCGCTGAGCTCTAACAATCGCCTTAACGCCCCCTCTGGCTGCCAGCAAGTTATAGACAACCAAAAATCCAGCCCCTAGACTATTTGAGATCAGACAACCTAATCTTGAAGCACAGTAAGTTAAGATTGTAGACATCAAGTTCTATTTCTTTGATTTGTGATCACATTCATATAAATGTGCTAACTAACTCTGGCACCAATATATAAAATGCATAGTAAATTATATAAAGAATCCTTTGAACATCTATTTAAAAACATCGTAACAGCAGTAACCATTTGTGACAGGTGCTGTCCCTCGTGTTACAACCGGGATACGGTTAAGAAAAAAACGTGAAATATTGGCCCTGAAATTACGGTGTATTCAGCATACGTCGTCATAATCCTTCTGAAAGGTCCCGCAACCTCTGGGTTTCTGCGTGCACGAAAACCCAGAACTTGCTATCTTCAAGGTACGCCTTGACCGATCGTACGAACTGAAAGTAAAATCAGTTTTGCTGGCTCAGAGTTGGGCTATTTGCCCAACAACTGCCCAGCAATTGTCAACAAAACTCTTATGTATGAGGAGAAATTTCTTCTCTTGGGGTTGTAAATCTGTGGAATTCGCTGTCTGAGAGCTGTGGAAGCTGGGACACTGAATAAATTTAAGACAGAAATAGACAAATTTCTTAAATGGTAAAGGGTTTTGGGGAGCGGGTAGGGAAGTGGACCTGAGTCCATGATCGGATCAGCCATGATCGTATTGAATGGCGGAGCAGACTCGAGGGGCCGTGTGGCCTACCCCTGCTCCTATTTCTTATGTTTTTATGTTCTTATGTACGGTAAAAGCAGGCGTAGAGCTTGCTTTCATCAGCGTAAGGGTTATTATAAATCTTAAATAAAAAAACTAAAAAATGATGCACAAACATTTAAAATTACTTTATGAAAATATTGGCCTAGATTAAAATGTTTAGTTATTTTTAAAAAAATTAAATTTTTATTGTATTTGGTGTAATGAAGGGACTTTAAATTTGAAAACACAATTTTTATATTTATTCAAATTGTGTAAATTGTTTAATTATTTGGGGATTCCATTGCATGTCATTAGGGGATTCATTCGGAAATGACTGCAATGGACTCCTCCTTTGTGATTAGAGAACCTGACCCACGTGATCACAGGGACTCTTCCAAACCGCCTGTATCCCTGGGATGTATGAGCCTTTACAGAGACATATGCCTGGAGGCCCGAGACCCAAACTCTCCGCAGCCTGGAGGTAGGTTCGGAAATATTTTGCGGGTCGGATGAATACTCTGAAGGTATGTCTCTGATTGCAATTTCAAGGCCATTCTAGTTTTAACTAAAAGTGTAACCACAAATTGTTGTTAGTTGTTGCCATTCAGCAGTATTCTTGAACTTGGAAAAAAATGACTTGGTTCTTTCAAATCACATCGCATAAGGTTTATCATCCCTCTATGTTAGTTCTCTGCATTGTGCTTCAGATGTCTCCATAGATATGCCAGATCTCCTCGATATCTCCCACCTAAGAGCAACAGGTTTACAGCCTGGAGAGGAGGAACTTCCTGATATTTCCCCACCTATCATCATCCCTGATCGACCCAAAGGTAACTAATTCTACAATAACACACCCTCCTGTTTTATCCTTCTGATAGCAAATGTTACCTCTTTTTCTATGACGTATTTTACTTTTTTGTGAAAGAGATTTATATGCATTCTTGCAGCTAGGATTAGTATTATCTTGGGCAAAATACAACACTGATGATTACAAATTGATGTAATTTTTTTGTTTACTCTTGTAATATAGAAGAGTCTTGATGGTAGAGGTTTCAACTCCATTTCACCTCATTTAAAAACTGCAATAAATCCTTAATCCCAAGAGCAGCTTTTACAGGCTTTGGGTTTTATGACAAAACTATTTTTGGAACTGCATGTTAGGAAATGAATAAAAACTGAATGTACCATGAAAGCTTTCCCATGGATTTGAGTTCTGTTTTCAAGAAGTGTCTCATAAAGGATACAGAAGGGACAACAGAAAACACAAAACCAGATGTGGAACTATATAATAGATATCAACAAAAAGTCTAAGGTTCTTGATAATTTAGGGGCTAAGAAAGCTGATACAGATACTGATATTAAGGAAATAACCAGTATTAAAACTCATTCTACAGACATTTCTCCATTTATTTTTTCCAAGATTTTTGCAGTAGCAACAGTTTGCTTAGAGCTAAGGAATAAGCCTCATATCAAGAGATGACATTTTTTAATTACAATGGAATTTGGTTTCTGTGTCACTAATAATTAGAAGTACAACACTGCTCGTCGCTTTATATTTACAAAGCATCTTCTAATAGAAGCTTGGAGTTGTTCACAGCCTGAAAGCTGGTACTATGGCTTTCCTCACTTACTCACAGCCGGAGTCCTGGCTCACTGCCTGAAAAATTCACCAATTCTTAGAGAACAGAATTTGTGTAACAGTTGGGGGTAGAGTTCCTGCCTTGGGCACAATCAGCGATTTGGGTGCAAATTGCAGCCAAAATTGTGCCTGTTTTGAGAAGTGTTTTTTTCTCTCTCGAGTTTGCTTAAAAAATATTCCTTGATATATATGAGTGCTAATTTGGTGCAGTTTGATTAATACAGCTGAAAATGGGTTTTACACAAATAATATATAGAATGAGAGATGATCTCATTGAAACGTATAGAATTCTTAGAGGGTGTGACGGGATAGATGCTGAAAGGCTGTTTCCCCTGGCTGGAGAGTCTAGAACGAGGGATCATTTTCTCAGGATAAGGGGTCAGCCATTTAGGCCTGAGATGAGGAGAAATGCCATCACTGAGGATTGTGAATCTTTGGAATTCTCTCCCCCAGTGGGGTGTGGAAGCTCAGTCGTTAAGTATATTCAAGACGGAGATCGCTAGATTTTTGGACACTAAGGAAATCGAGGGATATAGGAATATGGCGGGAAAGTGGAGTTGAGGTAGAAGATCAGCCATGATCTCATTGAATGTTGGAGCAGGCTCTAGTGTCCATACGGTCTACCCCTGCTCTTGCTCCTTTTTCTTATGTTGTTGTGTTCTTAAATAAGCAATTTTAATCACTGTGGAAGATTGTGGAAGCTCGATTTGCACTGAATGTTTTTGCGAGGGTGACACTGATTTCAGGCGAATTGTGCCGATTAAAATCAGCGCATCCGAGCAGAAATTCTATCCCTTGATATTTAGTACCAAAAGATAAATTTGAAATTTATATAGCAACTTTCACACAATAAAACATCCCAAGATGCTTCATAGTTGGGGGTGAAGCCTGAGCAGGTGTAGGAGAGAATTCAGGAGATTTAGCAGATGGCAAGGTTGCAAAGGTAGGTTTGAAGAAAACTTTTAAAGGTGGGGGAGGTGTAGCAAGGCAGATGGATTTAGAGTTCGAGTGTGTGACACACAAAGTTGAAGGCTATCCCACTGATGGTAGAGCAGAAAGGATTGGATATGCATAGGAGACCAGACTTGGAAGGTTGCACAGGGAGGATGGAATGACACTGTGGAAGGATGTATAAATGAGGTATTTGAAGTCATTACACTGAGTGGCAAGAAGCCAATGGAGATTGTCAAAGACACGGTTCATAGGTGAGTGGAATTTTATGCGGGATTAAGGTAAAGCTGACAGAGTTCTAGATGAGTTGGAGTTAATGAAGGCTGTCGAGGAGAATGTTAGACAAGTTGAGTTTGGAGGTGACAAAGGCATCTATGAGGGTTTCAGTAGCACTAGGGTGATGTTTCAAAAAAGACAGTAAGCAGTTTTGGTGCGGATTGGATATGAAGTTTGCAGCTCGGTTAAGGTGGACCTGGGCACTCGGGCCTTGATTTCTCCACACGCGGCGGGATCGATGCGGCTGGGGTAGGTGGAGTGTGAAAAGCCCGCTCCCGACTCGAACCCGTTCTCTCTCCGTAATCTTCCCATGATTGGGCTTGTTAAACCTGCCCTGCGGGCTTCCTCGCAAATTAAGAGGAAGCGGGTCTGATGACATCAATTGATGACGTGTCAACAGCCGGTTTCCTTAAAGGAACCATGCCCACAATGGTTTTGACAGTTCTTCTGACAGTGTCCTGCAGCATTGAGATGCTGCAAACACTGAGAGACACTGCACCCAGGCTCTCCCATGACTCGGTCCAGATGATTTATGGAGGGAGTCACAGCACGCACGGAAGGGACCTCCCCAGGACACCAATGCAGATATGTTGCATATTGTACAGGAGGGCACAAGCAGGGCGTCATGAGGAGGACCAGGCTGCAGTGGCGCAAACCTTTCGATGATCTCAGCAGATCACAAAACGTTACTGCAAAGCCACACTCAACCTCATCCTGCTGTGCCACTCATCATACTCCCATCACTCTGCCTTCCCAACTTTATCCCTGCACATCCATTCTCAGACCAACTTACCTTGCACCTCCAGCTCTCCCTCTCTCTCTGCATTATAGTTCCCCATTTCACTAGCCACCCCTTACACACTGCCTCATCCTTGTCCAATCATACCAACTAACAACACACCGGGGTAGGCACTTGGGTCCTTTAGCCAATGTTCATGTATAGTTAATGTTGATGTATTGTCAAACATTGAAAGCTTTATTTTCAGGACTTGGCGTTCTTGGACAGATTTGTGAACACCTTTGGAAGTGGTTTAGTGAGTTGTAGTGAATGGTCAGACATAAGGATACCCCCCACAATGATGATGAGTGTGAAAGGAATGGGTTGGACATTGCAGGGATGCTTTATGGAGCTGGTGTGTGATGGTGCCAACCTGGTGCATCATGTGGTAGTCAGGGTATACAGTATCAAGTGAAGTAAATGTGGCCATGGTGAGGCCATCACTGGCCTCCTGGGCAGCAATGTGGTCGGGTGCTGATGTCCTGTGTACTGTGCAGCATCAGGTGATTGTGGAGAAGGTTGGTGTTGTTGGTGGTGAGCCTGGTCTGTTCATTGATGTTGGTGTTGGGGCTGATCATGGTGGGATTCTAAGATCCAAGGAGAGATTTTTTTCAAGGGCATCGATGCAGCTGGAATAGATCGCAGGTGAGGTTGAGACGACAGAAGCGCCCTGTCAGTGGTGAGAGAGAGGTTGCTCCAAGGAGGTGACGGTGAATAAAGAGTTCACTGCAGATACTTCAAAAGTGCATACAGCTCACAAATCTTTTCCAAAACCTGAAGGCTTCAGTGTCTGACATTGGAAAGTGAACAGCTGTGAAATGATAGCTTTTATACCACTTCTGCAGCTGTCAACTAGCCAAAGCAATAGGGAGTCACTGAGAACCCGACTCCACTTACCTGGCGTGAAACTCGAGGGACGGCAAAGCCATCAAAAAGTTGGTAAAATTGTAAGTGCTTGCTTTTAAGTACTCTTAACTAGCATTTAAGTACTCTTAATGATGTTAATTACCTGTCCCGCCGTTTGCTGTCGGGTCGGCTATCTGAACAGTTGAGAAACTCACACGGAGGTGGGTTCAGAGCAGGATCCCAACCTACTGTCAATCAAAGCCATTTTGACAGCGGGCCCACCTCCAAACCCACACTCGCGGAACTGGGAAGATTCCAGCCTGAGGATGCACACTGTTGGGTTAAGCTTGAGCAAGCATCCAGGAAAGGGGATGATATCCGGGGATAAGGTGTACAGGGCCTCTGGAGAAGGCTGAACACGGTAGCTTCAGTCTTGCCAATATTGAGCTACGAAATGTTTTGGCTCATCCCTGATGACAGTTGGACAGCACAACAACAGATCTAGAAATATGAATAAGTCTGCATAAACTTGAAAAACTCATCATGCAAGAACTGAACTATTAGTACTGAGTAATTGTGCCTTGGTTGCTGCTTTCTTTCTCAATCATTACTGTTTCTTTTACTTTGTCTTTTTTGGTTTCACTTAGGAGATTTCTTATAAGAAATATCCTGTCACCTAATCTCCTTCTCCATCTACACAATTTCTGTTTCTGTGGCCCAATCCAGTGTCTGTCCAGTGGTGAGAATGTGGAATGCGCTATCTCATGGAGTGGTTGAAGCGAATACCATTGATGCGTTTAAGGGGAAGCTAAATAAGTACATGAAGGAGAAAGAAATAGAGGGTTATGTTGATAGGGTGAGATGAAATAATTTGTGAGGAGGATAAACACTGACCTAGATCTGTGGGGTAGAATGGCTTGTAAAATTTTATGTAATTTTAGTCTGAAATATCTCTTCTCTAATCTATCTCTCCAGCTCTATATATATCTCTCGGTGTAGGGAGCACTGCAATGAGCAATGAATGTCCCCAGAATGGGCCGCATATCATGCGACCCCTGCAGGCTCGTGCATCAGTGTCCAGAAGAAACTTTCTTTGGTTGGGGGAGGGGGTGTGGGGTGGTGACAGAGCAGCGACAAGCGGCCCCAGAACAGGTCCAGCTGGCAGTGGCAGTGACATTGAAAAAAGGCAGAGGTAGGGAACACTAATACAAGAATACAAGAATAGCAACCGCTGGGGAGCAGGTCAGAATTGGGAGAGAAGGTAACTATGCCTCATGAACAGGTCTCTGAGAGGCATCTTGTATGTCAGTGGCACAATACAAATGCAAATCTTTGCTGTTTGTTATCTCAAAATTTGACTTCTCAAATGCTCTCTCACACCTCCAATTTATTAAGCTCCAACTTGTCTAATACTCCCCCACCTGTGTCCTGGCCCAGCAATAAGCTCCAGTCATCTATTGCCTCAGTCCTTACCAATCTCCTTTAGTGCTCTGTTTCTCAGTGAATCATAATTAAAATCCTTATTCTCATTTAAATATCCTTCCCTGGCTTAGTCCAACCGTACTCTTACAACTTCCTCTAGCCTAATGTCTCAGTCCTGTTGTGGCCTCCTGTGCACTCTTTTCTCCACCATTGGTGGCAAGGTCTTCTGCCATCTTGGCCTTAATCCCTGGAACTCGCTCCTGAAACCACTCCACTTTGCTGCTTCATTCAAAATTCTCTTGAAATCTTATGCTTTGAACCATGTGTTTGCCTTTCTCTCCTAACGTTTCTACTGTTCAACATCTGTTTCTCCTTTCTGAAGCATCTTTGGACATTTTCTATATTGAAGGCATCTATAAATGTAACTTGTGCTGGGAATAATTTAGCTATCCTAGGTTTATAGAAGATTGCATATTTTCTTAATAAAAATATTTTCAAGAGCTCCCTGAGTAACTGTACCATCTGGTATATTGCTTACTTATACAGACCGGGAATTTCCTCGATTCAATCTCTAGTGTGTGCTGAGCTGCCTAATCTCAGTTGGGCAACAATGGGGACCAGAGCACCATCAGGCTAGTGACGTCTGGCAGTGGTTGTTGCTCTTGATGTTATGGAACGAGTTCTGCTAAAAGTGTGTTTTTGGGGGCATTGTGTTAGGACAGCATTAGGTTGAACTATGATGCAATTTGTCATTAAATAGCCTGCTGACATTTGCTGGCCTCGTAATTGAATAAATAGCCACTTGTGTGAGGTGCCGCAGAGTTCCTGGTGCCTGTGGACCCAAAAATCAGTCAATGTCTTCAGGGGCATTAGAAGGGAGGAGATTAAAACTGATGGAAAAAGGAAGTAAAATAAATATTTGTGTTTATCTTTCAGGCCATCTGCTGAACCATTTCATGGAGTGTATGTATCAGTTTCACTCTCCTATTTTAGAAAATGTACTTATGATTTTATTTTAGCTGATTAAATGACTGTTCTCCACTTTAACCCTATCATTTCAATTTTCACAAAGATTACCCTCCTTTTTCAATTTAGAAAATAATTCCTACAGATATGCTGCATGTTTTATGCCTTGAATCCGAAAAGCATACTATTACTTCAAGTCAGTTTGATTAACCCATCCTTACAATAATATTGAGGAATGTATATAACCCAACCATTTTTCCTGTAAATGTAATTCTACTCCAGGTATAATTTGTATATTATTTCATCATTGCAGTCAATACCCAGTTTATAAATTGTCATACTATACCAATAATCAGCACAGATCTCTTGATCAATATACTTCAATCATTAATGATGTGTAGAGAGATCCTTACTTGAGTATACAGACATTTGGCCTTCCAGTCATTTGCAATATTGATACAGTGTACACTCCCTGAAACCACCAAGTTCACCATTATCGTTATTTCCCGTTGTCCCTTTTGCTGCAGCTCCTGAAATCGATGAATCTGCAGTGATGCAGCTGGCTGAGATGGGTTTTCCCCTGGAGGCATGTCGGAAAGCAGTATACTACACAGGAAACTTGGGGGCCGAGTTGGCCTTTAACTGGATCATAGCACACATGGAAGAACCTGGTAAGCTTAGAGGCCAGATAGCCAATATGCAAGCGTACGTTCTTCGTAGTTTTCTGACGAAACGTATAATAGTAAATTCAATTTACACTTTTCAATGAGATGCTTACGGCAGTATTCACAGCTACCAAGAATAAAACTAAAACTGGCTGTTCAGAAATGTATCGATGTCCCCTCTGAATGAGGCAAAGTTAAACATAGAAACATAGAAAATAGGTGCAGGAGTAGGTCATTCGGCCCTTCGAGCCTGCACCACCATTCAATATGATCATGGCTGATCATGCAACTTCAGTACCCCATTCCTGCTTTCTCTCCATACCCATTGATCCCTTTAGCCGTAAGGGCCACATCTAATTCCCTTGTGAATATGTCCAACGAACTGGCCTCAACAACTTTCTGTGGTAGAGAATTCCATAGCTTCACAATTCTCTGAGTGAAGAAGTTTCTCCTCATCTTGATCCTAAATACTTACCTCTTATTCTTAGACTGTGACCCCTGGTTCTGGACTTCCCCAACATCGGGAACACTCTTCCTGCATCTAACCTGTCCAATACCATCAGAATTTTATATGTTTCTATGAGATCCCCTCTCATTTTTCTAAATTCCAGTGAATATAAGCCAAGTTGATTCAGTCTTTCTTCATGTGTCAGTCCTGCCATCCCGGGAATCAGTCTGGTGAACCTTGGCTGCACTCCCTCAATAGCAAGAATGTCCTTCCTCAGATTAGGAGACCAAAACTGTACCTAATATTCAAGTTGTGGTCTCACCAAGGCCCTGTACAACTGCAGTAAGACCTCCCTGCTCCTATACTTAAATCCTCTCGCTATGAAGGCCAACATGCCATTTGCCTTCTTCACTGCCTCCTGTACCTGCATGCCAACTTTTAATGACTGATGTACCATGACACCCAGGTCTCGTTGCACCTCCCCTTTTCCTAATCTGTCACCATTCAGATAATAGTCTGCCTTCCTGTTTTTGCCATCAAAGTGGATAACCTCGCATTTATCCACATTATCCTGCACCTGCCATGCATTTGCCCACTCACCTAACCTGTCCAAGTCACCCTGCAGCCTCTTAGCATCCTCCTCACAGCTCACACTGCCATCCAGCTCAGTGTCTTCTGCAAACTTGGAGATATTACATTCAATTCCTTCGTCTAAATCATTAATGTATATTGTAAATAACTGGGATACCCCACTAGTCACTGCCTGCCATTCTGAAAAGGACTGGTTTATTCCTATTCTTTGCTTCCCGTCTGCCAACCAGTTCTCTATCCATGTCAATACGTTACCCCCAATACCATGTGCCTTAATTGTGCACACCAATCTCTTGTGTGAGACCTTGTCAAAAGCCTTTTGAAAGTCCAAATACACCACATCCACTGGTTCTCCCTTGTCCACTCTATTAGTTACATCCTCAAAAAATTCTAGATTTGTCAAGCATGACTTCGCCTTCATAAATCCATGGACCGATCCTATCACTGCTTTCCAAATGCGCTGCTATTATATCTTTAATAGTTGATTCCAACATTTTCCCCATTACCGATGTCAGGCTAACCGGTCTATAATTCCCTGTTTTCTCTCCCCCTTTTTTAAAAAAAGTGGGGTTACATTAGCTACCCTCCAATCCATAGGAACTGATCCAGAGTCTATAGAATGTTGGAAAATGATCACTGCATCCACTATTTCCAGGGCCACTTCCTTAAGTACTCTGGGATGCAGACTATCAGGCCCTTAACTTAAGAATCTGCAGCTTTTCAGTATATGTTTTGCTGGTTGTAGGGAAAAGCTGCTGCCACAACTATGTTAAGTAGTTGAATACTACTCCTCCAGGAGTTCATATGTTTCGGATCTGGCTTCATATTTTAAATTACAGTTGTATAGTTTGTGAAAGGATTTTTAATTAAATAACTTTAAGGTGTAACATGAGGACCAAAATGCCACCCTTTGAGGGGATGCAGTTACAGAGGCTGGCTCAGTTGCACTTGTTGAGGATGCACTTGTTGCAATGCTATCCTCAGCAGATGGACTGTATACTACTGAAATTTTAGATCTCACGGGTGAGGATAGGTACCTTAATCAGTAAATGTGTGTTTATGTTTCAAATTTCCAATGAAACTTCCCTCTTCCCATTAGATTTTGCTGAGCCACTGTCACTATTAGGATATAATGAGGTTGGCCATAATGAGGTTGGTCTAGCAGGAGGGGCCTCTTCAATGCAAAACCAGCCACCTGAAGAGATTGTTGCCATCATTACATCAATGGGATTTCCCAGGAACCAGGCCATCCATGCATTGAAAGCAACTGTAAGTCTGAACGTCCATCATATTTTCATGGCAAACTATTTAACACAATTGGTGCCAATCCTTTTGTCAATGTGTACTCTGAGATTGCTGATGTTTATAAACTGCTAAATATTCAGTAATCCTTTAAAACAAAAAGGCTTTCTTGTGCCAGTAAAAAATAGCAGTTGAGTTAAAGGAATAATTCTTAATTCATCTGTAAACATTTGTGTTTTAAGTAGATGGCTCGGTGGGTAAATGGGAGCAGATGTGAGATTTAGCCGAGTAGGCCAGGAAGAGTATGGATTCATCAGTGGCCCATGTTGAAGTAGGTGATTTTACGTTGAGCTTCAGTGGGGTTCTCCAATGGCCTCCATGTCCTTGGGTTGGGTGGGAAATCAGGGTACACAGCCAGATAGGGAATGGGTGACCAACAGGAAGAGCAGTGCAGGGGTCCCCTGCGGTCATCCCCCTGCAAAACAGATACTGTTGAGGGGGATGACTCATCAGGGGAGGGCAGCAGCAGCCAAGTTCATGGCACCGTGGGTGTCTCTGCTGCACAGGAGGGCAGGAAAAAGAGTGGGAGAGCTATAATGGTAGGGGATTCTATTGTAAGGGGAACAGATAGACGTTTCTGCGACCGCAACCAAGACTCCAGGATGGTATGTTGCCTCTCTGGTGCAAGGGCCAAGGATGTCTCGGAGTGGGTGCAGGGCATTCTGAAAAGGGAGGGTGAACAGCCAGTTGTCGTGGTGCATGTAGGCACCAATGAAATAGGTAAAAAACGTGATGAGGTCCTACAAGACGAATTTAGGGAGCTAGGAGCTAAATTTAAAAAGTAGGACCTCCAAGGTAGTAATCTCAGGATTGCTACCAGTGCCACGTGCTAGTCAGAGTAGGAATCGCAGGATAGCTCAGATGAATATGTGGCTTGAGGAGTGGTGCAGAAGGGAGGGATTCAAATTCCTGGGACATTAGAACCGGTTCTGGGGGAGGTGGGACCAATGCAAACCGGACAGTCTTCACCTGGGCAGGACTGGAACCAATGTCCTAGGGGGAGTGTTTGCTAGTGCTGTTGGGGAGGAGTTAAACTAATATATGGCAGGGGGATGGGAACCTATGCAGGGAGACAGAGGGAAGTAGAATGGGGGCAGAAGCAAAAGATAGAAAGAAGAAAAGTAAAAGTGGAGGGCAGAGAAACCTGAGGCAAAAAGCAAAAAGGGCCACATTACAGCAAAATTCTAAAGGGGCAAAGTGTGTTAAAAAGACAAGCCTGAAGGCTCTGTGCCTCAATGCGAGGAGTAGTCGGAATAAGGTGGACGAATTAACTGTGCAGATAGCAGTTAACGGGTATGATGTAATTGGCATCACGGAGATATGGCTCCAGGATGACAAGGCGGGGAACTCAACATTCAGGGGTATTCAACATTTAGGAAAGATAGACAGAAAGGAAGAGGAGATGGGGTGGCATTGCTGGTTGAAGAGGAAATTAATGCAATAGTAAGAAAGGACATTAGCTTGGATGTTGTGGAATCGGTATGGGTGGAGCTACGGAATACCAAGGGGCAGAAAATGCGAGTGGGAGTTGTGTACAGACCACCAAACAGCAGTAGTAAGGTTTGGGACAGCATCAAACAAGAAATTAGGGATGCATGCAATAAAGGTACAGCAATTATCATGTGTGACTTCAATCAACATATTGATTGGGCTAACCAAACTGATAGCAATGCGGTGGAGGAGGATTTCCTGGAGTGTATTAGGGATGGTTTTCTAGACCAATATGTCGAGGAACCAACCAGGACTGGCCATCCTAGACTGGGTGATGTGTAATGAGAAAGGACTAATTAGCAATCTTCTTGTGCGAGACCCCTTGGGGAAGAGTGACCATAACATGGTAGAATTCTTTATTAGGATGGAGAGCGACACAGTTAATTCAGAAACTAGGGTCCTGAACTTAAGCAAAGGTAACTTCGATGGTTTGCGGCGTGAATTGGCTAGAATAGACTGGCAAATGGTTCTTAAATGGTTGACGGTGGATAGGCAATGGCAAACATTTAAAGATCACATGGATGAACTTCAGCAATTGTACATCCCTGTCTGGAGTAAAAATAAAACTGGGAAGGTGGTTCAACTGTGGCTAACAAGGGAAATTAAGAATAGTGTTGAATTCAAGGAAGAGGCATATAAATTGGCCAGAAAAAGCAGCAAACCTGAGAACTGGGAGAAATTTAGAATTCAGCAGAGGAGGACAAAGGGGTTAATTAAGAGGAGGAAAATAGAGTCCGAGAAGAAGCTTGCCAGGAACATAAAAACTGACTGTAAAAACTTCTATAGATATGTGAAGAGAAAAAGATTAGTGAAGACAAACGTATGTCCCTTGCAGTCGGATTCAGGTGAATTTATAATGGGGAACAAAGAAATGGCAGACCAATTGAAAAAATACTTTGGTTCTGTCTTCACGAAGGAAGACACAAATAAACTTCTGGAAGTACTAGGGGACCGAGGGTCTAGTGAGAAGGAGGAACTGAAGAATATCCCTATTAGTCGGGAAATTGATGGGATTGAAGGCCGATAAATCCCCGGGGCCTGATATTCTGCATCCCAGAATACTTAAGGAAGTGGCCCTAGAAATAGTGGATACATTGGTGATCATTTTCCAACAGTCGATTGACTTTGGATCAGTTCCTATGGACTGGAGGGTAGCAAATGTAACATCACTTTTTAAAAAGGGAGGGAGAGAAAAAGTGGGTAATTATAGACCGGTTAGCCTGACATCAGTGGTGGGGAAAATGTTGGAATCAATTATTAAGGATGAAATAGCAGCGCATTTGGAAAGCAGTAACAGGATCGGTTCAAGTCAGCATGGATTTATGAAGGGGAAATCATGCTTGACAGATCTGGAACTTTTTGAGGATGCAAATTGTAGAGTGGACAAGGGAGAACCAGTGGATGTGGTGTATTTGGACTTTCAAAAGGCTTTTGACAAGGTCCCACATAAGAGGTTGGTGTGCAAATTCAAAGCACATGGTATTGGGGGTAATATACTGATGTGGATAGAGAACTGGTTGGCAGACAGGAAGCAGAGAGTCGGGATAAACTGGTCCTTTTCAGAATGGCAGGCAGTGAGTAGTGGAGTGCTGCAGGGCTCAGTGCTAGGACCCCAGCTCTTTACAATATACATCAATGATTTGGATGAAGGAATTGAGTGTAATGTCTCCAAGTTTGCAGATGACACTAAATTGGATGGCGGTGTGAGCTGTGAGGAGGATACTAAGAGGCTGCAGGGTGACTTGGACAGGTTAGGTGAGTGGGCAAATGCATGGCAGATGCAGTATAATGTGGATAATTGTGAGGTTATCCACTTTGCAGGCAAAAATGCGAAGACAGAATATTATCTGAATGGTGGCAGATTAGGAAAAGGGGAGGTGCAACGAGACCTGGGTGTCATGGTTCATCAGTCATTGAAAGTTGGCATACAGGTACAGCAGGGGTGAAGAAGGCAAATGGTATGTTGGCCTTCATAGCTAGGGGATTTGAATATTGGAACAGGGAGGTCTTACTGCAGTTGTACAGGGCCTTGGTGAGGCCTCACCTGGAATATTGTGTTCAGTTTTGATCTCCTAATCTGAGGAAGGACATTCTTACTATTGAGGGAGTGCAGCGAAGGTTCACCAGACTGATTCCCGGGATGGCTGGACTGACATATGAGGAGAGACTGGATCAACTAGGCCTTTATACACTGGAGTTTAGAAGGATGTGAGGGGATCTCATAGAAACAGACAAGCTTCTGATGGGACGGGACAGGTTAGATGTGATAGATTGTTCCCGATGTTGGGGAAGTCCAGAACCAGGAGACACAGTCTTCGGATAAGGGGTAGGCCATTTAGGACTGAGATGAGGAGAAAGTTCTTCACTCAGAGAGTTGTTAACCTGTGGAATTCCCTGCCGCCGAGAGTTGTTGATGCCAGTTCATTGGATATATTCAAGAGGGAGTTCGATATGGCCCTTAAAGCTAAGGGGGATCAAGGGGTATGGAGAGAAAGCAGGAAAAGTGTACTGAAGGAATGATCAGCCATGATCTTATTGAAGGTGCAGGCTCGAAGGGCCGAATGGCCTACTCCTGCCCCTATTATCTATGTTTCTATGTTTCAACATTCCTTCTACTGCTTGCTATGCAGTGATACCTGCTGGGAAGTTGCATGTATGTTCAAATAGAGATGTTTGGATTTCACTGTTAAGCGGGCTCGCCACACAAATGACCAGCTGACCTGCTGTTTAGACTTGCATATAAAGATTGACCATTTGGGGAAGATACCGGATTTTTTCTCAGTATCCATGGAACCATACAACATCAAGATTCTCTGCACTTCAGGAGAGGAAGAAGAAAAGGGGGAAAAAAACTGTATTTTATATATTTAAACCGGTGCATGGTCTCAGGATTCCTAAGATACTATACCTGTTGATGTCGCTGTGTGCATAATGTTACGTGATTATTTGGTTACAATGGGGCAGCACCTAATGTTACATAACAGCCCCAAACATAAACCTTAATAATCGTCAGTTATTCCTTTTCTAAAAATAAATTTTGATTGCGGCCTCCTAGAAACCTGGAAAAATGAATGCACACTATTGTAAGTCAACTTGTCTTGTCCAAATTCGATATCTTTGATGTGAATTAAATGAACGTTGCAAAAGTAAATCTTGGGCTGTCAGAGCTCATCTGCAAATTTTGTAAAATTGGCCTCAAAGCTCAGCAATGCTGAAATCTGGAAAACCTTTTGCTGAGAACGCAGCTGTGGCACTGAGCGAATAATGAGCAAAAATGGAAGCAGAAGAATGTCGATGCGTAAAGTACAACAATTATTGAATGGCCTTCAGGGCCATCCTCCCTCATCCACCCCCCCACCTCACCCATTGCTGTGGATACTTATATCCAGATAAGTTTAACATTTTCTCAGTGAAATTATTCTTTTGGCCTCTCTCAGATCGCCTGTACAGCCTTCCACCATCTCCCTAGTCTGATATGTTCCTGTTCTTCTCTCTTCCCTCTCCCCACAAACAAAACATTATGGATAGCGCCACCTCCCACCTCTAACTGCTTGCACTGCGGCCTCTGCCTGTCTCAAAGCCCTGCCTGTCCCCTTGTACACCAGCCACCTACACAGGCTACCAAATGCTCCTCACTTCATGCCCTCGGAATTACGCTCGCTAACTTGTCAACCCCCCAGCTTTGGTGCCTCAGTGAAACAGTGCATGAATTCTCAGTCTTCTGCCGTGAAGCAGCATGAATCAAAATCATGGTCACACCTTATCCCTCCACTGGACGGAAATCATAGCCCTCCCATTGCACTGAGCAGAAAATGTGTGGCAAGATCCTATCCCCCCCCACTGAGCATAAAATCTGGCCAACCAGGATTCCGGGATCAGACTACAAATCTGCATTCAACAACGTCCATCCACACTGGACGTAAATATTGGGATTAGAGCCCAACCCTCCATTTCATTTCCCCCTCACACTTGGCAGAGAGAACACGACCCTCTCTATCACTGAGCCCGCCCTTAAAACAGAAATATTGTGTTTCACATTGGATTTCCTTCCCTCTCCACTTAGAGATATTGTTTGTCTCGTCTCCCCCCCACCCCCCCCCCCCCCCAACCCTGGCTGCCCCTACCCCATGAGCACAGAAGTAACCCCCAACCCATATGTGAAATGCACCCCCACCCCCTCCATAGTGAGCAGAAAAATAGTGTCTCCACTAAGCATTATTTAAGTAACTAGAATCCATGCCCCTCAGCCAAATAACGCCATTGCCGATCGCCCCCCCCCACCCCCGTAAAAAAAACTGACAATTGTTTTGTTGGTTAGAGCCGACACACCTTACTTGAGCATATCGCTCCCACCCCTACCCCCCAAAACTATCACGTGAGCAGAGTCCATAATCTTCAGCTGAACAAATCACCCGACCACTGAGTAATGTCCTTCCCTGGCCATCTTTGCCCTTGGGTGTAATACAACAACAACAGCAACTTGTATTTATGTAGCGCTTTTAACGTAGTAAAATGTCCCAAGGCGTTTCACAGCAGTATAATGAGACAAAAAATTTGATACCGAACCACAAGGAGAAATTAGGAAGGTGACCAAAAGCTTGTTTGAAGAGGTAGGTTTTAAGAAGCGTCTTAATGGAAGAAAGAGAGGCAGAGAGGTTTAGGCAGAGAATTCCAGAGCTTGAGGCCTAGGCAACAGAAAGCCCGTCTGCCAATGGTTGAGTGATTACAATCCAGGATGCTCAAGAGGACAGAATTGGAGGAGTGCCAATATCTTGCGGGGGTCGTGGGGCTGGAGGAGATTCGAGATAGGGATGGGAGAGACCATGGAGTGATTTGAAAACAAGGATGAGAATTTTGAAATCGAGATGTTGCTTAACTGGGAGCCAGTGTACGTCAGCGAGCACAGGAGTGATGGGCGAACAGGGTGCGAGTTAGGACAATGGCCAGCCGAGTTTTGGATCACCTAGTTTACATTGGGTAGAATGTGGGAGACCAGCCAGGAGTGCATTGGAATATTCAAGTCTAGAGGTAACAAAGGCACGGTTGAGGGTTTCAACAGCGGATGAGCTGAGGCAGGGGCGGAGATGGGCGATGTTACAGAAGTGGAAATAGGCGATCTTAGTTATGTGGTTGAAAGCTCATTTCAGGGTCAGATATAACACCAAGGTTGTGATCCGTGTGGTTCAGTCTCAGACAGAAGTTGGGGAGAGGGATGGAGTCAGTGGCTAGGGAACAGAGTCTGTGGGGGGACCGAAAACAATGACTTTGGTCTTCCCAATATTTAATACATCAGGCTATTCCAAGGAACCTTCAGCTTTTGGTCTTTGTGCCTCATCTGGCAACAGGAAATGGCACTTCTGCCCCTGCCATCTTGGGCTCCCCTCCTGACCTGTTGCAGGGCTTCATGCCAGTCACAACAACAACCAATACTTCGCCTCCATCGCTTTGGGCTTCTGGCCTGCCTTTCTTCCTGCTCTGTTTCTGATCTTTGTACTGGTCGAAGCACCTACCAGCACTGCTGTGGGTGAAGTTTTAGATTTATGTCCTTTGGCAACCTGCTCACTATCCCTGATATCTTTTGGGTCCTCTTTTGCATTTTCCTAATAGGAACAGACCTCAGAAGTGCTTACTTTGTTCAGATTACAGTGAAAGTACTTTAAGTGCTTTTAATAAATAAAAGCCTGTCTCCTTACACAGTGTTGGAAAACAGAGAGGCTTTTAATCTTTTAAAGTTTGGAATAATGGAGAGGAGGGAGAATGTGTCTGAGGCAATGGAGTGGTGGTGGGGAATGGGAATAAAGGAGTGACACTGTCACAGGAGAGTCAGAAGCAGGGGGTGGAGGCAGTGGAGAAAGAGAGCAACATGTAGGGGCAGCGGTAGAAAGTGGGGATGAGGTGGATGATAGAGGAGGGGTAAGAACTGAACGAACTTAGAGGGCATAGGAGCAATGATAAAGGAAATGACAATAGGAAGCGGATGCCACTTACTGCCTGAAGATAGAGAAGCAAAGAGACACACACAGGTAAAGGATGACCGAGACCAACAGATGATGCGTGAGAAGCAGTAACATGAATATGACCGATGTGTAAGAGAAACACTTCTCCTACTCTGTTCTCAATGTGGGAGATCCACATCTATAATAAGAGTGGTGGCCGGGAATTTTCTGCAACGGCAATATTGGTGATGGTATAGGTTAGATTGTTGTGCGTCATGATCCTCCAGTGGAAAATCTATGCCAGAATTTACTGGAAAACCGATTAGAATACACCGCAGTGAGCATAACAGCGAATCAGAAGCGGCAAAACAGAGGCAGCCTCTCATCTCTTTAATTGTTAATAAAACTCATCAACATGTCTGTCATATATTCAACCAGCAATGTAACCCATGTATAAACTGACCTAAGTTGTACACTGTAAGAACAATGATCACTAGGTGGTGAACTTTTGGGAGACATTCCTAACCTGGACCTTCAGGTTTAAAAGGGGAAGCTCCACCCACCTTCATCACTTGAGTGCTATGGAAAAAGGACAGGTCACAGACTGACCTCTCAAGCATGGGCCTCATGTGCATTTATACTGTATTGCAAGGACGTATCAATGGCGACGAGAAACTGGGATTTAAACCACGCGAGCATGGCCACTAGCAGAACAGACGAGAGGTACTGTGTTAAGGAATGGTTGGGACAGAGAATCAACATTGTTAAAGCAGCGTGCAGTTCTCCAGGCAGACAAGGGCAATTGGGCATGTCCCAACATGTAGTCAAGCCCAGAGGGGGAGTTCGACAGACAATGGCTAGCTAAACGGCGATTTACGCCATTGCAAGGGACAATGCGGCCAGTAATGGGGCCATCAACACCTGTTAATGGTGCACTTAAGGACAGTCACAGAGGCAGTCAGAGACGATCGATTGGCAAGGAACCTTTTGTTTCCAACAACAGCTCATGTTGGAGGTGTGGAGGCACACACTCAGCCGGAGTTTGCAGAGATGAGCAAAATACCTGCAGAAATGAACGCTGGGGGAAATGGCTGGAAGCTGAAGTTCAGTGAGTTCATGTGGAGCACGTATACAGTTCATACACCAGGACGCCACCGATAATGATGAAAGTGCTCCTCAATGGCATCCCAGTATCAATGGAGCTTGACACGGGGGCCAGCCAGTCCCTGATGAGTATCAAACAGTTCGAAAAGTTGTGGGCGTCCAAGGCCAAGAGGCCAAAATTATCGCCGATTGACGCACAGCTACGGACTTACACAAGGAGATCATTCTGGTGCTAGGCAGCGCCACGGTAGTCGTGACCCACAAAGATTCGGAGAACAGGTTGCCACTCTGGATTGTCCTGGGGGACGGTCCCGCACTACTGGGGAGGAGTTGGCATGCTGTCATGAACTGGAAATGGGGCGATGTCAATGCAATTTCCTCTGTGGAGCGGGTATCATGCTCACAGATCCTGGGCAAATTTAACTCACTGTTTCAACCCTGCATTGGCACTTTCATGGGGGCCAAGGTAGTGATTCACATAAACCTGGAAGCCAGGCCAGTACACCACAAGGCCAGAGCGGTGCCGTACGTGATGCGGGAAAAGATAGAAGGCGAATTGGACTGCCTGCTGAGGGAAGGCATCAGTGACTTTGTGAGCCCGATTGTGCTGATGATGGGTTGGTCAGGATATGTGGTGATTACAAGGCCACCATCAATCGGGTGTCACTCCAAGACCAGTACCCGCTAACGAGAGCGGAGGACCTCTTTGCGAAGCTATCCGGTGGCAAACTTTTTTCAAAATTGGACCTGACCTCGGCTTACATGACCCAGGAGCTGGCAAGTGAGTCGAAGAAGCTGACCACCACCACGACACACAAGGGGTCGTTTGAGTACAACAGATGTCCGTTCGGGATTCGCTCAGCCGCCGCGATCTTCCAACGAAATATGGAAAGCTTGCAAGACGATTCCAGGGACGGTGGTTTTTCAAGACGACATCCTCATCACGGGATGCGATACTGAAAAACACCTCCACAACCTGGAGGAGGTGCTACGCAGATTGGACCGGGTAGGGCTGCGACTGAAAAAGGCGAAGTGCGCCTTCCTAGCTCCAGAGGTAGAATTCCTGGGGATGTGGGCAGCAGCAGAATGGGATCAGCCCGACTGCGTCCAAGACGGAAATGATCCAGAGAGCACCCAGACCCCGTAACACGATGGAGCTGCGTTCGTTCCTGGGGCTCCTGAACTATTTTGGTAACTTTCTTCCCAAATTGAGCACACTGCTATGTTCGCTACACATGCTCCTACACAAAGGTCGCGAATGGGTCTGGGGGGACAGCCAGGAAAGTGCATTTAATAGAGCACGCAATTTGTTATGTTCCAACAATCTGTTAACGCTATATGACCCATGTAAGAAACTTGTGTTAACGTGCGATGCGTTGTCCTATGGTGTCGGGTGTGTGTTGCAGCATGTCAATGCCCAAGGGTCAGTTACAGCTGGAAGCTTGTGCCTCCAGAAGCCTGTCTCAGGCAGAAAGGGGCTACGGGATGGTAGAAACGGAGGCACTTGCATGTGCATATGCGGTAAAGAAAATGCACCAGTACCTGTTTGGCAGGAAATTTGAGCTGGAGACAGATCACAAACCCCTAACGTCCCTTTTGGCCGACAACAAGGCCATAAATGCAAACGCATCGCCGCGCATACAGAGGTGGGCACTCACGTTAGCCGCCTATGACTATACAGTCGACACAGACCAGGCACGAAAACTGCGCCGATGCACTCAGCAGGCTCCCACTAGCCACCACTGAGGGGGCTACCGAGCATGCTGCTGAGATGGTCATGGCTGTTGAAGCTTTCGGAAGCGAAGGCTCACCCGTGTCAGCCCGTCAGATTAAAGTCTGGACAAATAGAGAACCGTTATTGTCTGTAGTCAAGAAATGTGTCCTGAATGGGGACTGGGCAGCCACGTACGGAGCATGCCCTGAGGAATTTAAACCATTTCACAGGCGCAGGGATGAACTCTCGATTCAGGCCGATTGCCTACGGTGGGGAAACCGCGTAGTATTGCCCCAGATGGGCAGAGAGGTGTTCATCAGAGAACTCCACAATGAGCACCCGGGCATTGTCATGATGAAGGCAATTGTCAGGTCACACGTTTGGTGGCCAGGGATAGATGCAGACCTGGAACTTTGTGTTCGCAGGTGCAACACGTGTGCTCAGCTGGGCAAAACACCCAGGGAAGCCCCTCTTAGCCTCTGGTCCTGGCGCGCCAAGCCATGGTCACGCATCCATGTGGACTACGCTGGTCCTTTCATGGGAAAAATGTTTTTGGTTGTAGTAGACGCCTACTCCAAATGGATCGAGTGTGACATTCTCAATTCAAGCACATCCTCTGCCACGGTAGAAAGTCTACGGGCAATGTTCACCGCCCATGGTCTACCGGATATCTTGGTCAGCAACAATGGTCCGTGCTTCACAAGCACTGAATTCCAGGACTTCATGGCAGGCAATGGAATTAACCATGTCAGAATGACACCGTTCAAGCCGACCTCAAACGGCCAGGCAGAACGAGCAGTGCAGATAATCAAACAGGGGATGCTTAGAATCCAAGGGGCTTCCCTACAAAGACGCTTATCACGCCTCCTGTTGGCCTATAGATCCCGACCACACTCGCTCACAGGGGTTCCACCCGCAGAGCTGCTAATGAAAAGGACGCTCAAAACCAGGTTATCCCTTATACACCCCACCATGAAAGAAATTGTCGAGAGCAGGCGCCAGTCACAATATGACTACCATGACAGTAATGCGAGGGCGCGATGTATCGATGTAAATGACCCTGTCTTTATCCTCAACTACGCTGCAGGGCCCAAATGGCTCGCAGGCACCATGATTGCAAAATAGGGGAATAGGATTCTGGTAGTTAAACTTACCAATGGACAAATCTGCCGCAAACACGTGGATCAAACAAAAAGGAGGTTCAGCAACCCCATAGAAGAAGCAGAGGAAGAACACGATATAGAGTTCACTCCACCACAGATGACCGAACACCGGAACCAAAGGGAGGAGAGCCCAATCACTGTGGGCAGTCCGGACAGGCCTGAGGCACCGCAAACAGCAGACACTCAGGCCAGCGCCCAACAACCGGAGCCCCAACTTAGGCGCTCTACAAGAGAACGTAAACCACCAGAGAGACTCAACCTGTGATCCCAATAAGACTTTGGGGGGGGGGGGAGGTGATGTCATGTATTCAACCAGCATTGTAACCCATGTATAAACTGACCTAAGTTGTACACTGAGAACAATGGCCACTAGGTGGTGAACTTTTGGGAGACACTCCTAACCTGGACCTTCAGGTATAAAAGGGGAAACTCCAACCACCTTCATCACTTGAGTGCTATGGAATAAAAGACAGGTCACAGACTGACCTCTCAAGCATGGGCCTCGTGTGCATTTATACTGTATAGTAAGGACGTATCAATGCCAATCTCCTGTAAATGAAAAGTATCTTTTGAAATGTAGATTTTAGTTTTATATGATTCTATGGAAAGTACACATGCCAAATCATTCAATCTTTCAGTAGTTAGTTTTTTTGTCTTAATTTGCAAGTTTCATATTTACATAGGAACACTATTATTAAAAAAATTTACGTTAAAAATCCTTTTGAAACACAAAGCCATACAGATACAAATATATCATTGCGGGGTCTCTTTATAGTGCTGAAGCTATTAAATTGCCTTTGTATTCGTAATTGAGATTATTAGTAGTATTCACAGCATCTATCAAATTGTTATTGAACATCAATTGAAATGCTGTTGGCGGAGCTGGGTCTGGCCCATTTACCAGATTCTGTCCTGAGTTTTGTGTGGTACATAATGCTACATGATTTATTTAACATGACACCTAGTATTTAAATAAAGCGGAGTGTTCAGTGTGGTTTTGCATTCTCTGCTTTGTATACTGACCTTAACTATGATCTGATAAGTTGTGCATTCTAATTTCTGCAATTAGTCCCAGACAATAATTAATGATAGAAATTTAGAAAGTGATTCCCAATTGTTGTTGAGGGTGGTACTGTTGAGGTAAGCGGGAAACAAATCTACACAGCTCTTAATAAATAGTATTGCTTTTCTACTTCTACCAGAATGTGGCTGTTAAAATCATTTTCCTATTTTTAAAATACTTGAAATGTTACTGCTACATGTGTGTCTGCCACCAATCCAGAGCTGACAATATTACAAAACATGAAGCATAGACTGAGCAGCTGCAAGATGCAACAGGGAGACACTATGGCATTTCCCGTGGAGGGACACCTGCAACTGCATGCTAAAGCCTTGAAGTTTATTATTATGTTCAGTTTGTGATTTTACATGATTCCTCCAATTAAACATTGGCTTCTGCCACAAGCTGTGTTCCCTCGGCACTGATTCCATTCCCCTCCCAGGCACTATCTCAGGCTGAACCAGGCACTGTTCGCAACCTTGTTGTCCTAAATGTCTCTGAGCTGAACTTTTCACTCCATATGCTCTCCCTCATAAAGACTGACTACTTGCACCTCCATAACATTGCCCATCTCCAGCCCTTCCTCGTCTTGTCTGCTGCTAAAAGCCTCATCCGGACTCAATTATTCCAGTGCTCTCCTGACCACCCTCCAATCTTCCAACCTCCATAAAGTTTAGCTCATCCAAAACTCTGCATCCATATCCTAACCTACACCAAGTCCCATTCACCCATCACCTCTGTGCTTGCTGGCCTACATTGGCTCCCAGTTTAGCAACGCCTCGGTCTTGAAATTCTCATTCTCATGTTCAAATCTCTCCTGTCCTCTTCCCTCCCTATCTCTGTGATCTCCTCCAGCCCTACAACTCTCCAAGATCTCTGCATTCCTCCAACTCTGGCCTCTTGTGAGACCCCCATTTATTCGCACCACCATTTAAGAGCTTATAGCCATTTAAGCCATAGGCTCTGGAATTCTCTCTTTAAGCCTTTCCACTCCTCAACTCTCTCTTTAAGATTCTCCTTAAAACCTACCTCTAACCAAACTTTTAGTTATACATCCTAATATCCTTCTTTAGCTCAATGTCAACTTTTGTCTGATTATGCTCCTGTGAAGTACCTTAGAACATTATCCTAGGTTAGAGGTGCTATATAAATGCAAGTTATTGTCATGTACAGGGAGTATTATAAGTTAGTAATCAGAGTAACATTAGAACTTGCATTCGGGAGACTCTACTGGTGTTACAGGAAAGTGTCATGGCTACCTACAGACATTTTAACATGACAATTCCCATAGGAATGTTTACTTAACATATTTTTAATGGAATGTTTAACCTATATACTGATTTGCATTTATTACTAGTAGATCCGGTATGGCATTGCTTATGGTGAGTCCTCTGCTCACCTATTTCTATATTCTAAATTGTGTTGCTGTAAGCTCTCTGTCTCGCCAGAGCTGTGCTATAATCATTGTCTGCTGATTGCACTGTCCTTTTTGTGTGTCCCGCAGCCTTCCTGTCTGTGTCCTGATCGTTCTCATCTTTCAATTTGTTTCTTTTTTGCCATATGTTGTTTTTCTTCCCAAATGTTTCTTTTTGTCTGAGCCGCAGTCTTTTTCTGTTTGTGCCTCGATCTATCCATCTGCCCTCCTAATTTCTGTAACTCAAACTCTTTTTCTGTCCCCACAATGTCTGTGTTTGTTCTGCTAATGACATGATAGGTCCACGTCAGCATGGATTTGTGAAAGGGAAATCATGCTTGACAAATCTTCTGGAATTTTTTGAGGATGTTTCCAGTAGAGTGGACAAGGGAGAACCAGTTGATGTGGTATATTTGGACTTTCAGAAGGCTTTCGACAAGGTCCCACACAAGAGATTAATGTGCAAAGTTAAAGCACATGGGATTGGGGGTAGTGTGCGGACATGGATTGAGAACTGGTTGTCAGACAGGAAGCAAAGAGTAGGAGTAAATGGGTACTTTTCAGAATGGCAGGCAGTGACTAATGGGGTACCGCAAGGTTCTGTGCTGGGGCCCCAGCTGTTTACATTGTACATTAATGATTTGACGAGGGGATTAAATGTAGTATCTCCAAATTTGCGGATGACACTAAGTTGGGTGGCAGTGTGAGCTGCGAGGAGGATGCTATGAGGCTGCAGAGTGACTTGGATAGGTTAGGTGAGTGGGCAAATGCATGGCAGATGAAGTATAATGTGAATAAATGTGAGGTTATCCACTTTGGTGGTAAAAACAGAGAGACAGACTATTATCTGAATGGTGACAGATTAGGAAAAGGGGAGGTACAACGAGACCTGGGTGTCATGGTACATCAGTCATTGAAGGTTGGCATGCAGGTACAGCAGGCGGTTAAGAAAGCAAATGGCATGTTGGCCTTCATAGCGAGGGGATTTGAGTACAGGAGCAGGGAGGTGTTGCTACAGTTGTACAGGGCCTTGGTGAGGCTACACCTGGAGTATTGTGTACAGTTTTGGTCTCCTAACTTGAGGAAGGACATTCTTGCTATTGAGGGAGTGCAGCGAAGGTTCACCAGACTGATTCCCGGGATGGCGGGACTGACCTATCAAGACAGATTGGATCAACTGGGCTTGTATTCACTGGAGTTCAGAAAAATGAGAGGGGATCTCATAGAAACGTTTAAAATTCTGACGAGTTTAGACAGGTTAGATGCAGGAAGAATGTTCCCAATGTTGGGGAAGTCCAGAACCAGGAGTCACAGTCTAAGGATAAGGGGTAAGCCATTTAGGACCGAGATGAGGAGAAACTTCTTCACCCAGAGAATGGTAAACCCGTGGAATTCTCTACCACAGAAAGTAGTTGAGGCCAATTCACTAAATATATTCAAAAAGGCGTTAGATGTAGTCCTTACTACTAGGGGGATCAAGGGGTATGGCGAGAAAGCAGGAATGGGGTATTGAGGTTGCTTGTTCAGCCATGATCATATTGAATGGCGGTGCAGGCTCGAAGGGCCGAATGGCCTACTCCTCCACCTATTTTCTATGTTTCTATGTTTCTAATGCTACCTCTGTCTACCTAAACATCTTTCTATCCCTTCAATCTCTCCCTCTAGGCCACAATCTCTTACCTAAATTTCTCTTTGTCTCCAAACTTTATCTTTGTGCCTCCACACTCTCTATCTGTAATCTCTCTCCTCAATTTTTCTCTCTAGATCTGTTTCTCTCATCTTTCTCTGTCTTTATGCCCCCACATGTGTCTCTGTGCTGGCACTTTCTCTCTTTATCCTGCCAATTTCTCTGCCTCGCTTTGTCCCAATCTCTGTGCCTCCATGTTCGGAATGTTTATTTCTTCCCCAAATTTCTCTGCCACCATAATGTCTTTGTTTAATCCTTGAATTTTAATCTCTCTTGCTTCTCTGTCTGTGGCCCTAGAGAACAAACAGCCCTAGAACATGCCTAACGTTAGCAGAGTCTCGTTAGCCTGATGTTGTGGTGTGCTGCACATTCCCTCTCCTGAGTTGCTGAAATTATTTTTAGTGGTGGAGAGAATAGGTGATGAATCGAGCTTTCCCTTCCCTCAATCCATGTAGGAGTGGGTAGGTTGAAAATCAACTGGACCTACCCGCCCCCCTCCGAATCTTCTCAATTGGCGGGGGGAGGGGGGGTTGAAGGGACGAGGCGAGGTTGTGCTGTGCTGTGGGTTGTCATTCCTCTTAATTCTTGCAATTCTTCTGAGTGTGTGGGGGAAGAATTGATTCATCTGTTTACATCGGAGGGGGTGTGGTTGGTATATTGCTCTGTTACTTTCTATGTGGGAGGGTGTGGAAATCATTTTTGCAAATGAATTTCTCTTTCTGCGAGGGAAATACAGTGGGGAAGATCAGAGTGCTAGTTAATGGATATTCTGTGGTGCATGGGTGAGTCAGGCTCCAATTCAGGATTGTTGGGTTGACCTCTATTTCACTGGAGTCCTGTCACATACCATTCACTCAGGAACTAGTGGAGACAACACAGTTAATCCCTATTACAGCACCTTCTATCGACTAAGTGGAACCACAACTAAATGTTGGCACTTTTAAAATGGATTTTGCTAAAGATGGAGCCTGACACAGGAGTTTTCAGTGCATTTTGGAGCAGATTGCTACCCAATCACTGTTTTTAATCCATAATGAATAGATAATGTGCCGGAATTTACAGTGGGTAATAACAGCAAATGAACAGCATTGGCTATTATTACACCTTTGACACAGACCACAACTTTAGGATGTAGCGCACGTGCATCCTAACGCGGAGATCCTGAAGTTGCGTTCAGTCATTCACTGCTTTGACACTGGCTGCACTGTAGCTCCCTCACACCCCCCCCCCCCCCACCCATAGTAATCAGTGAACTCCGTGAAACTGTCAAAAACATTGGCTCTTCCACATTAATAGCGCTGTCAAATATTCCATTAAAAGTTCGACACTTTTGGATTAGGTATAACTGTGGTTTTAACAACGTATTGACTGCTGATCAAATGTTATGGTGCTGAAAAACACTCTCTAATTTTGTGGAGTGTCAAATTTCTCCATTTAATAAAAATTCAAGGTTTTAAGAAACTTTAAAAAAAATTATACCAAATTTCTGTGGAGGCTGGAAATGTGAAATAAAAACAGAAAATACTCGAAATACTCAGCAAGTCAGGCAGAATCTGTGAAAGCGTTAATGTTTCAGGTTGATGACCTTTCATCAGAACTGAGTTTCCAGATTTTCTGTTTTTATAGCTGATTGAAACTGCTTGAAGACGCAACTTTGACTGATATCAGCAGAACTTTTTAAATGGCTAAGTACAGGGTATTGAACTGCCAGAATAGTCGGTGTGCTGTGGTTTTTGTCAGTGGCTAGTGCCATTTGCCTGATATAGACGGCTGCCCATGCTAATTGTGGACGGTGCAAGCAGTGGGGACTGTATCTTCATTAGTGACATTCTGTTGACTTTGCAACCTGATTACGTGATGCAGACACTTTTTAGTAGGACTCAGCAGATTTAATTATGAAAGTAAATTTCATCCCAGCATGACTGTTTTGTAGAATAACAACCTGGAGAGAGCACTCGACTGGATCTTCACACATGCAGACAGTGAGGATGAGAGTGAGACAGCATCTGATGTTGATGTACAATCGCAAGTCAATTCAAATGCAGAAGCCGAGCCAGCAGGGCCCAGAATCAAGGATGGACCTGGAAGTAAGTTAACTGAAATGAGCTAACACATGCTGCTATTTAGTAAATATAAGTTTACAAAATTAAGCAAAAAAAGTAACCAAGAAAATGAATTCAGATACAACATATAAATACCAATAAAAATATGTAATATTTATTAAAGAAATATAATGCTGATTTAGTACATTATCTGTTTGACTGTAGAGGTTTTTCTCTCTATTGGAACATTTCCGTATTAGGAAAAGTAAAATGTGTGTCTGCATTTTGTTGTGAGGTGAATTTTCCACCTAACACTTTGAGTTCCTATATAATGCAGATCATTTGATAACATTGAACAATAAAGGCCCCCCAATCATGGTGTAGTTTTTCCTGTTTATAGGATTCTTGTATAAAAGAGTAGGCTGTCATCAAAATAATATCCAGAGAGTTTCAATCCCTTTCATTGAAACCGGGTTTTCCAATTAGCGTATGAGGGCTTAATGTCTTTGTCTGCAATGTTAACAGAGGAACTAATTCATTGAAAATAAACATTCTTCTTCTTTCTGCTTTTTACACACACCACAAGAGACTCTCTTTAATCTGTTGGTTCTGAGATCATGTGATTGACATGTAAACTGTGATGTCATAAACCTTAGGATGTAGTTATTTGCAACAGAAAAATGTTCTGATTGGGTCCCTTATTCACATGACCTGATTGCCAATTGGTCCACTTGGAGGATAAGACACACACAGCAGTTTATCTGGAATGTGTAATTAGAAATGCCCAGCCCGTGTTCACAGTGACCTAGCTTGGTGTAACTCGAGCCATTCTGACTGCTGACTCCGGACAGGAGAGAGCTCCCCTCTCCCAGCCCAAGTTCATGCTCCAGCCCAAGTTCCTGACCACCCCCCAACCCGAGTTCATGCCCCACCAGCTGAAATTTCTGACCCTCCAGTCAAAGTTCCTGCCTCATCCCAGCCTAAGTTCCTGACCTTGCCCCCGCTCCCCCCACCCACCGCTCCATAGATGGGGCATTGTGTGAGTGTCATGGATTGTTAACAGGTTTATTGGCTATGAAGTGAATAGTGACAGTGTCGTGACTTCTGGATTTCATCCACTCCAATGTCACACACGCACCGTGTTTTCCGAGAAATCGGGTATGAGTGTGAAGAGGGTGGTGTTGGAAGAACATAATCCATCTTCCCTGAGTTCCCTCTCTACTGTCTGATACTCTCTCCTGTGTCCCCTCATTCTCCCCCTATCTCTCTTTCCCCCTCCCCCAGTCTCTCTCTCGCTCGCGCTCCCTGCTCCGCTCGTGCGCTCGGCCCCGCTCCCACCAGTCTCTCGCTCTCGCTCCCTCTCTCCTTCCCCCCACCCGCCGCCCCCCTGGTCTCGCGCTCTCGCTCTCTGCCCCTCCCCCGGTCTCTCTCTCGCTCTCCGCCCCCCCCCCCCCCCCCCGGCTCGCGCTCTCGCTCTCTGTGCCACGGTCGCTCGCGCCCGCTCTCGGGCTCTCCGCCCCAGCGCTCGCGCCCGCTCTCGGGCTCTCCGCCCCAGCGCTCGCGCCCGCTCTCGGGCTCTCCGCCCCAGCGCTCGCGCCCGCTCTCGGGCTCTCCACCCCAGCGCCCGCGCCCGCTCTCGCCCCCGCTCTCCGCGCCTCACTCTCGTGTGCTCTTTCCTCTTCCCCCGCATGCCCTCTTCCCCCGCCCCCCCCCCCAAACTCTCTCTCTTTCCCTAGTCTCTCTCTCTCTCCCACCTCCGATGTTTTCTCTTCCATAGTAGGCCGCGAAAATGTTTGCGTAGATAATCAGAGTGATATTCTAGGCAAAAGTCCCAAAGATAATTCAAAAGCTAGAAGCAGCTTAGCAGCCATGAACTCCATGTATTTTGGCCCCACTTCCAGCTTCCTCGTACGTCGCACTGCATGCATGACCGAATCGGGGACCCGTGCGCAAAAAGCGGGTTGGAGTCCACTGCACGCATGTGCAGCAGGACACGTGAAAAACTCGTGCAAATAATCACTCTGTAACTGTTGTGTATGCAATAACTGTTAGACTGAGTACTGCTTAACTCCATGAGATATGACCTTGGCTCTCTTTATTAAGGCCCAAAGTGCCTAATATACCAAATGGCTGGCCTTTTATACTTGGGCTGCACACACGTGATTCCAAAAGTACATGCATGACAATACCCCCCTCTGAGATATTAACAGTCTTTTACAAATTGAGATGGTCCGGTGTTTTACACTCCCGGGTTGACCATCTCAGTTCAACTCCAGCCTTGGGTGAGTGTTCAGAGTTTGTTGTGGCTGGGTGGCTGACTTGGTGGGAGTGGCAATTGCCATATCCAGGATTGAAAGTCCATTTTCATTGAACATGTCAGTGATTGAAAGTCCTGATTCACTGATGACCACTGAGTCCTCTGATGACTGCGGGTGGGTTGGTTGGTCATCAATTGTCTCTTCCTCCGACTGTTCCGGTTCTTCCGTGTGCCGCAGCTTTGTCTGATCCATATGTTTCCTGCATGTTTGCCCATTTTTGAGCTTGACAATAAATACTCTGTTGCCCTCCTTGGCCATGACAGTACCAGTGATCCACTTGGGACCCTGACCGTAATTCAGAACATATACAGGATTATTTACAGAAATATCGCGTGACACAGCTGCGCGATCGTGATACCCTTGCTGACTTTGTCTTCTATATTCAACATGATTATTCAAGTCAGGGTGTATAAGAGATAGCTTGGTCTTAAGACCTCTCCATCATTAGTTCGACAGGCGAGATCCCGGTAAGCGTGTGTGGTCTTGTCCTGTAACTCAGCAGTATGCATGACAGGCGGGTCTGCAGTGACCCTTGGGTTACTCTCTTCATACTCTGCTTTATGATTTGGACAGCATGTTCTGCTTACCCATTGGATGCGCAGGTTTGAACGGTGCTGAAATTACATGTTTGATACCATTGAGTTTCATGAACTCTTGAAACTCCTGACTGGTGAAGCACGATTCGTTGTCGCTAACAACGATGTCAGGCAGACCATGTGTCATGAACATGACACGGAGATTCTCAGTGGTAGCTGTGGATGTGCTGGATGACATGATTATACACACTATCCACTTCGAATATGTATCCACCACAACTAAAAGCATCTTCCCCAGGGAGGGACCTGCAAAGTCGATATGAATCCTGGACCATGGTTTGGATGGCCACGACCACAGACTCAGTGGTGATTCCGTTGGTGCTTTGCTGAGCTGCGTGCAAGTGTTGCACTGATACACACATGATTCCAGCTCAGAGTCAATTCCTGGCCACCATACATGAGACCTGGCGATGGCTTTCATAATTACAATGCCAGGATGTGTGCTATGTAGCTCATGTACAAATTTCTTTCTCCCTTGCTTGGGCATAACAACACGATTACCCCACAGTATACAATCTGACTGAATAGACAGTTCGTCTTTGCGACGAATGTATGGTTTGGTCTCCTCGCACATTTGCTTGGGTATGGCAGATCACTCACCTTTTGAGGATGCAACTCTTCCCCACTGATAAAATCGGATCCTGGCTGGTCCAGATCTTAACTTGTTAAGCCATGACAGGGGTTCTTTCACTCTCAAAAGCATCAATCACTAACAATAGGTCCGCCGGTTAAGTGGCTTTCTCAAAAGCTCTGTCTTGAGACGCACCCCACACCCAGTTGTCGCCTTTTCTTAGCAGCTTGTGCAGTGGTTCTAATAAGGCGCTCAATTTAGGTAGTAAGTTACCGAAGTAGTTGAGTAGACCCAGGAACGAACGCAGCTCCGTCATATTCTACGACTAGGGTGCATTCTTGACGGCCTTGGTTTTCGCATCCGTGGGCCTGATGCCGTCAGCAGCAATTTTCCTCCCCAGGAATTCGACCTCTGGTGCCATGAAGATGCACTTCGAGCGTTTCAGTCTGAGTCCCACTTTATCCAGACGATGTAGAACCTCTTCCAGGTTGTTCAGATGTTCCTCAGAGTCACGACCTGTGATCAGGCTGCCATCTTGGAACACGATGGTCCTGGGAACGGACTTCAGTAGACTCTCCATGTTCCTCCTGAAATATTGCTGCAGCCGAGCGAATTCCAAAAGGGCACCTGTGATAAATAAACAGCCCTTTATGCGTGTTCATGCATGTAAGTCTCTTCATGTTTCAACCAGCTCCTGTGTCATGTAGGCCGATGTCAAGTCCAGTTTGGTGAATGAATTTCCACCAGCTAGCGTTGCAAACAAGTCATCAGCCTCGGTAACGGGTACTGATTCTGTTTCGAAACTCTGTTGATCGTAGCCTTGTAGTCTCCAAGATTCTGACTGTGCCATCACTTTTCAGCACAAGAACAATGGGGCTGGCCCATTCACTAAATTCAACCGGTAATATGATCCCTTCACGCTGGAGTGTGTCCAGTTCAATTTCGACCTTCTCCCTCATCATATACGGAACTGCCGGAGCTTTATGATGGACGGGTCTTGCATCCGAGTCCACGTGGATCTGCAGCTTGGCTCCCGTGAAGTTGCCGATGCCTGGTTCGAACAGCGAGAAGAACTTGTCCAGTACTTAGGCACATGTATCTTTCTCCGACGACAACGCCTTGATGTCATTCCAATCGCATCTGTTTTTTTCAAGCCAGTTCCTGCCGAACAGCGTTGGGCCATTGCCTGGGACAATCCATAGCAGTAACTCGTGAATCGCACCATCATACGACACTTTTTAAATTGTGGCACTGCCAATCACTGTTATGAGTTCTTTCGTGTACGTGCGCAACTTGGCATTGACTGGACTCAGCTGGGCCTCACAGCCTCAGTAACCCACAGCTTGTCGAATGCCCTCTGGCTCATTATCGATTGACTTGTCTCCGTGTCCAGTTCCATCGATACCGGCACCCCATTAAATTTCACGATCATTATCGGTTTGCTCTTAGTTAGGAACAAGAACAGTCCATACACTTCCTCCTCTGGTATCTCTGATTGCGTATCCGGATCCGTGCTAGTCTGACCATCATCCTCCACGTGGTGTGTCGCAGCACACTTGCTCATCTGCGGACACTTGCACTGGAGATGCCCCACTCTCAGACAGCCTTTGCAACTATATTGCTTAAATCGGCACTGCTGGTGCCGGTGATTTCCCCCATAATGCCAACACGGAGAAATCGGATGCATTCCCACTGGCGGACTTTGGGCAGCCACAGGTTTTGCGTTCGCAGTCGGGTATGCCCTGCCATGTGCTGCTTTGCCGAACGCCAAGTCAATCATATTTACAGTACTTTCCGAGTTTCGATTTTTCACTGCTTTAGACTTCTGTCCGTCGTCATGCATGACTGAGCGATTGTGATGGCCCTGTTCAAGTCCAACGTCTCCACCGCCAGTAGTTTACGCAGGATTACCTCGTGGTTGATACTGATTACAAATAAGTCCCGCAGCATGTCTGCCAACACAGCCCCGAACTTACACCGTCCCGCTAGACGGCTCAGGTCGGCAACGAATTCCGCCGCATTCTGGCCCTCTGAGTGAACGTGCGTGTACAATCTGTATCTCGAGATGATGATGATGCCTTCGTCTGGCTTAAGGTGGTCCTGTACCAGTGTACACAATTCTTCATATGACTCACAGGCAGGAGTAGATTTTTTTATCAGTCCATAAATCTTTGGACCGCAAATACTGAGGAACACCGTCCGGCGCCAATCTGCGTCGCCAACCTCCTCCATTTTGTTGGCCACGAAGAACTGGCTCAAACGGCTCACAATGTCTGCCCAATCTTCTCCTTCCACAAATCGCTCTAACAATCCAATTTTGCATGCAAATGTTCTTGTTGTCTCGGCGCCAAATGTTGTGTGTTCAATAACTGTTAGACTGAGTACTGTTTAACTCCAAGAGGTATGACCTTGGCTCTCAGGCCCAAAGTGACTAATATACAAAATGGCTGGCCTTTTATACTTGGACTGCACACACGTGCGTGCAGCCCAATGGCCTCCAACAGTGACGCCATCTAGTGGCTAGTGATCCCAAAAGTACATACATGACAGTAAACCTTATTGCTTTATATGTTATTAGCTATTTGTGCTGTCTCTGAAAGGCAGGCAATCTAAAGTGTAATTTAATTTTTTCTTGGATCAGTACTATTGCTTTCATTTTGGTCAGTTTTCACTTACTTCACCAGGTGTTAATGGGGCAATACTGACCTCAAAGTGGGGTCGGTAGCCACATCGCTTCTGTCATGTATGTAACCACAATGTAACACCACTGTATTACTGGGGGCAGCCAGTCACTCATGGGCATTCAGCAATTTGAGAAGCTATGGTCACTTAAAGCCAGTAGACCCAAATTAGCATGTATTGAGACACAATTACGGACTTACACTAAATAAATCATTCCGGTGCTAGGCAGTGCAATGTTGGCTGTCTCACACAATGGGTTAGTGAATTGGCTGCTGGTCTGGATTGTCCCGGGTAATGGCCCCGCACTGTTGGGGAGGAGCTGGTTAGCCGAGATGAACTGGAAATGGGGGGATGTTCACGCAATGTCATCTGTGGAACGAAGTTCGTGCTCACACGTCCCACAACAATTCGATTCACTATTCCAACCTGGCGTCAGGACTTTCAAAGGCACCAAAGTAGTAATACACATCACCCCGGGCGCCAGGCCAGTGCACCACAAAGCCAGAGCGGTGTCGTATGTGAAGCGGGAAAAAAATCGAGAGCGGGCATCATCTTACCTGTTGAATTCAGCGACTGAGCAAGCCCCATCGTTCCTGTCCTAAAAGCGGATGGCTCTGTCAGGATCTGTGGCAACTACAAGGCCACCATCAATCGGGTGTCCCTTCAAGATCAATACCCGCTCCCAAGAGCGGAGGACCTTTTCGCCACGCTGGCAGGTGGCAAGCTGTTCACTAAGTTGGACCTCACCTCAGCCTATACGACCCAGGAACTGGCCGACGAATCTAAACTACTGACGACCACCACCACGCACAAGGGACTGTTCATTTATAACAGGTGCCCGTTTGGCATTCGATCAGCGGCTGCGATATTTCAACGAAACATGGAAAGCCTGCTTAAACCCATTCCGGGAATGATCGTATTCCAGAACGACATCCTCATCACGGGTCGAGACACCGAGGAACACCTCCACAACCTGGAGGAGGTGCTACGCCGACTGGACAGGGTAGGCCTGCGACTCAAGAAGTCTAAATATGTGTTTTTAGCTCCCGAGGTTGAGTTTCTGGGCAGGAGGGTTGCAGCAGATGTGATTCAGCCCACGAATCCAAAACAGAGGCGATTCGACGAGCACCCAGGCCCTGCAACACGCCGGGGTTGCGTTCATTCCTGGGACTGTTAAACTATTTCGGGAACTTTCTGCTGAACTTGAGCACGTTGTTGGAGCCGCTACACGTGCTCCTGCGTAAGGATTGTGATTGGTTTTGGGGGGGACTGTCAGGAACGGGCTTTTGTTGACCCTGTACGACCCCTGTTAAAAAAAATTGATTCTGACATGTGATGCATTGTCCTATGGGGTTGGGTGCGTGTTGCAGCAGGGCAATGCTGAGGGTCAACTACAACCTGTGGCTTATGCCTCTCGGTCGCTCTCAAGCAGAACGGGGATATGGGATGGTCGAGAAAGAAGCGCTCGCATGTGTCTATGGTGTAAAAAAAAATGCATCAGTACCTCTTTTGTAGGAAGTTTGAATTAGAGACGGATCACAAGCCATTAACATCTCTGTTGCCAACGCATCAGCCCGCATACAGCGATGGGCTCTCATGTTGGCTGCTTATGACTACTCCATCCGGCACCGGCCCGGCACTGAAAATTGCGCTAACGCGCTCAGCAGGCTTCCACTGGCCACCACTGAGGGTGCAGCGGAGCAAAGCGCTGAGATGGTCATGGCTGTCAATGCCTTTGACAGCGCAGGCTCCCCCATCACAGCCCGCCAGATCAAAATCTGGACAAACAGAGATCTCCTCCTATCCCTGATTAAGAAATGTGTCCTGACTGGGGATTGGGCGCCCGCACACGGAGCATGCCCTGAGTAGGTCAGACAGTTCCACAGACGGATGGATGAGCTCTCCATCCAAACCGACTGCCTACTATGGGGCAGCCGGGTAGTTATGTCCCAGAAGGGCAGGGAGCCATTCATCAGGGATCTCCACAGCGAGCACCCAGGCATTGTGCTGATGAAGGCCATTGCCCGGTCACACGTTTGGTGGCCTGGAATTAATTCAGACCTGGAACACTGTGTTCGCAGGTGCACGACGTGTGCCCAGCTGGGTAATGCCCCCAGAGAGGCCCCGTTCAGCCTGTGGCCCATGGTAACGCATTCATGTTGACTACGCAGGCCCATTCATGGGGAAGATGTTCCTTATTGTGGTCGATACGTACTCGAAATGGAACGAGTGCATCATTCTGAATTCATACATGTCATCCACCACCGTGGAAAGCCTACATGCGATCTTTGCAACCCATGGCTTGCCGGACATCCTTGTTAGTGATAATGGCCCATGCTTCACAAGCTACGAATTCCGGGAGTTTATGTCGGGCAATGGCATCAACCATGTCAGGACTGCGCCGTTCAAGCCGGCCAATGGCCAGGTGGAACGTGCGGTCCAAATCATTAAGCAAGGTATGCACAGGATTCAAGGACCCTCCCTACAATGCCGCCTATCGTGTCTCCTGCTGGCCTACAGATCCCGACCGCACTCGCTCACGGGGGTCCCACCCGCAGAGCTACTAATGAAATGGACACTCAAAACTCGGATGTCCCTCATTCCCCCAGTCCTGACCGACATAGTTAAGGGCAAGCGCAAGTCACAAAACAAGTACCATGACCGCAATGCGAGGGGGAGATGTATAGAAATAAATGATCCTGTATTCGTCCTCAATCACATCATGGGGCCCAAATGGCTTGAGGGTACTGTAATTGACAAAGAGGAGAATAGGGTCCTCGTGGTAAACATAGAAACATAGAAAATAGGTGGAGGAGCAGGCCATTCGACCCTTCAAGCCTGCACCGCCATTCAATGAATTCATGGCTGAACATGCAACCTCAGTACCCCATTCCTGCTTTCTCGCCATAGCCCTTGATCCCCCTAGTAGTAAGGACTACATCTAACTCCTTTTTGAATATATTTAGTGAATTGGCCTCAACAACTTTCTGTGGTAGAGAATTCCACAGGTTCACCACTCTCTGGGTGAAGAAGCCTCTCCTCATCTCGGTCCTAAATGGCTTACCCCTTATCCTTAAACTGTGACCCCTGGTTCTGGACTTCCCCAACATTGGGAACATTCTTCCTGCATCTAACCTGTCTAAACCCGTCACAATTTTAAACGTTTCTATGAGATCCCCTCTCATTCTTCTGAACTCCAGTGAATACAAGCCCAGTTGATCCAGTCTGTCTTGATAGGTCAGTCCCGCCATCCTGGGAATCAGTCTGGTGAACCTTCGCTGCACTCCCTCAATAGCAAGAATGTCCTTCCTCAAGTTAGGAGACCAAAACTATACAAAATACTCCAGGTGTGGCCTCACCAAGGCCCTGTACAACTATAGCAACACCTCTCTGCCCCTGTACTCAAATCCCCTCGCTATGAAGGCCAACATGCCATTTGCTTTCTTAACCGCCTGCTGTACCTGCATGCCAACCTTCAATGACTGATGTACCATGACACCCAGGTCTCGTTGCACCTCCCCTTTTCCTAATCTGTCACCATTCAGATAATAGTCTGTCTCTCTGTTTTTACCACCAAAGTGGATAACCTCACATTTATCCACATTATACTTCATCTGCCATGCATTTGCCCACTCACCTAACCTTTCCAAGTCACTCTGCAGCCTCATAGCATCCTCCTCGCAGCTCACACTGCCACCCAACTTAGTGTCATCCGCAAATTTGGAGATACTACATTTAATCCCCTCGTCCAAATCATTAATGTACAGTGTAAACAGCTGGGGCCCCAGCACAGAACCTTGCGGTACCCCACTAGTCACTGCCTGCCATTCTGAAAAGTACCCATTTACTCCTACTCTTTGCTTCCTGTCTGACAACCAGTTCTCAATCCATGTCAGCACACTACCCCCAATCCCATGTGCTTTAACTTTGCACATTAATCTCTTGTGTGGGACCTTGTCGAAAGCCTTCTGAAAGTCCAAATATACCATATCAACTGGTTCTCCCTTGTCCACTCTACTGGAAACATCCTCAAAAAATTCCAGAAGATTTGTCAAGCATGATTTCCCTTTCACAAATCCATGCTGACTTGGATCTATCATGTCACCTCTTTCCAAATGCGCTGCTATGACATCCTTAATAATTGATTCCATCATTTTACCCACTACTGATGTCAGGCTGATCGGTCTATAATTCCTTGTTTTCTCTCCCTCCTTTTTTAAAAAGTGGGGTCACATTTGGCTACCCTCCACTCCATAGGAACTGATCCAGAGTCTATGAAATGTGGAAAATGACTGTCAATGCATCCGCTATTTCCAAGGCCACCTCCTTAAGTACTCTGGGATGCATTCCATCAGGCCCTGGGGATTTATCGGTCTTCAATCCCATTAATTTCCCCAACACAATTTCCCGACTAATAAGGATTTCCCTCAGTTCCTCCTTCTTACTAGACCCTCTGACCCCTTTTATATCCGGAAGGTTGTTTGTGTCCTTCTTAGTGAATACCGAACCAAAGTACTTGTTCAATTGGTCTGCCATTTCTTTGTTCCCCGTTATGACTTCCCCTGATTCTGACTGCAGGGGACCTACGTTTGTCTTTACTAACCTTTTTCTCTTTATATATCTATAGAAACTTTTGCAGTCCTTTTTAATGTTCCCTGCAAGCTTCCTCTCGTACTCTATTTTCCCTGCCCTAATCAAACCCTTTGTCCTCCTCTGCTGAGTTCTAAATTTCTCCCAGTCCCCAGGTTCACTGCTATTACTGGCCAATTTGTATGCCACTTCCTTGGCTTTAATACTATCCCTGATTTCCCTTGATAGCCACGGTTGAGCCACCTTCCCTTTTTTATTTTTACGCCAGACAAGGATGTACAATTGTTGTAGTTCATCCATGCGGTCTCTAAATGTCTGCCATTGCCCATCCACTGTCAACCCCTTCAGTATCATTCGCCAATCTATCCTAGCCAATTCATGCCTCATACCTTCAAAATTACCCTTCTTTAAGTTCTGGACCATGGTCTCTGAATTAACTGTTTCATTCTCCATCCTGATGTAGAATTCCACCATATTATGGTCACTCTTCCCCAAGGGGCCTCGCACAACGAGATAGCTAATTAATCCTCTCTCATTACACAACGAGATTGCTAATTAATCCCCCCTCATTAAAACTCAACAATGGTCAGATATGCCATAAGCATCTGGACCAAGTAAAAAAAGGTTCAGCATCGACACGGAGGAACCTGAAGAAGACCATGAGATGGAGCTCACAACACCACCAGTGAACGAGCAACAAGAGCAATCAGAAAAATGCACAGTCCCTGCGGTCACCCCGGACAGGCCGGAATCACCACAGGTGACAGGCACTCACGTTAGTGCCCAACAACCAGAGCCCCAACTGCGGTGCTCCACGAGGGAGCATAGGCCACCTGAAAGACTAAACCTATGATTCTAACAAGACTTTGGGGGGCGCGGGGGAAGGTGATGTCAGTATGTAACCACAATGTAACACCACTTTATTACTGTATACTCTCAACCTAGATGCACACCTTGACCACAAGGGGTGAACTTGTGGGAGACACTCCTTACCTGATCTCCCAGGTATATAAAGGGAGGTCCCACCCAGGGTCATCACTTGTGGAGTGCTGTGAATAAAGAATGGAGGTCACAGAGTGACCTTGTCCCCAGAATGTGCCTCGTGTGGTTTCATGCTGTAGCGTAAGGACTTTACAGCTTCGATAACCCTGATGATGCAGCCTACTGCTCAGCGTCCAAAGTGCCTGTCTGTTTCGGGTGGTCGGCTCCTTTTAATATGCAAATTGATGTAATCCCTGACAACACTTGCCTGAGTGCTGCTGCAACACCAGCAGCCGCCTATACTTGGATTCCTCTTCACCGGCAGGCTCTTCACTCTTCGCAGGCGACATTGAGATGTAGATCGAGGTCCAATATTGGGAGACCCTCGTGCCTCCAGGTGCAAGGGCTCAAACTATACCCAACACCCCTCACTTCCCCTTCACACTCTCCCAAAGATGGGCACGTCCCAATTTCTGGGCTGTGGTATATCCAGCAAAGCAGAATACAATGATGATGGTTTGCTGTTCAATCACTGGATTGGTCAAGTAAAGACACATTTTGGATCTCATAAATACATAGAACATAAGAAATAGGAGCAGGAGTAGGCCATACGGCCCCTCGAGCCTGCTCCGCCATTGAATGTGATCATGGCTGATCCGATCATTGACTCAGGTCCACTTACCTGCCCACTCCCCATAACCTCTTATTTCCTTATCGGTTAAGAAACTGTCTATCTCTGTCTTAAATTTATTCAGTGATCCAGCTTCCGCAGTTCCCTGAGGCAGCAAATACCAGAGATTTACAACCCTCCGAAAGAAGAAATTCCTCCTCATCTCAGTCTCAGAATAAGGGGCCGCCCATTTAAAACTATGTCCCCTAGTTTTTAAAAGTGAAGGTGTTTAGTGCTCTCTCTTCCCTTCCCCCCCCCCCCCAACCCTCCACCCCCATCTCTGGCTAGCTGCGCTGATTTCTTAACTCTACACAAGGTATTTCCTGGCATACAAAAGTGGACACTTACTCCATTCTAATTTAGTTTGGAGTAACTTTTCGCAGTTCAAACTTGCAAAACAGGTGTAAGTGGCTGGACATGCCCCTTTTGGGGAAAAAAAACTGAACTAAAACTAAACTCACTAGAACTGGAGCAAACTAAATGTAGAGAATTGCAATTTCTAGGATACCCCCCAAAAAACTAGTTGCTCCAAAAAAAAGGAGCAAATCCAGTTGAAACTTGGGCCCATCATAGCATCCAGTTGTTTCTTAAATGATTAGAGGGGTTTTGCCTCTACCATTCTATCTGGAAGTCTATTTCGTACATTAATTACTCTTTGTTTGAAGAAGGATTTCCTGATCTCAGTTCTAAATTTGCTATTTGCATGTTTTAACCCATGTCCTCTTCTAGTTTTATTATTTAATATAAATTCATATTCCAGATTTATTATTCCATTCCTTTAACTGTCTTATATATCTGTATACTGCCACCTCTCAGACACATACATCCCACGCTGAAAAGCTCAAGTTTCTCCAGTCATTCATCATAACTCAGACCTTTGGGAGTCTCCAGCAATTGAATGTCTCAATTGATTGTTTTTCTAACTTGTCCTGATGTGAGCAATTCTGACAAAGCCGCATTTATTGCCAATCCATTTCTTGAATAATATATGTATGACAGAAAGACTTTAAAAAGTCAAAATCATGCGACTAGTTGGCATACTCCTGGTTAATTACTTAGAAATTGTTCAATAGTTTCATAATATATAGCTTTCAAATGGTGCATAATTGACCAAATCTCCCTTTCCCAGAGTGAGTACTTTCACTGTAGCTCATTGTCTGTCTCAGTACTGTAAATTGCTTAAAATGCATTTATACGAGTTTAACTGATCTTTTACCAAATATAAATTCTAAGTGGTACTGGGAACGATTTTTGCTAAGGTTATTTTCTGTATGTTATGCGGCTATGATAGGAAATGTAATTTAATAATCAATGGTTTGTTTTTATCTGCAGGATATGAGCTGTTTGCCTTTATTAGCCATATGGGAACATCTACAATGTCTGGTCATTATGTCTGCCATATCAAAAAGGACGGAAGGTAAGCACTGGTTTGTTTGAGAAGGATTTTTAAAAACTTATTTAGAATTTTATAACTTTATTCTATATTAGCGCCAATTAAATTTTGAACAGATAATTAGTGCAGGCCCAGTTTGATTCTCGAATCTGTAATGGGAATACTTGAGTTAGTGAGGCAGTGTGTTTTATTAGTTAGTAGGAAAACCATGGAAAAAAGTTTTGTTTAAGAAAAAACTATTCCTGCAAGGCAAACAAAATGATAAGGTATGTAAATGTTATGAATATACCAAGATATTTAAGTGCTTTATACAATTTTGTTTAATTGCTCTGAATCAAGAGTGTGTGTTTTATTTTTGCATTAGTTAATTGTTTCTCCATTTCTTCTATTCAGGTGGGTAATCTACAATGACCATAAAGTCTGTGCTTCAGAGAAACCCCCGAAAGATGTGGGATACATTTACTTTTATCAGCGGATGCCCTTTTAAGCTTGAGATCTATGTATGAAAACCATAACCTTCTTTCCAAAGATCAAAAAACTACAAACTGACAAAGGTTTGGAGGAAACTCTGGATTCTGTCATTACTGTACCTTATTTATAGAAAACAAAACTAAAATGCAATAATATGTTTGATACAAGAGGGAAAATTTTTATTGTTTAATATATTGACAGTTTTTTTGTTTTTGTTTTAAAACTGCATCTGGAGAAGCTGAAGAAGCAGATCAGAGGTGTGTGCAATCAGTTTACTTTTAACTGACTTTAGCAAGTTTTTTTAATGTATCAAAACATCTTCATTATTTCTTCCATCACCCCCTGTCCCTCTTACTTTAGTCCATTTGTTCGAGTGATTGTTCTAGTTTTTTTCTTTTTAAAGGATACTCTGTTAAAAACATGGCTGTCTTATAAAATGAATTCATCCTCCACAGAAAGTCCCTAGTTTTGGGGAGTTTGCCCTCTAAATAGCCGTTAAAAGGGAAAGTTATTGTATTTAGCACTAACTAGATAGTTAGACATGTAGATGTGTCTCACAGTTACTGTTCAGTTCACAAGTTTGAACAAATCCATGGATTTATACTAAAGCCTACATTTGCAGATTCATATGTATGGCACATGAAATATGACCACTAAATCTAGAACCATACAATATTTTACTTGGTCAATCTTCATGCAAGCATATATGACTTCCAACATGACCATTCCCACCCAATCCAAATAAAAAGCCTAACCAGAAGCTAAATCTCTAGCCCCCCCACCTTGCTATTCATTTGTCATAATTTTATTTGTTGTCACATGTAGAATCAGACTGTTCTTTTATTTAAACATAAAGATGCTAATAACTGCCAAAGAAATTCTGACAGTGCCATAAGAGAACTAACATTCGGTTTGAAAGTCTAACGTTGATACTGAGACCCATATATGCAGTGATATATTTTACAACATGACTTTTTTTTATCAGTTTTAAGTAGATTAACGGCTCATTACAAACTTGTGTCTCTAGCTGCATCCTAACGATGTCCTGTTACTTCAGTTGCTTTCTGGTGAACTCAGCAGACTGGATTTTCTGCTAGTGTTGGCTTGGGAGCTGGGCATAAGTCCAGCAGAATATGACAGGAAATTCTTCCAGAGCTGCTCTTCCAGGTCCACAGTGTTCCTTCACTTAAAGGATTTTCTGCCAGAAATAATGGGGAATGCACAATACATCTACCCAAATAGGGGAGGGAGAGCATATTGTCCTGACATGTAAATTACCCTTCATTTGTGCCAAGCAACACTGGGCGTTCTGCCGGCCTGTGTGTTTCTGGCATCCAAGATTACAATGGCAGCCGAGGGGGATATTGAAGGGTTGCATATAATACTGTGAAACCAGGGATATTTGCAAAGGCCAAGGTGGTATTTAAAAAAAAAAAAAGAAAATGTTAATTTTTGGGGGAGCCCTAAGGCTGCTGGCATAAGAACATAAGAATTAGGAACAGGAGTAGGCCATCTAGCCCCTCGAGCCTGCTCCGCCATTCAATAAGATCATGGCTGATCTGGCCGTGGACTCAGCTCCACTTACCCGCCCGCTCCCCGTAACCCTTAATTCCCTTATTGGTTAAAATAACAGTGAGGTGAGCTGTAAGTTTGTTCAGGAACAGCATTGCAATTTGAAGCACTGCAAATACAATGTTCCCTGACTGGAATCGAACCCGGGCCGCGGCGGTGAGAGCGCCAAATCCTAACCACTAGACCACCAGGGAAGCTACTGGCGATAGAACAAGTGCTTAAAATATACAAAATAGACCAACTTCAGAAAATAAGATGGATCCCGGGTAGGCCTTTGGGGCAGGGGAAACTCTCGCCCTGAGCAAGATCTGTTAGAATTCTGCTCAAGTGAAAATCCTAGCTATCATGCAAATAAGCACAATACTTAAGCTGTTCTACTAGTGCAGGCTTGATCTTGGAGCAAACTAATTGTGCTGCTTTCGCACATTTACCAGAAGATGCAACGGGTGATCTTCGTGCAAACTGGTTGCACTATAGGGCTAGTTATTTTGCACATGTGCCAACTGGTTGTGACCATTTAACCAGTGCATGTGTCTGAACTGCCAACATTAATATCATTGTATAATGGTGTCCCTACCAGTAAATGTACTACCGGCACCAGATCAGGCCATTTACCAGCTCCGGGAGAACTGATGGTAGTCAGGAACAGCCAGTGAAAAACAAGTCCGCTGTGTTGATGGTTTTAAGATATATGCAGAAGTTCGCGTGATATATTGGATAGTTTAACAACACAGTTATTTACACCTAAGAAAGTAGACAACACTGAATAGTTAATTAATTAATCTGATAGTCTGATCATTGTTTGATTTTAGTTTTGTCAGTAATTATGTTGGCCAGCAGTTCTCCCAACTATAATTTTATAAGTAATATTCTAAAATTCATTCACAGTCATTTATTTACACCTTAGGTTCATTAAAAGCATATTTACAACATGGATTTTCTCCAGGACTTGAGCACTTAATCTCAGCTGACACTCCAGTGCGGTACTGAGAAAAAGTTGCACTGTTAGAGGTACGGTGCTTCAGATAAGACTTTAAACTGAAAGAAAGACTTGCGCTTATACAACAACTTTCACAACCACCGGATGTCCCAAAGTGCTTTACAGCCAATTAAATACTTTTGGCGTGTAATCACTGTTGTAATGTAAGAAACGCAGCAGCCAGTTGCGCACAGCAAACTCCCACAAACAGCAATATGAAATTGATCAGATAATCTGTTTTAGTGATGTTGATTGAGAGATAAATATTGGCTAGGACACTGGGGATAACGCCCCTGCTCGTCTTCGAAATAGTGCTATGGGATCTTTTACGTCCACCTGAGGGAGCAGATGGGGCCTCGGCTTAACGTCTCATTTTAAAAATGGCACTTCCGACAGTGCAGCACTCCCTCAGTGTCAGCCTACACTTGAACCCACAACCTTTAGAGTCAGAGGCGAGGGTGCTGCCAACTGAGCCACAGCTGACACACAACTGAGGCTGTTTGTCCTCTTGATAAAAAATCCCACGGCACTATTTTGAAGAACAGAACAGTTCTCTCAGTATCCTGGTCGACATTTATCCTTCAACCAACTCCGCTGAAACAGTTTAATTGGGCATTTGTCTCATTGCAGTTTGTAGGACTTTGCTGTACTCAAATTGGGTGTCATGTTTCTTATAACAGTGACCACATTTCAAAAGTACTTCATTGGCTACAAAGCGCTTTGGTTCTGAGGCCATGAAAGGCACAATGTAAATGTACATTTCTTACTTTGGCAATGTAGTCCTTGTTCTTCAAATGTAGTTAGCCTCCACTTGCCATCTGATAAGCTATTTAATTGACAAATCAAATGATGCTTGTCTCAAGAATTTTTGGTTCACACCATGTAACCTCCCATTCCTGGAACAAAAGTCTATGCTATCGCCTGTTGTCAGTCGAGGCTGTTGATTTAAGGTATCATGATAAGACTTCTAGATCCGTATTTTCCATTGCTGGGTACCTGCTACAGAGTAAATTGAGCAACTGGTAGTGGAAAATGGGCTGGAAGTTTGTCTTACTTGAGCTCCACCTGCTTTGCGCCACAATATAGCTTCTAGGGGACGGGATGGGACCATTTGCAGTGGAAAATCCCACCTAAAAATAGGCAGGTGTTTCATTTAAATATTAATTTGGAGTGTGTCTGTTCTGCTTGCAAGTTCCTGCTGCACTGGTATAGGATATCAGATCTAAATCCCGCCCATGTGAAATAGGCGTTGATGATTGCTAGGTATGGGCAGTTATACAGAAGGTCATGGAAAGGACATGAAATCTTAAAGTCGGTGTATTTGAGTCATTTTTAAACATTCTTGTATACTTTCCTGCTGACAATTACGTTCTCTTGAATCTTTGTATCAATTGTGGTAAATTGTTTGTTTATTTATCACCTGTGCAAATACACTCTTACCTACCTGTGAAAAGTGTTGTGATATCAAGGGGTCATAGATTAAATGGTAATTTGTAGTTCTGCAACTGACACCACTGAACTTTGAACTTATTATAGGGGCCTTTTGTTGCATAAAATTACACGGTGTCTAAGTCTGGAGTGCTAAATGATTATCACCATGGCTTTAGAAATAGGCACATTTTATGCTTCTGTTATTGAACAACTCCCCAGTTATTAGGCTTGAGACCCTTGCCCTAGGTGGGATGGAAGAGAGTCACATGAAAGTGAAAGAATAGCTGGCATATGATAAATACAAAGGTGGTTAAGTCCAGAGCAAATTTGGAAGCTAACGAGAAAAGTGGAAAGAATATTCTGAGTTGTCAACCTTGGTGTACGAAAGTTTAAGAGTGTGCTTACTACATGAAATGTTTGACAGGACAGCTTCAGATGAAAGAAGAAGATAATATTGTTTCTTGTGAGAAGGATAGTTCTTTCATCTCGGTTTTTTATTTTGTTTGCCCATCAAGGTGAGAGATATCAGTGCTGGGGAATGGGGAAAGATTATAAAACTCAAGACCTTGGTTTCTTGCCTTTCTAGACTTCTTGAAAGTACTCCTGCAACCTATCATGACAAAAGTAACTGGTGTGTAGTCTTGATTGGTTGGCATTAGCTAAAGTTATTAAGAATCAAGGCTTTCAGAAATATCAGAAAATATATCACTAGGGTTAGACATATACTAAACTAAATTACACTGAAAAAAACAATTACTTGCCCACGACTGCAATATTAATGGAATTTCTAAGGCTTCTCACTTATTGATGGGAGCAGTATACAGTGATCGTTGCCATTGTTTGGCAAAAAGGAGGTGGTGCTAACTATGACATGATGGTGGGAGGCTCTCAAGAAAACAAACAGTTTTGTGAAATATTGAATGGCATTCCTTAAAATGAAATATGTAGAGACTAATCAATTAATAATGCAAATTCCAGGTTGAAATCATGTCGTCATTCATAACTTTCCAAACCATTATAACATTAATATTTCACTTCGTATATTATCAGTAAAATGTCTTTTGGGAAATGTTTTTTTGCATCTCTATACATTTTTTTCTGAATACTAAGTTTAAAATTAAAGGAACGTTTAGGATCTCTAAAGTGAACCTTAAGAAATATACTGCAATGGTACAGTGAAGCACTTTAGTTGCTAGCTAGCTCCCAATGCTATGACCAGTTTTAGTGCACCATTGGTTTGCTCATGTTATATAATTAAGGAAACCTTTTTTTTACATAAATCTGTTAAAAGTTAGCCTGAATCAGAAATCAGCAACACTATTTGGATGACTGAAAATTCTAAAACATGGGACTGTTTTCAGACTTTTAATTAAATCAATTTAATTAACTCAATGGAAATTCTTTAAAACTTGATTGCTATTGAACTAATTTTAATCTGAAAGCCAGCTTCAGCTTAGATCTTTATGATACCACAATGAAAAAGAAAAACCTTGAGAATTCTTTCAGCACAAGACTTCCAAATGGCTGTTCTTTAGTAATGTGATCTCCAGGTCACTGCATTGAGATTGTAGAGATAGTACATTACAATAGATTTTAATGTCTTCTAAGCAAATTATACAGTAACTCTCAAGGTAAGTCATTTTATCTGCATTAAAGTTATTAGTCTTTCTTTGTATGCACCAATATATATAAATAAGTGCTTTTATGTTTCTCAAATCCATTAATTGACATTATTTCCTGGGCATCCATGTATAACCCATTATTGAAGCAGTTCCCATTTATAATATAATGCTGTATTTGGCAATTATCCAGTGTGTTTATAATGAAGGTACTTTATAGAATCTCAATTTGCTGAGCAACCCTTAAAAAAATGTATTCATATCCATGGTTGTTGCATATTAGAAACCTTTTATGAAGGGTGTCTATTGTGTCAGTCTGTCGGTGATATTGATATTAAGGGGCTTGGCACATTTAATAAACTTGTATTTGTTTTATTTTATGTCCCTGAACAACCACTAGACCAAAGTAACCTTCATTAGTCTCTCAAGAAGTAGAAGTCAGTGATTTAGATAACTTGTATTGTGTCATTTTCCGAGCAATTGGTCATGAAAACATTAGTCACATCAACTTAGAATTTTTATCTTGCCCTTTACTTCATTGAGTTATGATTACTGGAATGACAGAAAATAAACTCACAGTAGGAACTGAGAAAAATGATTTTGCACATTTAGAAGTTCACATTTTTGTGATTCTAAACATTTCAGAAACTTTTAAAAAGTGAAATTGATCCCTATCTTATGAATCAAAACTTGATCTCCTTCATCATCTCCCCATTCCAATCCTTCCTCATCCACTGCTCTTTCCACTTCACTGATTCCCTCTTGCTTCCCCAATCCCCTGTATACATCCTTCCCTTGACATTGCCTTCTCCATCCATTCAACCCCTAACCCTTTTCCTCACCCCCATCAGCTTTACTCTAAAGACTGCTTCCAGCCAGCAAGGAGAGGCAATGATGTGGGGTGGACATGGCTTAGTGGGGAAAGGCCACTGGTGAAAGTACCAGAAATTCACATTTCTTATTAGCAAGATAGTTTTACACATTTGGGAATGCCAGCATTTAAATTGAATTACATGTAAAACTCTTTTCTATGGATGTTGTAGCCTTTGACTTCCTAAATTCTTTCTCTAATCCCATTATGGCTGCCATTTTACAGCTTTGCAGAGGATTGCAGATCTGTGCAGTTTGACTGATGTGAATACTGAAGCCATCATCTCCTATTCTTGATTTCTCTTTTACACTCACATCTATTTTTAAATTTGTATTCATGCAGTACTGGTGTTTTTCACTGCTGTATAACTGTCGCACCATTAAAGTTTTTTTTAGAGGTAACTTATTTGCCGGAGTGAGGCAGAGTATCTCTGGATGGTTGTATCTCATCCTCAACTGCTGCTGTTTGCAGAAACTACTCTGTCATCAGTATTAATGTAACTGGAAAATGTTGGAAAACATTGGCATATCATCTTCATTACTGCACAGTTACAATGTTGGAGTAATTCAATAAAATTTTGTTGAAAACTTGTTTTTCTGAGTTTTCATTTAAATGTATTCATTATTGACTGCTTATGGGAGTTACATAGTGTTCATCTTTCCCTTAGGGTTATGGAAGAGTATAAAACGTAAAGACTGAGGCATTATTACATGTTGCACAGAGAAAACAGGAATACACCAGATAATAGGAAAGCTGAAAAATGAAGCAACATGCTCTTGACTCTAATACTGCTAATGAGCACATAGTATTTGGGAAGTGCAGAACTCTATGTTGAAATAAGTACTAGATACATTGGCATCCAGTAAATTAAAAATAATCAGTAAGCAATGCAAAAATATGCTAAATGTGTCTCTTCATATACATGTTTTTCAACTGCTGTTCTTCGGGTTTCTCTTTCTATCTCTTTCTCTTGTGCATCTCTACACTTAGATGCACATTATAGGGTTGATAGGCTATTGGTATTGAAACTCAACAGGAAAAAGGAATGGCAAAATGATTAGAACATACCCTCTTCCTCTGCAATGAATAAACCAGTACACTCCCAAGCTAATTACATTTGTAAACCATTTTGAGACTAGCAGATTATGATAAGCTAGCAAAGTTTTGCTTTTAATAAGAATGTATCACTTTTTTTTAATGGATGTGTGTATGATTAAACATCTCCCATGACATTGCTTTTGGTTGAAGGCTGCATTGATACCTTTATTTGTAAACTCAATTTTTAATTCCACTTTTTTAAAACACAGGATACACAGCAAGATAGGAGGCAATATGTACCAGGTTGGAGGTAGGTACCTAGCATTTATGTGTACAGGATTTGGGTATTGCAATTTTGCAACACTGGGGATGTTTGGGGTTTAGAAGGAAGGCTCAAAACTCTCAATCGCTTCATTCTGTGCACTGCAGAGGAATTGCCTTCCCTAATGAAATGGCAACTTTTGTGACTGCAGCTGTAGTATATTGGCCCCGATATTTACAGGGGATTGGGGAGGTGTGGGGGAGCGTGTGGAAAACCTGACATACCCGGGGACGTGGGGCCTGCCAAATTTAATGGCGGGACCTCAATTTTTTTTTCCATTTTTTGCCTGGCAGCCGGGCAAATTGACAGGCTGGCCAGGTGGGAGTAACAATGGCAAAAGGTCGCAGCTGGGCTCCCTTGGGGATTGTCCCCAGCAATTGAGGAGGGGAGGGGCAAGAGTTTGGGGCTTTTGCTGGGGGATGGGGGAAGAGAGGCCATCACAGGAGGGAGTGAGAGAGGGTGGGGGGGTGGCCATCGTGGAGGTAGTGCGAGGCCGCGATTGGAAGAGGAGAGGCCCTTGAGGGGTTGGGGGAACACTCCTGCTCCTGAAGGCCCCCAAGGAGTGCTATAAAAGTCACTTACCTTACCGTCGGCTTCCGCACCTCTTTTACTGCCAGGTATCCCGAGTCTCTCGATGGTAGGACACTTGCACAACACAAAACCCACCGCCGTGCAATCGACGCATATGTGGCGTCCCGTTTTAACATTTTTAACCCAGCCCGTCCCTTTCCCACTCATTGTAAGGGGATTACTAGTAAGGTCATTATCTCTCCCTGTCCTCTTTGCCCCCTCTGTGGTGTTTGACTTGGTTAACAATGCCATTCTCCTCTGCTGTCTCAGCTCTGTTATTCAGCTCCATGACACTGCCTTTACGTGACTCTCCTACCAGTGCCACTGCAACCAGTGCATCTCTGGCATCACCGATAATTCAAAATGAACTGCAGGAAGATCAAAACCATGTTTTCAGCCCTGCCATAAACTTCACTCCTTTGACACTAACTCCGTCCCCTTCCCCATCACTCACTTAGGCTAAATGAAACTGTGCAAGATCTTGCATTGTCCATAACCACCCTCTCACTGGCTGCCTATTCTTTTGTGCAGTGAATTTAAAATCTTTATCCCTATATTCAAATCCCTCCAGAACCCCATTCCACCTTGCGTCTGCAACCTCACCTGTAACAGTCCTGAGGTTGGCACTTTGTGCATCCTCCTTCCTTGGATCAGTGACCACCATTGCTAGCACAGCCTTCAGTGACCTGGCCAAACGCTCCGGAACTGCCTACTTAAACTTTTCTACCTTTATTTCTCTTTTCACCGAGAAACACCTTCTTAAAAGCTCAACTTCACCATGATGAGGCATCTATTCCTTTTCACCTGTGTAAAGTGCCTTGGGTCTTTTTTCTATAGTATATAAATGCAAGACGCACAAAGAAATGTATGCAATTGGAATAAAAGTGACTTGTTGCTGTCTTACTGTATTTGCTGTTTTGGTGCCAAGAAAATGTAGTTTTGAGCTTTTCTTTGCTCCACTGTCTGACCTTGGGCAGAAAAACATACTCCATGTGATAGCTCTAGAGGAGGTGTTTTAAACTCCCTTCTTCCCTCCCTTTCCCAGTGGGAATGAAGCGGGTGAAGATTAAGATAGCGGCGGATGGTTTGCACTGAATTCCCAACACGTTGGCACAGGAAAGCTGCGTACCCCAGAGATGCGGAGCCTAATTTGCCTGGTGAAATTAAGGCTTGATGTAATTGGGACACGCATGCCATTTTAACTGTGGGCCCGATTAACGCACCATAACTTTCCAGTCCGATAAAGTTTATTTTATTGTGTGTGTGTGTGGGGAGATGAGGTAGGAGAAAGAGAATTGCTTGAATACACCCATTAGTTTCTGTAATAATTCTGCTTTGCAGTTAGTCCTACTGAATGTCAATAGATTGCTAAGCCATGATATAGGCAGTTACATCTTTCAAAGTGAGTATTTTATGAGAGAAAATCTGGACAGCAAATAACTTGTGCATATTTGACTTTATTTATTTAAATAACCTATCCTGTTCTATACATATCAGAAATCCTCACCGTCTACACTGGCAGTCCTCATTTTGTGCAAATGCCAGTTTGAAGCCTCAAAGTATTTGTACATTTGTTATTACCTGCAAATAGTTTCATACCCTGGTGATTTCATCACTCAATGTACAATAGGGTCAAAGTCCCTCATTTCTTACAAATAGTTCCCAAATGGAAACAAATTGTTAAGGAAAAAAAGTTACCAATTGCTGCTAGCAGTCATGCTACTAAGTTCATGTTAAACAATATAAGGGCATTAAGAAAAATACTTGGTTATGGTCCTGGTTTTAAGAATTAGCAAATGTTTGAATAAACATTTTCCTATTTCCAAAAGTCATTTATAAATGTAAGCAAACAGATGTGCGAATTATTAATGCAACCAGAATTGGCTTTCAACAAAGAATGGAGGATAAGATTTCCTTTTGTGTGTTAGGTGTAGCAAAATCATAAATGCTTTAATAAAAAATAGGATCATCCTTTTGCCACACCATGTGCACAGAGGAAATATTTGCCCCTCATGTATCTAACAATTCTGTAGAGCATTATTTCTTTAAGTAATGCATTGAAAGTAGTTATTGATGTTTTTGACAAATTCATGCAGATGTACATTTTCAAATTGAGTCATAGGTAGTTTATAACTTCAGTCAATATTTCAGATAATCACCCAAGATTAAATTATTATATTTGGGCACAAATGTCGAATGTTTTAAAAACTGTATTATTTAACCCAAGTATCCTGGACATCTCAAAGCATCAGATAATTGCTGCTATGGATAAAAGTAGATTTCCATGTCCAGTTAAAGCAGTGATAATAGTGCTTGAATACCGGACATCATACTAGTGATAGCATTATTGTTATTTCTTGAGTGTCATGAGCTGCAGCCCAAGTACACAATGTGTACTGTCATTAGTGTCACATTCTATCCCATTAACTATGCTATGGGATTATTGAAATGTCTTCAGAACAAGATGAAATATTCAAAATGTGTTCCATTTTGTTAATATGGTGTGTGAATACTGCAGCAGTTCTTGAAGGGCCATTGTATTGCTAAAAGCATTTGTGAGGAATGTGACATTAACACAGTTGTCCTCCAGAACCAATCTTTTTATAAGCTAAGCCAGGTTTTCAATAAGTAGCACTGAAAATGCACATTTGATTACTATTGTAGCTACTAAAATATATTTGTGCTAATAATTGATTTGACAGTCATGTAAAATACCTACTGATTTTTTTGGTTCAAATTGTAAGATGTATTTTATGCTGCCCATGGTTTTGATGCTTCCCCCCCCTTACCCCATGCAGTGACAGAATATATCATATACATGCCGTAAACTACATAAAGAGTTACTGTAAAATAAAGATGTATGGAGCATGAAGGAAATGACAATTCTTTTTTAAAGTCAGTGTGATTTTTTTTTGTTAGGAATGTAGTTTGGACTGTGTTAAGGGAAAACTGTTACGTTATCCAAAACCACAGTAATGTTTTTCCCCTCCCTATATTTATAAGTAAATATATTTTCTGAATGATGAGGCATATATACATATTCCTAATGGCCCAACTCGTTCAGTGCAATGCAATATTTTAATTCTACTAGATCACAGTATTTCTAAGGAAGCAATTACTGGTCTAGAACATGGTTTTCAGAACAAAACATGCTTTATAAGATATTGATATTAAATTATTTTCCTTTTGCATGCTTACTTTAAAATAAAATCCAAATCTTCAGGATATATTCAGTTTTGAAACCCTTGATTGTAGCTCTGGCGACTCCTATCTTCTGCTTAATTCCATATTTCTAATGCCCTCTGTTGATTTCAGTTTCCATTGAGTTTAAACACTGGGTCATTTTAATCCTGGTACAAAAACATGTAAAACCTGCAGTGGCTTTGTTAAAAATACCACAAAATTATAAAGACCATAAATAAATTGAAACAATAACAATCATTTTATAGATGCAGACTGGAAAAGAAACCAATCACTAAATTATTAACAATGAAATGAAATGTTTAAATGCTTTCATGTTTAATCATCATCTAAACTGGATCCAATAGAAAATATATTTTACTACGTTAATCTTTAAAAAGTTGACTTTTAACATGCAGTATCCTTTTGGGTAGCTAAACAATGAGTAACCAAAACAGGGGAAAATAAGATCTTTTGGATAGAAACAAAAATATTTCTCAGTGAGAGAAGGATTTAGAGAAATTTAATAGAACTGTTTTGTTGCTGTAGGAATTTCATTTTAAGCTTCATTTGATAAACATTGCCTTTGTGAATCAGTATTTTTCAGGAATATAATTAATTTTACTTGGTGTCTGTTTTCTAACATTTTCCACTTTTTATTTTTCCGCTGCTACAGAAGGAGTTGTCTCATCAATTCAGAACTATCATGGGATTTAGGTGGGCTTGTCAAAACCCATGCTGACAGACGCAACAAGGTGAAAGTTTGATGAGAGGGGAATTGTAGTAAAATGCCACAGTGGTGAAGGAAAATAAGGCAACCTTACTTATTGCTGTCAGCAAATAAAACAGTAATTAACATTCAAGTTTTCTTTCACTAAACCTATCCTAAAATTGGAATGATACAAAGAAGATTTACATGGCCCCTGCACAAGGAAATGCACAAATTCGTGAAGTGTTCCTATCCATCTGGCATAGTTTCTGCAGGAAAAATTGGGTTGATTTACTGTGTAGATATTTGGTTCATTTATGTCGCAAATCTTGCTGTTCTGTAGATTGGATGCAGGTAAGACCAGAATGTTCTAAATTGTATTATGTAACTAAAATACTTTGGAAATGTTCTGTTAATCCACAGATTGCAATGTTTAATTCATGCCAGATTTTGTGTCCTCTCTCAAATTTTAGCCTTTATTTATGAGGGGAGCTGGTCTGATGAAATTCAACTTAATTTTTTTACTCGAGTGCATTACTTTGCAGCTCCCAAATGAAAAACAATTGTTTCATTGGTAAGTGTTAAAGATCGCAACGACAAACATATTACCTCACTTTATCAAACATAGGAAACATTGTTATTGTTGCTATTGAGCTTTTAAATACCACCACCCAAAAGGTATGCTGTATATTAAAATGATAATTGGTTGTGAATAACACATTAGATTGAATTTTGTTGCATTCCAACTTGGTCTATTATACCAAAATGACTGCAAAACTATTGGATAACGTTTAGGAAATGGGCCAAGTATTCCCCATGAAAATCCTTCAGTAAACTAACTGTAAAAATCTTGATTCATACATTTACATGGAAATCCCTAACATATATCTATCTATCATTTATAACCTTAAATCTTTGAGAGAATGCAGATCAGTCCATATTAAAGGCTTTCATTAAGGTGTCAAGGTCTCCTACATGTGCTGCTTGAAAGAGCTCAGGCTGGTCCATCAGAGAGAGTGCTATTCTGACAGCTGACCAGATGCTGCCTGAAATGAATTGATGACAGAATTGTGTACTTCGGCTCTTCCTCTGCAAGTTCAAGGCTGTAAGGAAATTGTTGACAGCTTCTCTGTTTGAAATACAAAGAAGTTAAATAAATTGTTAATGTTATGCCAGAAGGTCATTACCATATTAAACGTGAATCTGTTTTCTGTATATATTGTTTACATGCAGTTCGGGGTTAAGGTGTTATGCATGTGATTGTCCTAAATATAATAGTCCACAGCATAGCACAACCTCTGGGGGGTGGCGGTGGTTGAGCATTGAGCAGCGTGTGAGGCTAGTGGTGCAGTTGGTAGGAGACGGCTATTGAAGTTGCATTCACTGACTTTGACCACTTGTCTGAGGTCACAAAACTTCTTTGGGCACTGGAGCCAGGTCCTAGGGGCAACACTGCTGGCAGTGATAGCCTTGGCGATCTGGTCCTACATCCTTCTTTCTGGAGGGCCTCCTGGCCCTCTGTGGGTAGAAGTCATCTCTTCCAATGTTGATCCCCTGCACAAAGCTCAAGAGCTGTGTGCGAGATCCTAAGTGCCCTTTCTCTGGCCTGTTAAGCCATTTGTATTTGTGCTGAAGCACTTTTAGCATTTTTTTTACGTGCAGAAGGCAGTTCAGCTTGACGAGCTGAAGGCTGCCTAGTTTGGAATGAATTTCCAGAAGGCAGTTGAGCTTTAAGAGCTAGAGACTGCTTTGAGATTGCAGCCTCGTTCCAGCGACATTAAAGGAGCATGACATCCTGCAGTACGCATAGTCTGAAGCAGCGCATTTGTCGCTAGGCTGTGCGCTAAAACCATTCAAATCCGCAGACAGAACCAAAATAACATGCAGTCTGTGCTTTCTAAACGGGCCCAAGCAAATCTCGCCCAGCGGTGCCACCATCCATTTTTGGGCCTTATTGGATTTCTAGCCTTTTTGTGGCAGCCATCATGTTTTAAGAAAGGGCTAGTCTTGGATTGCAAAATGGCCACACTGAATGCTTTATCTCCCCTTTCTTTTTTCTCTCCAAGATTTATTTTGTATAGATTATTCGAGTCGACTGTAACTTGGTGTTTTATCTCTGTCTTTATCGAGTTCCGGTGAACTCTGCAATTACTTATCTTGCTGTGGTTTGTCTCTCTTTAATCTATTTTGGTTTCACAATTATTCTTGTGGCTCAGAGATGTCTCTCTCAGCCCTGTCTTATCATATGCTTTCTTCCATCTGTATTTTATGACCGACTGTCTCCTGTCTGATTCAGAGTAGAATCATTCAACATCCAGACAGTAGATCATAGAAACACAGCTGGGCTGGATAGATTAAGTAATTAACATTAAGAACGCTTTTAATAGTAGTTAGTAAAGTGAACGATGCTTTGGCTTGTTTAAAATGTGAATCTCACTGTGAAAAGTTCCCCGATTGAAAAATTCAAATCTTTTAAAAATCATATAAAAACAGAAACTGAGTACAGATACATTTGCCAGGAAACTGGCTCAATGCTCCATTTTTTTAAACTTGGAAAAAGATCAAAGTACAATGATTACTCTTCAAAAATATAATGGCAGCAATGATGCTACTGATTTATGAACAATTTACCAGAGAACAATGCCCCTTACTGAAAACGCACAACCTTCCAGGCAAACTGCTGTGAAACTGCGTGACCGGGAATATTTTAAATTAGTTTAGATTGCACCATGAGCAAGGATCAGCGTGAAGATTAGTGTCATGTATGTACATGCTGTTTGTAGCCACCAGATGGTGTCATTGTTGGAGGCCACTGAGCAGCATGCACATGGTGCTGCTCTGGTATAAAAGGCCAGCCATTTTGTGAGTCAGGCACTTTGGGCCATAATAAAGCAGAGCCAAGGTTGTACCTTGTTCAATTAAATAGTACTCAGTTTGTATCTTTATTGCATACATAACAAGTAGTGATGAAAGGTTAATCATCTACAGAAGTAAAATTAAAAGATTTCATTTTGTAAAGCACTTCATTGTAATTGGTAGACCCAGTGGCCGTGATTTCTCCACACGTGGCAGGATCGATGCAGCCAGGTTTACTGAGGTGGAGAACCCACTCTAGAATCTTTACATGATTGGGCTTGTAGAGGCCACCCTGCAGGCTTCCCGGCCAATTAAGAGGAAGCCGGTCTGATGACTTGAATTGATGACGTATCCTTAAAGGGACCATGCCCACAATGGTTTTGACAGTTCTTCTGACAGTGTCCTGCAGCATTGAGGAGCTGCAAACATGAGAAGCACTTTCTCCCATGACTCCCTTCGGATGCTAATAGAGGGAGTCACAGCACGCAACGAGGTCCTCTTCCCTTCCCATGGGTGGAAGGGACCTCCCCAGGACATCAACGCAGCTTGGTTGCACTTTGCGCAGGAGAGCACAAGCAGGGACGTCCTGAGGAGGACCAGGCTGCAGTGGCACAACCCTTTCAATGATTTTAGCAGATCACAAAACGTTACTGTAAAGCCACACTCAACCTCATCCTGCTGTGCCATTCATCACATCCCAATCACTCTGCCTTCCCAACTTTACCCCTGCACATCCTTTCTCGCACCTCCACCCATCTCTCTATCTATCTACATTATCAGTTCCCCATTTCACTAGCCATCCCTCACACTCATCCTTGTCCAATCATACTAACAACACAAGGGTAGGCACTTGGGTCCTTTAACCAATGTTCATGTATAGTTAAGGTTGATGTATTGTCAAACATTGAAATCTTTATTTTCAGGACTTTGCATTCTTGGACAGATTTGTGAACAACTTTGGAAGTGGCTTAGTGAGTTGTAGTGAATGGTGAGATATAAGGGAACCCCCCAATGGTGATGTGTGAAAGGAATGGGTTGGGCAGTGCAGGGATGCTCTATGGAGCTGGTGGTGGGGTGGTGCTAACCTGGCGCATCATGTGGTAGTCATGGCGTACAGTGTGAAGTGAAGTAAATGTGGCCATGGTGAGGCCATCACTGATCTCTCGGGCAGCATTGTGGTCGAGTGCTGATGTTCTGTGTACTGTGCAGCATCAGGTGATTGTGCAGAAGGTTGGTGTTGGTAGTGATGCTGATGTGTTAGTGATGTTGGGGCTGATTGTGGTGGAATTCTGAGAACCAAGGTAAGATTTTTTTCAAGGGCACCGTGCTGCTGGAAAAGATGGCAGATGAGGTTGAGATGACAGAAGTGCCCTGTCAATGGTGAGAGGTTGCTCCAAGGAGGTGACAGTGAATAGAATGTTCATTGCAAACACTTCCAAAGTACATACAGCTCACAAATCTTTTCCAAAACCTGAAAGCTTCAGCTTCTGACATTATACCACTTCTGTAGCTGTCAACTAGCCAAAGCAATAGAGTCACTGAGAACCCAACTCCACTTAGCTGGCGTGAAACCTGAGGGACGGCAAAGTCGTCAAAAGTTTGGTAAAATCGTAAGTGCTTGCTTTTAAGCCTCTTAATTAGTAAGTACTTTTTAATTATGTTAATAACCTGTTGGGTCGGCAATCCGAACGCCGACCTGACAGCTGACAAACTCAGGAGGGTTCAGAGCGGGATCCTGACCCGCTGTCAATCAAAGCCTCCAAACCTGCACTCGCAGGGCTGGGAAGATTCCGGCCAGACAGTGAGAAGGAGCTGGCAAGTAATTGACAGCAGTTCTCACAGAATAAGCAATAATTTTGCTGCAGCTTTTTATGAGCAACTTCTCAATCAGTGTCAAAAGAGGTGACCAAGTTCCTGATATTATAGTGTAGCATCATCATCGAGTAACAGTCTACAGCACAGAAACAGGCCATTCAGTCCAAGTGGTCTATGCTCCCCACAAGCCTCCTCCCACCCCTCTACATCCAATGGTATCAGCATACCCTTCTATTTTCTACCTCACTGTGTTTATCTAGCTTCTCCTTAAATACAGTTAATTAAATAAATCTGGAATAAAAGGTTAGTATCAGTAATGGTGACCATGAAACTACCGGATTGTCATAAACACCCATCTCGTTCACTAGTGTCCTTTAGAGAAGGAAACCTGCTGTTCTTACCTGGTCTGGCTTATGTGACTCCAGACCCACTGCAATGTAGTTCACTCAACTGCCCTCTGAAATGCCCTAGCAACGTGGCTCACCACCACCTTCTCAAGGGCAATTAGGGATGGGTAATAAATGCTGGCACTGCCAACGACGCCCATACCCCATAGAAATATAGAAATTAGATGCAGGAGCAGGCCATTCGGCCCTTTGAGCCTGCACCGTCATTCAATAAGATCATGGTTGATCATTCAATCTCAGTACCCCTTTCCTGCTTTCTCTCCATATCCCTTGATCCCTTTGGCCGTAAGGGCCATATCGAACTCCCTTTTGAATATATCTAACGAACTGGCCTCAACAACTTTCTGTGGTCGAGAATGCCACAGGTTAACCACACGCTGAGTGAAGAAGTTTCTCCTCATCTCGGTCCTAAATGGCTTACCCCTTATTCTTACACTGTGACTCCTGGTTCTGGAACTCCCCAGCAACGGGAACATTTTTCCTGCCTCTAACGTGTCCAATCCCGTCAAAATTTTATGTTTCTATGAGATCCCCTCATTCATCTAAACTCCAGTGGATACAAGCCCAGTTGATCCAGTCTCTCCTTATATGTTAGCGCTGCCATCCCAGGAATAAGTCTGGTGAGCCTTCGCTGTACTCCCTCAATAGCAAGAATGTCCTTCCTCAAATTAGGAGATCAAAACTGAACACAATATTCGAGATGTGGCCTCACCAAGGCTCTGTACAATTGCAGTAAGACCTCCCTGCTCCTATACTCAAATCCTCTAGCTATGAAGGCCAACATGCCATTTGCTGCCTTCACCGCCTGCTGTATCTGCATGCCAACCTTTAATGACTGATGTACCATGACACCCAGCTCTCGTTGCACCTCCCCTTTTCCTAATCTGTCACCATTCAGATAATCTGTCTTCCTGTTTTTGCCACCAAAGTGGATAATCATTTATCCACATTATACTGCATCTGCCATGCATTTGCCCACTCACCTAACCTGTCCAAGTCACCCTGTAGCCTCTTGGCATCCTCCTCACAGCTCACACCGCCACCCAGCTTACTGTCATCTGCAAACTTGGAGATATTATACTCAATTCCTTCATCTAATCATTGATGTATAATGTAAATAGCTGAGGTCCCAGCACTGAACCCTGCAGCACCACTGTTCACTGCCTGCCATTCTGAAAAGGACCCGTCTATTCCGACTCTCTGCTTCCTGTCTGCCAACCAGTTTTCTATCCACGTCAGTACATTACCCCCAATACCATGTGCTTTAATTTTGCACACTAATCTCTTGTGTGGGATCTTGTCAAAAGCCTTTTGAAAGTTCAAATACACCACATCCATTGGTTCTCCCTTGTCCACTCTACTAGTTACATCCTCAAAAATTTCTAGAAGATTTGTCAAGCATGATTTCCCTTTCATAAATCCATGCTGGCTTAGACCAATCCTGTCCCTGCTTTCCAAATGCACTGCTATTTCATCTTTAATAATTGATTCCAACATTTTCCCCACCACCGATGTCAGGCTAACCGGTCTATAATTCCCTGTTAACTCTCTCCCTCCCTTTTTAAAAAGTGGGGTTACATTAGCTACCCTCCAGTCCATAGGAACTGATCCAGAGTCAATAGAATGTTGGAAGATGCTGACCAATGCATCCACTATTTCTAGGGCCACTTCCTTAAGTACTCTGGGATGCAACCTATCAGGCCCTGCGGATTTATCGGCCTTCAATCCCATCAATTTCCCTAACACAATTTCCTGACTAATAAGGAACAAAGTTACTATAATAGTTAAGGCTGCTAATTTATAGATTTCACAGATTAATGTGAGTTGTGGAACTCGATCCCCAAAACAATGATTTAAAAAAATGACAGTATATCATGTAATGAAAACCAAATTTGACTTAAATCATGACAAAACAATTCCCCAGATACTACCGTCTGCATTATGTAGCATCACACCCTTTTGTTATAAAACAGCCTATCCTGTAACTCATCAATAACACAATGAAAAATCTGTCAGCAATATTACAAAAACAGTATCTGTAGCACACATCTTTTGCCTGCCATTTATTTACATCACACCAAAGAAAAATATAAAGGAACTAAGCAACAACGGTCTGCGGATTCTGAATTAATGTTGGTATGAACTGGGTTTAATTCACAGCGGTTAGATTTAGTAACCTTAGTGACACAAACCTCAGTTCCTCCTTTTCGCTAGACCCTCCAACCCCTAGTATTTCTGGAAGGTTATTTGTGTCTTTAATGAAGACAGATCCAAAGTATTTGTTCAATTGGTCTGCCATTTCTTTGTTCCCTATTATAAATTCACCTGATTCTGACTGCAAAGGACCTACATTGGTCTTCACTAATCTTTTTCTCTTCACCTATCTATAGAAGCTTTTGCAATCAATTTTTATGTTCCCTGCAAGCTTCCTCTCATACTCTATTTTCTCCCGCCTAATTAGACCTTTTGTCCTCCTCTGCTGAATTCTAAATTTCTTCCAGTCCTCAGGTTTGCAACTTTTTCTGGCCAATTTATGTGCCTCTTCCTTGGATTTCCCTTGTTAGCCACGGTTGAGCTACCTTCCCCGTTTTATTTTTATTCCAGACAGGGATGTACAATTGTTGAAGTTCATCCATGTGATCTTTAAATGTCTGCCATTGCCTATCCACTGTCATCATTTGCCAGTCTATTCTAGCCAATTCACGTTTCATACCATCGAAGTTACCTTTCCTTAAGTTCAGGACCCTAGTCTCTGAATTAACATGGTCACTCTCCATGAATGAATTAAAAAAAAAACACGGATCCTTGCATTGATCCCTGTGGAATACCATTGCCCACCTTTTGTCAATCTGAGTAGCTTTCTTAACCCCTACTCTTTGTTTTGTAGGTAGCTTGCTATACATTCTGCTACCTGTCCCCGGACTCTACGTGATTTGACCATAGTCATGAGTCTTATGTGGTACCTTTATCGAAGGCCTTTTGGAAATCCAAATACATTCCCCTTGTCTACGCTTTGCTGCTTCTTCAAATAATTCAATAAAGTTGGTAAAGAATGACCTTCCCTTTTGAAATCTATTATATTTTTGGTTTCTATATGTTTTTCTATTACAGCTTTGAGTAAAGATGCCATTAAATGTCCTACCACTGACAGTGAGCTAACTGGTCTATAGTTCCCTGCTCTTCTTCCATCTCCCTTTTTAAAATTTAGGAACAATATTAGCTGTCCGCCAGTCTTCTGGTACTATTGCCTTTTCTAATGAATTATGTACAAAATCTTCATATTGGAATCAGAATATTACAGCAAAGAAACAGTCCATTTGGCCCATCATGTCTGTGCCAGTATTTTTCGCCACACTCTCTTATTTGCTCCCTTTAAATTTTCTTTTTTTTTTCCAGGCACTATCCACTTCTTTTTTTAAAGGAACTTGTGGATTCTATTTCAGCAATGGTCTATGGTAGAAAATTCTCCTGTGTAAAGGGGATTTTTCTAACCGCCCTTTAATTCTTTTTGTGACCTTCTTAAATTTGTGCCCCATCGGGACTGCCTCACTGACCAGTGGAAATAATCTCTCTATTTACCAAATCATAACCCTTCAGAATCATTCTCTGCCCTTGTGAAAAAAGCCCCAAGTTCTCAGTGTCTTGTCATATAATGGTAATCAGTCATTCCTATTAATATCCTTGTGAATATACAAAGGAAAATATTCATCACCTTTTCCAGAATTCACCATTTTATTTTTCTGTTTTAGGACAGAACACAATACCATGTGAAATACAACACATTACTCTTCTGTAGGTTTGTGTCACTAAGGTTACTAAATCTAACCACTGTGAATTAAACCCAGTTCATACCAACATTAATTAAGAATCCGCAGACCGTTGTTGCTTAGTTCCTTTATATTTTTCTTTGTTGTGATGTAAATAAATGGTAGGCAAAAGATGTGTGCTACAGATACTGTTTTTGTGATATTGCTGACAGATTTTTCATTGTGTTATAGATGAGTTACAGGATATGCTGTTTTATAACAAAAGGGTGTGATGCTACATAATGCAGACGGTAGTATCTGGGGAATTGTTTTGTCATGATTTAAGTCAAATTTGGTTTTCATTACATATGCTGCCATTTTTTAAATCATTGTTTTGGGGATTTGAGTTCCACAACTCACATTAATCTGTGAAATCTAAATTAGCAGCCTTAACTATTATAGTAACTTTGTTTTACTTGTAAATTGAATGTTTATCCCTTACCGGTAGATGCAGCAGATTGGAGGTAGGCATTTGGGGAGGGAAAATTGTGGGGTTTAGCACCATTTATGGAATTTGTAGGGCTTAAGTAGCTTTATGGGGTATGGCAGTCCTGCACTGTGGTTGGAGCACTATGGAAGGATGATGGCCTGGCTTTACTGAGAGGAAGTGGCATGAGCTATAGAAACACTCGGGTAAGGTACTGGTGTCTGTCAGTGTGGTGCAGATGGCCCGTGTGTGTGGCATCGCTGCTGGATGAATGGGTGACAGTCTACAGCTCAGGGGAAGGTGACCTGGCCTATTCCTGGCCATTGGATATCCCCCTCCCTCCCTGCCCCAAAGCTGCTTTCTTTAAGTGCAAGATCTGCTGTCACTGTAATTACTGACTGTACACTGGCATACAGTTTACAATATTAATTACTTCTCAAGAAGCAAGTCTGATGATTGGGTCAAGTAATATGGCAGGTAAGTTTTGGCTCCAGGGTCACAATAGGTTTCCCTGTCACTTTCCTCCTTCCAACTCTCATGATTAATTAGAATGTTTATGGTTTCTAACTGGAAACAAGATTTGTGAAGGCTTATCTGAAAAGTTTTCAAAATTCTATTTTTGGGGAAAAACATCTCAAATTAAGAAAAGGCATTCTTATACGGTCTCTGAACTAAAACAGTTGATCACATGTGGAACTATACCTAAAAAAAAAATAAAACTGGGTGAGTTGATTTCAAATAATTGGAAAAACTTTTACACCATGAGGGGCTATGTCCTTCCTGTTATGAGTCAGCTTGCTACTTGGTCTGACAGAATCCAATGGCTGTAAATACCCTGGAAGGGGTGAAAGTCCTTAACCAGCTGTGCTGCCTCTACCCCATGTCTATCTCAGACCTGAAATGTAAAATTAACATACAAATATGCACATTTAGGCCTTCAAATCTTAGTGTTGGGAATCTGCATCAGCACTATATCATGTATGGTTCTTTTCAGAAAATTACGTTTTATATTTATTACACCTGAACAGTTAAATGTTTTTCAGTTTCAACTTGTAATCTATTTTTTGCAATGTTTGAAATAAAATGTCGAAGAAGTTTCTAATATTTCATTTTTTTAAAAATGCGTGACCTCTAATTTGTTAGAAAGGAGCAAAAATCTTGCAGTCATACCTTTCATATCATACCTCAGGACATCCCAAAGCACATCACAGCCAATGAAATACTTCAAGTGTAGTTACTATTTTCATGTAGGCAGATGATTCAGCCAATTAGTGGACAGTGAAGTCCCACAAACATCAATGAGGTAAATGATGAACAAAATTGTTTTGGTAGTGTTCATTGAGGGATAAATTGTAGCCAGGACACAAGAACAGCCCTTCTCTTTGAATAGTGCCTCGAGACCCTCTTGCATTCAACTGAACAAGCACACAGGATTAACAAGTTATCTGAAAAATAGCGGCCTGAATTTTGTGGTTGTAATGACGGCGAAAATGTCAGCGTTCACCGCCATTACTCTGAAACGGACAGCAACTTCTGACTACCACATATGCGCAGTTAAGTGTGCAAATCCAGAAATTGCTGTCAGTGATTCCCTGCTCCTCCACAGGGAGGAATCCGCACAGACCGAAACTTTTAGAAATCAATTGAACTGACATGACGCTGTAATATCGCTGTTTGAACTCCCCGAAAATGTTAAGCTTTTTTAAATGAGGTATAACTGAGTTTTTGAATGGTGTACTAAGTCATATCTACTGCTGAAAAATTCACTTTCTCTTTGTGGAATGCTAAATCTTTTCCATTTAGGATAAAAATTTCATAGCTTTAATATTTTTTTAATTTGTGATATTTCAGCTTCTACCTTAATCTCAATCTTTATTTTGTGCTCTGTAAAATTTATAAAAAGTGAAAGGTAATCAGTGCTTTTTACTTCAAGGTTTGCTATCTCAATTCTTCAATGTGATTGGCTGCTTAGCCTACTTGATTACATCACTGCTGCTGGACACTGGCATTCTTCTAGATTTGGCACCAGAATGAAATTATCAGTAAAGGTGAAATAGATGCCACAGAAATTGCTAGATCTTTGTGGGCAGCAGTGAGTATCGTCACTTCATCACTGGCTGCAAAATCCGGGCCAGCATCTTTGACAATGCAGCACTACCACTTTATAAAAAAAAAAATGTGACCCGAAACTCAACATTATATACATAGACTTTTTTTTTTAAGGCCTAACCAAGGCGATGTTTAAGGCATGTAATTCCTGTAAAATGCAATGTCGGATATGGATGGATCTGTATGGAGTTATTGTAAAATAGATGTTTCTTCCCTCACCCAGTAAAAGGACAATCCTATTATTCAAATGAACATTTAACTTATTATGAGATTTGTGTAGTCAATTCACATTCTCAGTCGGTGAGTAAATAAAGATTGGAGTATGCAAATCCAACATATTTTACTTCTTCAATTCACTGAACTAAAGAGTGTCACCTGGATTGAATGATACTTGAGAGAAAGTGGTCCATTAAGTGCAGAGCTCCATCTTGCAACACACAATATTGCAAACAATACTAAAGAACCATAACAAATCGAACTGAAGACTCTAATGATTTCCTGAACCGTCAAACTGATTCCCCTCTATTCAAAATGTCCAGAACTGTTGCTTCGACATTGACATCGCCACTCTAAGCAAAATCTGACGGGCAGGGGAAGGCCAGCTCAAAGAGCAAGGTGGTGGTGACACCATCTTCTGGAAAGACAAGCCAGAAGAAGAACGCCGCCTCCACGGAGTGGGCTTTGCCATCAAGAATGAGCTGGTGGGCTATCTCAGAGACTCCCCTTGCAGGATAAGCGAACATCTCGTGACCTTTCGGCCCACTCTAGCCCGGAACCAGTGCACTACAGTCATCAGCGCATACGCCCCAACACTGGATGCTACAGATTAGACCAAAGAGTCATTCTACTCCAGCCTCGAATAATTCCTGTCCCGAGTCCCAACGGAAGACAAGCTGATCCTTCTTGCCGATTTCAACGCCAGAGTCGGAAAGGAAACAGACCTCTGGGGAGGTGTGATCGACAGCGAGGGGGTAGGTAAAGCCAACTCCAGTGGTACCCTGCACTTGACGAAATGTGTAGAACATGGCCTTGTCATTACCAACACCTTGTTCCGTCAAAGAGAGACAAGTACAAGGCATCATGGCACCACCCTCGCTCCAAGCACTGGCATCTGCTCGACTACGTCAGTGTCTGAGCGAGGGACCGCAAGGGCTTGCGCATCACCGCACCATGACAGGAGCTGAAGACTGCTGGATAGACCACCGCCTGATCCGCTCCGTCATTAACATCAATGTAGCCTCAAAACAGTGACGGCAACAAAAACAATGCCGCAGGAAAATCAATGCGGAGGCACTCAAAGCCCGTGTTAAGAAAGCCCTATTCAGCCAGCGCCTCACTGCCAACCTGGCGACCCTCAATAACCCAGGGATGGAGTGCCCACAGCACCTGGTCTGCCCTCAAGGCCTTCATAATCAGCACCTGTGACTAGGAAACACCAAGACTGGTTCGACGAGAACGGCCAGCAGCTAATTAGCTGCACGCGCAAGGCATTTCTGAACTAAAACAGCAACCCAACACGAGAGCAAGGAAGCAGCTCTACAGATGGTTGAAGGCCAAGGTCCAACAAAAAACCCAAGACCTAAAAAAAGAGATGGTGGATGGAGAAAGCACAGGAGATCCAGCAGTTAGCCGACAACCACGACGTGCGTGAATTCTTCAGCGCAGTCAAGACCACCTACAACCCAAGGCCCGATTCCACTGTTGGCCAAGAATGGTACGGTACTCATCAAAGACAGAGAGGCAGTCTGTGCCTATTGGAAGGAGCATTTTGAAGATTTCTTTAACTGAGACTCTGTCTTCGACGCGAGTGTCCTCAACTCAATCTTGCAGCATGCTACCTGCCACCATCTCAGCACAACCCCAGCCTGGCATGAGGTAGAAAAGGCCATCCATCAGCTGAAGAATAACAAGGCAACAGGAGCAGATGGAATTGTTGCTGAAGCACTAAAACTTGGCAGAGAAGCACTTTTGACATGAACACATGAACTAATTAACTAATTTCTCTTATCTGGAAGGACGAGAGCATGCCAGGAGATCTCGGGGATGCTGTAATCATAACCATCTTCAATAAAGGGGACAAATCTGACTGTGGTAACTACAGAGGAATCTCCCTGCTGTCGACCACAGGGAAAATCATTGCAAGAATCCTCCTCAATCGTCTTCTCCCTGTGGCTGAAGAGCTCCTCCCAGAGTCGGATTTGTGGATTCCATCCACTACGGGGTACAATGGACATGATCTTCACCGCGCAAGAACTACAAGAGAAATGCTGGGAACAGCACCAAACCTTATACGTGGCCGCCTTTGACCCCACAAAGATCTTTGATACCATCAACCATGAGGGATTATGTAGCGTCCTCCTCTGTTTCGGCTGCCCTCAAAAGTTTTTCACCATCCTCCGTCTGCTCCATGATGACACGCAAGCCATGATCCTGACCAATGGATCCACCACAGACCCAATCCATGTTCGGACCGGGGTCATCGCACCAATGCTCTTTTCAATCTTCCTTGTTGCAATGCTACATTTCACCCTTAGCAAGCTCCCCACCAGAGTGGAGCTAAATTATAGAACAGATGGGAAATCTGTTCAACCTCCGTCACCTCCAGGCCAGATCCAAGGTCATCCCATCGTCTGTCTTTGAACTATAGTAGGCAGATAATGCTTGCTTCTGCGCACACTCGGAGGCTGAACTTCAAGCTGTGATGTTATGTATTGATGTGTGTATCGTCCTGGTACCTTAAATGTTATGTAAGCACAATGGTACACAACAGAGGGCGCTGTGATGGGAAAGCTGGGAGTACCTGCAACAGGCAATATAAAAGGCTGACCACCACAACTGAGAGGCACTCTGGAGCTGAACAATAAAGGACGAAGGTCACAGCAGTTAGATTTACACCAGACCGTGTGGAGTCAGTGATTTGTGTGCTACATACACCACATTGGCGACAAGGAAGCAGACGAACTCCACGCAACCATGGCTACTCTGGGCTCGCTAAAGGATTTCACCATGGGCAATGATTGGGAAGCCTTTACGGAAAGGCTCGAGTACTACTTCATAGTAAATGACCTGACGGAGGACACGGACGCAATGAGAGATAAGCGTAAGGCGATATTGCTCTCTAGTTGTGGAGATGAGGTTTACTGTCTCGTCAGGGATTTGCTGGCACCTGGGAGCGCCAGGGACAAGTCATACGAGGAGCTATCCACCTCCACGGAGGTGTGTGGGGGACCTGACCCATCCACCTCCATGGCACGAACCTGGTATTGCAGTACTTCCAGGAACGGTGCAGTGGCTCTAGGCCTTTTGGCTAAGAGCATTGGCGCAGAGTGATCCTTGGCGTGTGCAAGGTGACCTCTGGCGTTTGTGATTTGACAAAGAATTGGAACGATTGGCTACGAATTTCAAAAAAAAAGTCATACGAGGAGCTGACTGAACTCATTCGTGACCAATTGAAACCAAAGGAGAGCATCCTCACGGCCAGATACAAATTTTACCATCACTGCAGACCTGATGGCCAGGATGTCACCAAATACGCTGCGGACCTCAGGAGACTCGCGGCGCTGTGTGATTTTTGGCGCACACCTTGATGAGGCGTTATGGGACGTTTTCGTTATGGGGATTGGCCACGAGGGCCTCCTTCACAAGCTGTTAGCCACGGAACCCACAGTCACACTGACAAAGGCCATCACCATCAGCCGGGCACAAATGACCTCGACTTGCAGCACCAAGCAAATAATCCACACAGTCTCGAATCCGGCAGGCACTGTCCACAGGATAGCGCCCACCACGGACAAAACTGCAGAACATGGCTCTGCCCGGAGCAGAGAGCATGGACCTCGGGGTCCTGAAACTCAAAGTCCGCTAAGGGGGGCCAATCAAGCAGCACCATGCTGGCGGTGCGGAGGAAGCCATGGGGCTCACCGGTGCAGGTTTGCGGAGTACACGTGCAATATCTGCCACATGAAAGGCCACCTTCAGCGTATGTGTAAAATAAATCAGACTCGCCATGTTGCTGAGGAGATGGGGGATGATCCACCATGCAGCCAGGAGCAGGCAGAAGATGATGAGGTGTTGGGACTGTACATGTGTACCGACTATTCGCCCCCAGTGATAAGGGAAGTAAAAATCAACGGAGTCCCTGTGAGTATGGAAGTGGACACGGGCTCGGGGCCGTCGTTGCTGAGTCGAAGAACTTTTGCTAAACTGTGGATTAACCCAGCTGCACGACCCAAGCTGGTCCCGGTCACGGCGAAGCTGCGTACCTACACCAGGGAACTAATACCTGTTCTTGGCAAAGCGATCGTGCAGGTATCCCATGGGGATGAGACGCACGGTTTACCTTTTGTGGGTCGTTGCAGGTGATGGGCCGACACTCCTCGGTCGGAGGTAGATGGGGACGGTCCGTGGGAGCTGGGAAGACTTCACCACTCCACAGGCTGCTGCTCCCTGGGGTGCTGCCGTGCCCCGGGTCCCCAGAGAGCAGCACCAACCAAGTTGGAGCTGCAGCCTCAATCCACCCACAGGCAAGCCCCAGCCCCGGACCTCACACAGAGATCCTGCAGCCTCAGCCTCCACAGGCAAGCAGCCCTGCAGAGAGGGGCCTGGGGGGGGCGGGGGGGGTGAGCCGGCGGGACACTGCGGGCGGGGTGCGAGGGATCCAGGATGGCCGGCGGATCGGAGGGGCCCACGCAGAGGGAGAGTTGGGCGGCGGCAGCAGCTGGAGGTCAGTGGCCGCAGGGGAGGCCGCTACGGAGGCTGCGGGGGAGGCAGCAAGTACAGCCGCTGGAGAGGCGGCGACGACGGCCGCAGGAGAGGCGGCTACGGTGGCCGCCGGAGAAGCGACGACGACGGCCGTAGGAGAGGCAGAAAATCAGGTGGCAGCAGAGGGGAGCAGAGGCTGCGGCGACGGAGGGTATCCGGAGCGGCGGAGAGCACAATGGCGGCAGCCTCGGTCCAGAGCAGCAGAGCATCAAAGATGGCGGCGCCCAAGGAGAAGCCTCGTGGAATCCTCCTGCATCAAAGATGGCGCCTTAAAAAGGAAATGCACCCGGGAGTCTTAAAAGGGCCTTACCATGTGGTGGTCCCCACAAATGACTTCTGTAAGGCAGAGCGAGTCTAAAATGAGCTGTTAATGTGAGATGGTGAATTTATAATATTTTAATGCTGAATTGCCACTGTATTTGTGTAAAATAATGGATATGAAGTACAATTAATAAGAGTTAACAAGGAAATCAGGGATCTGTTACCAGTCAATAACTAGTTAATGTACCAGATAACATGTACCATACTAACGCACTGTCTATGCCTACCTACCTTCCGTTGGACAAGTGTGATGTCATGTATTGATGTGTGTATTGTCCTGGTACCTTAAATGTAATGTAAGCACAATGGTACACCACAGAGGGCGCTGTGGTGGGAAACCTGGAAGTACCTGCAAAAGGCAATATAAAAGGCTGACCACCACACCTGAGACACACTCTGGAGCTGAACAATAAAGGACGAAGGTCGCAGCAGTTAGATTTACACCAGACCGTGTGGAGTCAGTGATTTGTGTGCTACATACACCACACAAGCCATCGTCAACACCTTCATGGAGGCGTATGAGCCTTACACTAAACATCCGTAAGACAAAGGTCCTCAACCAACCTGACGCCCGCCCCCCCCCCCCGCAATTATCAAAATCCATGACAAGGCCTTGGACAATGTGGACCATTTTCCATACCTAGGAGCCTACTGTGTCAGTAAGAGCAGACATTGATGACGAAGTCCAACACCGCCTTCAGTGCATCAGCGCAGCCTTCAGTCACTTGAGGAAGAGTGTTTGAAGACCTCAAATCCAGCACCAAGTTCATGGTCTACAGGGCAGTGGTGTTACCCACCATCTTATATGGCTCAGAGACATGGACTATATACAGCAGACATCTCAAAACGCTACAGAAGTACCACCAATGCTGCCTCCGCAAGATCCTGCAAATCCATTGGCAGGATACACCAATATCAGCGTTCTCGCTCAGGCCAACATCCCCAGCACTTAAGCATTGACCATGCTCAATCAGCTCTGTTGGGCGGGCCACGTCGTCTGCATGCCCGACACGAGACTCCCAAAGCCAGCGCTCTATGTGGAGCTTCGACACGACAAACAAGCCTCAGGTGGGCAGAGGGAACACTTCAAGGACACCCTTAAAGCCACCTTGTCACAGTGCAACATCCCCACCAACGCTTGGGAATCCCTGGCCCACAACCGCCCAAAGTGGAGGAAGAGCATCCGGGAGGGCATTGAGCACTCGAGTCCCATTGGCGAGAACAAGCAGAAACCAAGAGTAGACAGCGGAAGGAGCATGCATCAATCCAGGCTCCCCAACCACCCTTTCCTTCATCCACTGTCTGCCCCACCTGTGACAGAGAATGTAGGTCCCACATTGGACTCCAATCACCTGAGACTCACTTTGAGTAGAAGCAAGTCATCCTCGACTTTGAGGGATTGCCTATGATAATGAAAATGCCCAGAGACTATGACAAAGCTATTGCAAGTCTCCCAATGGTTTTTCTATATGTTGTGCAATTATGATACAGATGAAGTCATACTTAACAGCCATCATTGTGTACCTTCATTAGAAGTTTTGAAGTCACTGCGGTGTAATTAAATACGTGTAAATTTCAAGGCTAAGTAGCAAGGATACAATTTGTAGTTTTAGTCATTACACTAAAATTGTTCGCCATCAGCCTTGACTCAGTGCCTCGCAGTCAAGTTTTGGGGCTCAAGCCCCACTCTCTGGAGACTTAGCACATAATCCATGCTGGCATTTCAGTGCAGTACTGAGGAAGTTGCCATCTTTCAGATGAAACATGGAACAGAGGCTCCATGGGCCCTCTCAGGTCAATGTATTTGAAGTGCAGGGGAGTTCTTGCTGGTCTTTGGCCAATATTTATCCCAAACCAACATCTGAAACAGATTACCTGGTCATTAGTTCTGCTGTTTGTGGGACCTTGCTACTACATTTCCTATATTACAACAGTGACGACAAAAAGTACTTTATTGGCTCTTAAAGCGTTTTGGGACAACTCGCTCATGAAAGGCACTATATAATTACAAGTTCTTATCATAGATTATGCACACACAAATAACCTTCAATCACACAAAATTGCTATCTAATTCTTTCATTAATTATATGACAACACAGAATAAGATACTTTTAGAAGATTTCCTGCTGTCACTATGCTGTTAGCAACACTATAACCATAATGGGAACATTTCCTATGTTTGCTACTTCATGAAATCATAAAATCAAGAACAGGTTTAGATTTCACTATAAATAGAAATCACAGGCTATCTTTCTGCTACATTGTAATTTTGTGAATACAGAGCAGCCAGAGGAAATGTTGTCCTGTCGTTTTGCAGAGCAGAAGTGCTATCTATGCCTTGTTTCGGAGTGCTTGATGTGGATCATGGATGTTCAAAATAGAAAAAAATTTTCAAATCCCCAGTACTGCACCCCTCTCTTCAATAAACAAACATTCAAAATTATAAATTTAAATCTTATGAACTGAATTTAGTCCTTACCTGTAAGCTCCCAGGTTTATGCAACTGATTCCCAGATTGTACCTTGACCGAATAAAACCAGGCTGAATTTCCAAAGCCCTTTGGTAAGCCTCAACAGCTTCTTCACTCCGATCTCCATTTGCTAAGGTGGCGCCCAGACGGTTCCACAATAAGTAATCCTTGAAAATAAATATATATATTTAAAGTTATTGTAATTACATGATCTTATGACAAGTATTCCAGAGAGATGCCAATTGGCAAACTTCACTTAATGCTTTTGTACTACATTCCTGTGTGTTTTATCTGCAGTTGTTATCCCATTTATTTTTAAATAGTTGTTAACCCGATAACTTAATGGGCCCAAGTTTCGGCCTCAGTTGCTCCTGATTTTTTGGAGCAACTGTGTAGAACGGAGTATCTTAGAAATTCAAATTCTTGGCATTTAGTTTGCGCCAGTTCTAGTCAGTTAGAACAGTTTCACTTTGGAACAGAATTTCAAAGTTTCGGCAGTGAAAACTTACTCCAAACTAACTTAGAATGGAGTAAGTGAAGATTTTTGTACGCTCGAAAAAACCTTGTCTACACTTTAGAAAATCAGGCGTAGGTTACAAATCGTGTGTAGGGAATGATGGGGGGGGGGGGGGGCGTTTAAAGGGAAGTTTACAAACATTAAACACTTCAATTTTACAAAAAGAGTCATCATCAATAATAAAATGATAAATACATCAATAAATCAACCAATAAATCAATCAAAAAAAATTAATAAAAAATAGATTTAAAAAAAAGAGAGAAGGGAGGGAGGGGGGGGGTGAGAAAAGGGAGAGAGAAGGGAGGGGGTGAGAAAAGGGAGGGAAGGGAGGGGGGTGAGAAAAGGGAGGGAAGGGAGGGGGGTGAGAAAAGGGAGGGAGGGGAGGGGGAGTGAGAAAATGGAGGGAGGGGGTGAGAAAAGGGAGGGAGGGGAGGGGGGGAGAAAAGGGAGGGAGGGGAGGGGGGTGAGAAAAGGGAGGGAGGGGAGCGGGGTGAGAAAAGGGAGGGAGGGGAGGGGGGGATAAAAGAGGGAGGGGGGGATGAGAGAAGGGAGGGAGGGGAGGGGGGGATGAGAGAAGGGAGGGAGGGGAGGGGGGGATGAGAGGTGGGAGGGGAGGGGGTGGATGAGAGAAGGGAGGGAGGAGAAGGGAGGGAGGGGAGGGGAGGGGTGAAGAGAAGGGAGGGGAGGGGTGAAGAGAAGGGAGGGAGGAAGAGAGAGAGAGAGAGAGAGAAAGAAAGGAGAGAGAGGCTGAACGGGCCGGGCCAGGCCGGGCCCAAGACTTCGAGCTTAGACTTACCGGATTGACAGGTAGGTGGCAACGGGTCCAGGGGGGTCGGGAGCGCGGGGCGGAGGGGAGGGGGCGGAGATCGGTTGGTTGTGGGGGGTGGCGGAGATCGGTCGGGAGCGGAGGTCGGTCGGTGGGGGGGAAGGTCGGGAGCGGGGGAAGTGGAGGTCCGGTCGGGTCAGGGGGTCGGTCCCGTGGGAGCGGGAGTCAAGTTGGGTCCGGTCCGGTCCAGAGGAAGCGGGAGCTGGGCATGGGAGGCAGCCTTATGCACGCAGCCTCAGTGAGGCCATTCGGCCAGGGCTAGGGGCTGCGTGCTTTGGGTCCCTCCCACACAGTTTTGGGCGCCTGGAGCTACTGCACATGCGTGCTCACTGTAGCGCGCATGTGCAGAGGTCCCGGCACTGTTTTCAGCGCAGGGACCTGGCTCCGCCCCCTACAGCTCATGCTGCGCTGCGCTGCGCCGCGCCGAGCTGCAAATGACCTGCAGGGAGCAGGAGAATCTGGAAGCTTTTTTTAGGCGCACTTTGTGGCGCGAAAAACGGGCGTCCAGGTTGGGGCTGCGCCGTTCTAGGCGCGGCCCGAAACTTGGGTCCATTTGAACTGATCATTAGATCGGCACACCACCGAGCCTTGCACCTATTATTTAGAATTAAAAGTGCGTCTAAAAAGTACCTCACTATTCTGAAGTGTCTGCAGGCCTCCATTCCAGTTGGCGCAGTGCAGCTTGAGCTGCGGGGGGCGGAGCTATCGACTTGCTGTGTCTACACAGCTGGCATGGGGGCGGGGCTAAGGCCCAGCACGTCTGAGTGCCGGCAGCGTTGCGCATGCGCATTGGAGCGTGCGTGCATGCACAATGGCACAGAACATTGGAAATCGGCCATCTTTAAAGGGAAAGACTGCAAATTGATTTTTGGGTGCATGGAGTAGTGGAAAGCCTTCTGATTCATTTTCTGTGCCTGAAGGAGTGCTGTTAGTAGTACTGTGGAGGAAATCAGTGAGTGCTCTGTGTTGCTGCTAAACTTCCAGAAGGAGTACTGCATAGGTGCATGCAAAGTAAGAACTGTGTGTTTTGAAAAATCACTGAGTGTCAATTCAATACAGCAAAGCAACAACGTGCACCAAGAACGAAGAATTTCTTGCATGACGAAGTGGAGATACTAGTTGATGTCATTGAGAAAAGATGGCAGGAGCTGGATACCAGCAACAGAGGTCGCGCAAATGTGGCACCCAAAGAAATGAAGAAATGCTGGAACCAAGTTGCAGAAGATTACTGCGCATTGGTGCATACCACGAGATCTGGAAGCCAGTGTAAAAAGAAATGGCATGACCTTGGTCAATTAGTTAGTGTAATATTTTCATTTTTCAATGGAATTGTAAATGTGACCATCTGTATATGTCCCACCCTGCAGAAAGACACCCTCTCTAAAAAGTTATATTTTAATCTTTGCAGAAGAAATTGTCCCACAACAAAAGGGAAAGAACTCGAACAGGAGGGGGGCCGCCAAACCTGCACCCACTGACACCCTTGGCAGAGAGGGTCACTGCTATGATGAGTCGTACCTGGAAAAAAAACAATCAGTACTGCACAAGCTGGGCACACACGCAAGGGAGAGGGTAAGTCCTGAAAATGTATTGTGGCCCTTCAAATCAACCTGCTGCCTGGCCTGCTACATGTGAGAGTACTCATGCCACCCATCCTGTCCCCTCCTGTGCTGCTAACCATTTGACTGTTCTGTTATAATTTGCAGAACATGATACCAATCCTGAATATCTTGAAGATGCAGAGGAAGATTCAGATGCAGACGATTCAGACCAAGGCTCGGATGCTGGGCTCATTGGTATGTGTTCAGGGGAGAATGTTGATCGTAATGTGGATCAGTCCATATTACAGGACCTCAGTCTGCCAAACACTTGCATTGGTTCTGGTCAGACATTCTGTGGTTTCAGCAGCTCCTCATTCTTCTGTAGTGCTTTAAGTTCTGATGTGACATTCCTTGGTTTCACACCTTCTGAGGCTACGGGTTCCAGTGATGGTGCTGGTGGAATGCAGCTTGAAACACTCAGTGCCCCACCGTTCCAGCCTGCGTTTCCCACCGTAGGGGTGCTGCTTGAAGCACCCAGGGCCCCACCGTCCCAGCCTGCCCCTCCCACTGGAGGGGTGCCACGAGGCAGACCCATGCCGAGGGGAAGGAGAATCGCACCACGCTCTCCTGAGATGCAGCGTTCAACAGATGTGGTTGAAGTTGTGGCATTGGCTGTGGAGACCAATAACCTTACCCGATCACTCATGCAGACCATCCGTGCAGTGGGTGATGAAGTAATAGGACTGTTGGGAGAATTAGCAGTAATGACACTGGAATTGAAGGAGAGAATGTCAAAGAGAGTGTATGTGACGGCACAGGCCGTCAGGGAGGGCATGTGGAGGTAGCTGCTGAAATAAGGGCACACAGCCCGGCCAATCAAATACCCCCATAAAGAAGTGCACATTCACCGAGATGTGGATGAGAGATGGGTGCAGCCTTTCTTTGCTGCTGATGTTTCTGTTGTTACTGTTTTCAAATTGAAATTGTATTGTAAGTTTTGTAACTTTACAACCTCATAAGTGATCTTAAAGAGTCATATTGAAGTAAAGTTTGATACAAGAATTATTTTATTACACTAAAGTGAAGTACATTATAAACTTTTCAATGAAATATATTTTACATTAAAACTGAATCATGTTCCATTAACACAAATCAACATTTAGGAGCAACTGCAAAAAATAAACATGTCCATGCGGAACAGTTGTCGCTGAGCCCTTGGGCGTCAGTAAAGTGTTCACGGATGAGCTGCTGGCGCAAGGCTTGAGCAATCGTTAAAGGAGCACGATGGGCCACCCTCCTTCTCTGTCGTGCTCCGGCCTCAGGCACTTGCATGGTTTCCTGATCGTCGTCTTCATCCAAATCAGTATCATCAGGCACTCTCTCCTCAGCTGGCTCTTTTTGTTCCACTATCAGCTGCTGCTTCCTCATGATGGCTAAGTTATGCAGCACACAACAGTGAACTGACCGACAAACTCTGGGAAATATTACAAGTGGCCTTTGGAATGGTCCAGGTATCTGAAGCACTGTTTCAAGATGCCAATGGTCCTCTCTATGATGCTGCGTGTCGTAATATTCGCCATGTTGTATTGATGGTCGGCTTCCATTTGGGTTATGCGTAGGGGCGTCATGAACCAGGTGGCCAGGCCATACCCTTTGTCTCCCAGTAGCCAACTCTAACCTTCTGGCTGCTGCTCAAACATAGCAGATATAACTCTGTTGTGTAGGATGAACACATCATGGGTGCTCCCAGGGTATCTTGCATCGACTGACATGATGCGATGCATGTTGTCACACACGAGCTGCACATTAATGGAGTGGAAGCCTTTTCTATTCCTGAACTGCTCGGGATCCTCCACAAGTGCTTGAAAGGTGATATGGGTGCAATCAATGCAGCCCCTGTACCTTTGGGAAGCCAGCAATCCTTAAGAACCCCACAGCCCTGTCATGCATTGCTTGGGTGATCATTGGGAACTTGATAAAGTCATTCCTCCACGCATACAGTGCAGCCATAACCTGATGAATGCAGACATGTATTGCACGTTGAGAGATGGCGCACACATCTCCAGTTATAGCTTGAAATGATCCCGAGGCATAAAAGGAAAGTGCAGCTGGAACCTTCAATTCAACAGACAAAGCAGTCCATCTTCTGGTTCTTGCCTGTAAATCTGGTCTCAGCAACTCAGATCTTAATGACAACTTCTCTGCGGAAACGCAGCCTTTTGACACAATCGGCCTCACTCAGGTCCAGGTATGAATGCCTGACTCGAAATTGCCAAGGTAGGTGAGACCTCCTGCCCAGCAGTCTATGGGCTATGATGTTCCTGATGCGATGACCTCTAATCAATTCTCTCCTATGTAGCACATAGATGCAGAACCATTGCAAAACTGGTGGTGTTGATAATGCAGCATCCATACTTGAAGTACAACTTAAACTTTCAAAGCTCAGTGATGCAAAATGGCAGCACACCATTTCTCCTCCTCCCTCTACACAAGGTACATGGACTACACCCAAAGGTCTTTTGTTCTCTCCCCCTCCCCCCTTCAGTGAAGTCACTTCTCTCTTCCCCTAGCCCCTGGCTGAACGGCCGAAGATATGTTGCTGCGTGCTTTAGTGAACTCTGCTGCTGGATGAAGAATTTCCAGCCCCTGGCCAAACGGATAGGCGCTGCGTGCTGCAATAGGTGAGGTAGGGACTTTTATTTTTTGATTTATTGATTTTTAAATTTTTAAAAAATGTATTGATTATTTATTATTGATGATGATTCTTTATTTTTAAAAGTGAAGGTGTTTAGTGCTCTCTTCTCTTCCCTTCCCTCCCCCCATCTCTGGCTAGCTGCGCTGATTTCTTAACTCTACACAAGATATTTCCTGGCGTACAAAAGTGGACACTTACTCCATTCTAATTTAGTTTGGGGTAACTTTTCGCAGTTCAAATTTACAAAACAGGCGTAAGTGGCTGGACACGCCCCCTTTTGAGAAAAAAAAACTGAACTAAAACAAAACTAAACTAACTCACTAGAACTGGAGCAAACTAAATGTGGAGAATTGCAATTTTTAGGATACTCCAAAAGAAAACTAGTTGCTCCAAAAAAATAGGAGCAAATCCAGTTGAAATTTGGGCCCTTAAATGTGGTGACTTCGCATAAAATAGTGCCTACAGGAACACAAGGTGTCTGAAATTGTTCGTTCAGAAATTCTACCCTAATAATTCTTGGTTTTATGGTCTTCCAGCAACACTAAGAGTTTTAAATCTTAGACCTTATGTGTAACTGGATTTCTTTACCTATTTGAGCCGCATCAGAATTGCAGTTTAAAAAAAAAAGAGATGTTATCTTGATGGGAAGTGTGGCAAAGCGAGACATTTGTGTCTGGTTTTAGAGTGTTAGATTAGTAATTTGGATGTTTTATTACTTGTAAAAGCACAAGAATTTAAAAAAATGTCTTCATACAGATTATGGCCAGTCCGTTTGAACAAACTACACTTTAAAGCCTATACCTGCATGGGTATCAGCAAATCTCTGGCTTCGAGAGAATAAAAGGCAGTTTAATCCATTAATGTGTGCTGAATGTACTGTCATTAGTGTAAATTTGTTGAGTACTATCCTAGCTTTCACAGATCATTGAAACTGGTAAACAAATATCCTATATAATTGAGAAGAATGGTAGACCATTTAATGTGATTATGGGAAATTTGAGAAGAATGGTAGATCATTTAATATGATTATGGGAAATGTACTTTTTAAAAAAGAGTATGTTTCAGTACACATTCAAAGGTTTTGAAATGACATTACTATAGCTGGTTTTATCTCAGAAATCAGTCTGATACCAGGAAACAGACTGGGTTATGCTGACTCAGGTAATATTTTGCTGTACAATAAGTGAACATCCTTTTTCATGATGCATAGATAGCCCAGACAAAACCCTTCCTGTTTTTGATGAAATAAGAAAAATTTGTTAACTGGTGTAAATATATGGGTCTGCTTTTGCAGTAGAAAAAAAAGTGAGGCTAACCGCGCTCATCGTTATTTGCGTGGAAATTAGACAGCAACCTCCAGCAACTGCACATGCACAGTTAAATGCAGAAATCAGGGAGCTGCTGTCAGAGAAGCCCTGCTCCTCCAAAAGCTGTTAATGGTATCTCACAGAGACTTGCAATTGATATATATGGAACAGTGTGAAGTTGCTGTACTTGCCTGATAAATATGAACTAAACGCGTCAGGAAAAATATGGGCTGGCCATTCAAGTGGAAGTACCTTTTTAATGATGTCTCAATTACTACCAAATAACCTCTCTGGCACTGAAAAATTACCTTTACAAATATGGAGTCTCATTGCTTCAGATTTTAATTATTGTTGGAGAATTAAAAAAAACATTTGAATAAAAAAAAAATTAAACTTTGTCTCTTAGCTCTCTCAATCTCTTTATTTTGCTTTTTGTACCTGATTTAACATTGAATTCACTGTTCTAACTGACACTTCCTGGTTTAGACTCTGCACTGCTCATTAATGATTCTTCAATCTGATTGGTTAAGGAGACACACAGTTGCTTGCCGTGTTCACACAGATGCTCTGTAGAAGGGGCTGCACTTTTTGGATTGTTGACTGGCAGGAACTTCCGGTGCAAAAGCCCATAGAACGTCTATGTGCAAGTTTAACAAATGGCTGGCACCATTCAATGGCTGACCGCAAAATCCAGCATATTGGTTTGTACTGACTACTGTTTATTTATCTGCTTTATGTTTAAATAAACTGCCTTTTGGCTTACATAGGATGTATGACACAGAAACAGGCCATTTGGCCCAACCAGTCCATGCTGGCATTCATGCTCCACTCGAGCCTCCTCCTGTCTTTCCTCATCTAAATCTATCAGCATAACCCTTTAATTCCCTGCTCCCTCATATGCTTGTCTAACTCCCTGTGGTAGTGAGTTCCACATTCTCACTACTCTAGTTTCTTCTGAATTCCCTATTGAATTTCTTCATGACTACCTTATATTGATGACCTCTAGTTATGCTCTTCTCCACAAGTGGAATCATTCTCTCTGTATCCATTCTATCAAAACCTTTCATAATTTTAAACACCTATTAGGTCACTCCTAAGCTTTTTTCAAGAGACAAGAGACCCAGCCTGTTCATCCTTTTCTGATATGTAAACCCTCGCATTTCTGGTATTGTCCTTGTAAATCTTCTCTGCACCTTCTCCAGTGCCTCTATATCCTTTTTATAATATGGCAACTAGAAATGTACATAGCACACGAAGTGTGGTCCAACCAAGATTCGATACAGGTTTAGCATAACTTCCCATCTTTTCAATTCTATACCTCTAGAAATAAACCCTAGTGCTTGGTTTGCTTTTATACAACCTTGCTAACCTGTATTGCAACTTTGTGATTTGTGTATTTGTACTCCGAGATCCCTTTGTTCCACTATCCCACCTAGACTCGCACCATCCAAGTAATAAGTGGTCTCCCTGTTCTTCCTACCAAAATGTAATACCTCAAATTTATCTGTGTTGAACTTCATTTGCCAATTATATGCCCATTCTGCAAGTTTATTAATGTAATTTGTTGCAGTCCTCCCCAATTGGTGTCATCCGCAAATTTAGAAATTGTGTTTTTGATTCCAAGGTCTAAATCGTTAGTATAAATTGTGAACAACAGTGGTCCCAGCACTGATCCTTGTGGAACACCACCACCCACCTTCTGTCACTGTGAATAGCTATCTTTTAGTCCGACTCTCTGTCTTGTAGCCAGCTGGCTATCCATTCTGCTACTTTTCCCCTGACTCCACATTTCTGACCTTGTTCATAAGTCTATTACGGAGTACGTTATCGAAGACCTTTTGAAAATCTAGATAAATCACATCTACTGCATTACCATTGTCTAATCTCTCTGTTACCTCTTCAAAAAATTCATTGAGGTTGGTCAAGCAAGACTTTCCCTTCTGAAATCCATGCTGACTATTCATTATATTTTTGGTTTCTAGATGTTCTATTTTCTCCTTTAGTAGGGATGCCATTATTTTTCCTGCCACCGATGTTAAGCTGACTAGTCTATAATTCCCTGGACATGTTCCATTCCCCTTCTTAAATATAGGTATTACATTAGCTATCCACCAGTCCTCTGGCACTACAACTTTTTCTAATGAATTATTAAATATGTGTAGTAATGCCTCGGTTACCTCTTCTAGATTCTTTTAAAATGCTTGGATGCAGGACCGGGGGTTTTATCCTTTTTGAGTTTGATTCCATAGAAATTTACAGCATGGAAGGAGGCCATTTTGGCCCATCGTGTCCACGCCAGCCAACCAAAAGCTATCCAGCCTAATCCCACTTTAGGCTCTTGGTTCGTAGCCCTGTAGGTTACGGCACTTTAAGTGCACATCCAAGTATTTTAAAAATGTGGTGAAGGTTTCTGCTTCTACCACCCTTTCAGGCAGAGAGTTCCAGACCCCTACTACCCTCTGGGTGAAGAAATTTTCCCTCATATCTCCTCTAAACTTCCCCCCAATTACTTTAATTCTATGTTCCCGGTTGTTAACCCCTTCTGCCAAGGGAAACAGGTATTTCCTATCCACTCTATCCAATACTATACACCGCAATCAGGTCTCCCCTCAGCCTCCTCTGTTCCAAAGAAAACAGACCCAGCATCTCCAATCTTTCTTCATAGCCAATCCAGGCAACATTCTTGGAAATCTCCTCTGCACCCTTTCCGGTGCAATAATATCCTGTAATGTGGTGACCAGAACTGCACACAGTACTCCAGCTGCGGCCTAACCTGTGTTTTATACAGTTCAAGCATAACCTCCTTGCTCTTGTATTCCACGCCTCAACTAACAAAGACAAGTATTCCATATGTCTTTTTAGATGGATAGGTGGATAGGCAATGGCTAACATTTAAGGAACAAATGCATGAATTGCAACAGTTATACATTTCTTTCTGGCGCCAAAACGCAAAAGGAAAAATGGTCCAACCATGGCTAACAAAATAAAATTAAGGATAGTATTAGATCCAAAGAGGAGTCATACAAAGTTGCCAGAAAAAGTAGTGAGCCTGAGGATTGAGAGCAGTTTAAAATTCAGCAAAAAAGGACCAAGAGATTCATTAAGAGGAGGAAAATAGAGTATGAGAGTAAACTTGCAAAGAACATAAAAACCAACTGCAAATGCTTCTACAAGTATGTGAAAAGAAAAAGATTAGTGAGGACAAATAAATGTAGGTCCTTTCCAGTCAGAAATGGGAGAATTTATAATGGGGAACAAGGAATTGGCAGAAAAATTAAATAAATACTTTGGTTCTGTCTTTACGGAAGAGGACACAAATAACGTCCCAGAAATGCTCGGGACCTAAGGAGCAAGTGGAATAAGATGAAATGATTATTAGTAAGAAAATAGTGCTTGAGAAACTAATGGGACTGACAGCCGATAAATCCCCAGGGCCTGATAATCTGCATCCCAGAGTACTAAAAGAGGTAGCCATGGAAATAGTGGATGCATTGGTTATCATATTCCAAAATTCTATAGATTATGGAACAGTTCCTGCAGATTCGAGGGTGCAAATGTAACCCCACTATTTAAAAAAGGAGGGAGAGAGAAAACATCGAACTACAGACTGGTTAGCCTAACATCAGTAGTAGGGAAAATGCTCGAGTCTACTTAAGAAATAGGAGCAGGATTAGGCCATTTGGCCCATCGAGCCTGCTCCGCCATCATGGCTGATCTGATCATGGACTCAGTTCCACTTTTCTGCCCGCTCTCCATAACCATTTACTCCCTTATCGATCAAAAATCTGTCTCTCTCTGCCTTAAATATATTCAAAGACCCAGCCTCCACAGCTCTGGGCAGAGAATTCCATAGATTTACAACCCTCAGAGAAGAAATTCCTCCTCATCTCAGTTTTAAATGGGCGGCCCCTTATTCTGAAACTATGTTCCCTAGTTTTAGTTTCCCCTATGAGTGGAAATATTCTTTCTGCATCCACCTTGTCAAGCCCCCTCATTATCTTATATGCTTCGATAAGATCACCTTTCATTCTTCTGAACTCCATTGTGTATAGGCCCAACCTACTCGATCTATCTTCATAAGTCAACTCCCTCATCTCCGGAATCAACCTAGTGAACCTTCTCTGAACAGCCTCCAATGCAAGTATATCCTTCCTTAAATACGGAGACCAAAAGTGTACGGAGCACTCTAGGTGTGGCCTTACCAATACCCTGTACAGTTGTAGCAGGACTTCCCTGCTTTTATACTCTCTTCCCCCTTGCAATAAAGGCCAACATTCCATTTGCCTTCCCGATTACTTGCTGTACCTGCATACTAATTTTTTGTGTTTCATGCACAAGGACCCCCAGGTCCCTCTGTACTGCAACACTTTGCAATTTTTCTCCATTTAAATTGTAATTTGCTTTTCTATTTTTTCTGCCAAAGTGGATAACCTCACATTTTCCCACATTATACTCCATCTGACAGATTTTTGCCCTCTCACTTAGCCTGTCTATGTCCCACTGCAGATTTTTTCTGTCCTCCTCACAGTTTGCTTTCCCACCCATCTTTGGGTTATCAGCAAACTTGGCTACATTACACTTGATCCCTTCATCCAAGTCATCAATATAGATTGTAAATAATTGAGGACCTAGCACCGATCCCTGCAGCATCCTACTAGTCACTGTTTGCCAACCGGAAAATGACCTATTTATCCCAACTCTCTGTTTTCTGTCAGTTAGCCAATCCTCTATCCATGCTAATATATTACTTCCTACCCCGTGAACTTTTATCTTGTGCAATAACCTTATCGAATGCCTTCTGGAAATCCAAATACACCACATACTCCAAGTACTCCACTGGTTCCCCCTCTTCTACCCTGCTCGTTACATCCTCAAAGAACTCCAGCAAATTTGTCAAACATGATTTCCCTTTCATAAAACCATGCTTGCTCTGCTTGATTGAATTATGTTTTTCCAAATGTCCCTCTATGGCTTCCTTAATAATGGACTAGCCTTTTTTCAACGACCGATGTTAGGCTAACTGGTCTATAGTTTCCTGCTTTTTGTCTGCCTTTTTTAAAAATAGGGGCATTACATTTGCGGTTTTCCAATCTGCTGGGATCGGCCCAGAATCCAGGGAATTTTGGTAGATTACAACTAATACATCCACTATCTCTGCAGCCACTTCTTTTAAGACCCTAGGATGTAAGCCATCTGGTCCAGGGGACTTGTTCGCCTTTAGTCCCATTATTTTACTGAGTACTACTTCATAGTGATAGTGATTGTATTAAGTTCCTCCCTCCCTATACCCCCTTGATTATCCACTATTGGGCTGATTTTTAGTGTCTTCTACCGTGAAGACTGATACAAAATATTTGTTCAACGTCGCTGCCATTTCCCTGTTCTCCATTATTAATTCCCCAGTCTCATCCTCTAGGGGACCAACATTTACTTTAGCCACTCCTTTCCTTTTTATGTACCTGTAGAAACACTTACTATCTGTTTTTATATTTAATACTAGTTTACTCTCATAATCTATCTTCCCCCTCTATCATTTTTTTAGTTGTTCTTTGCTGGCTTTTAAAAGTTTCCTAATCCTCTGGCCTCCCACTAGTCTTGGCCACATTGTATGCCCTTGTTTTCAATTTGATATCCTCCCTAATTTCCTTAGTTAACCACGGATGGTTATTCCTTCCCTTACAGTCTTTCCTTCTCATTGGGATATATTTATGTCGTGAGTTATGGAATATCTCCTTAAATGTCTACAACTGCTCATTAACCGTCCCATACTTTAATCTATTTTCCCAGTCCACTTTAGCCAACTCTGCCCTCTGTCTCCTTTACTTAAGCTTAGGACCCTAGTTTGAGAACCAACGTTCTCACCCTCCAACTGAATTTGAAATTCAACCATGCTATAGTTACTCATTCCTAGAGGTTCCTTTACTACAAGGTCATTTATTAATCCTGTCTCATTACACAGTACCAGATCTAAGATAGCCTGCTCTTTGGTTCGTTCCACAATGTACTGTTAAAGGAAACTATCCCGGATACACTCTATGAACTCTTCCTCAAGGCTGCCCTGGCCAATTTGCTTTGTCCAATCAATATGAAAGTTAAAATCGCCCATGATTAACGCTGTTCCTTTATTAGAAGCCTCCCTTATTTCTTGATTTATATCTGTCCAACTGTTAGGGGGCCTATACACTATACCCAACCAGCGACCTTTTTCCCCTTATTATTCCTTATCACCACCCAAACTGATTCAACATCTTGATCCTCTGAGCCAATGTCGTTTTTCACTAACGCACTGATCCCACCTTTGATTAACAGTGCTACCCCACCTCCTTTTCCCTTCTGTCTGTCCTTCCGAATTGTCAAATACCCCTGAATATTTAGTTTCCAGTCCTGGTCACCATGTAACCACGTCTCTGTAATGGCTATCAGATCATATCCATTTGTATCTATTTGTGCCGTCAACTCATCTCTTTTGTTACGAATACTACGTGTATTCAGATAGAACTTTTACATTTGTTTTCTTACCATTTTATCCTGCTTTGACCCCACTTTCTGATTCACCTTTATGTTTATACACTCTGTCTCTTCCTCACACATTCTAGTTTTTATTTCCCTGCTACCCCTGATCTATTGCCTTCTCCTTGTTATTTGATTTTTTACATTTTCACTTGAGTTGTGAGGAGGATGCAAAGATGCTGCAGGCAAGTTAGATAGGTTGAGTGAGTGGGCAAACACATGGCAGATGCCGTATAACGTGGATAAATGTGAAGTTATCCACTTTGGTAGGAAAAACATAAAGACAAAATATTTAACTAGTGAAAGCTTGGGAAATGTCGATGTACAAAGGGACCCGAGTGTCCTTGTACACCAAGTCATTAAAAGCAAACATGCAGGTGCAGTAAGCAGTGAGGAAGGCAGATGGTATGTTGGCCTTCATTGCAAGAGGATGAGAATACAGGAGCAAGGATGTCTTACTACAGTTATGCAGGGCCTTGGTGAGACCACACCTGGAGTTGTGTGCAGTTTTGGTCTCCTTACCCAAGAAAGGATATATTTGCCATAGAGGGAGTGCAACGATGGTTCACCAGACTGATTCCTGGGATGGCAGGACTGTCGTATGAGGAGAGATTGGGTCGACTAGGCCTGTATTCACTAGAGTTTAGAAGAATGAAATGGGATCTCATTGAAATGTATAAAATTCTGACTGGGCTGGACAGACTGGATGCGGGGAGGATGTTTCCCCTTGCTGAGAAGTCTAGAACAAGGGGTCACAGTCTCAGGATATAGGGTAGGAAATTTAGGACTGAGATGAGGGGAACTATCTTCACTCAGAGGGTAGTGAACCGATGGAATTCTCTACCAAAGAAGGCTGTGGAAGCCAATTCACTAAATATATTTAAGAAGGAGATAGATAGATTTCTAGACACAAAGCATCAAGGTGTATGGGGAGAAAGCGGGAATATGGTGTTGAGGATCAGCCATGATCATATTGAATGGTGCAGGCTTGAAGGGCTGAATGGCTGACTTTTGCTCCTATTTTCTATGTTTCTTAACCACCTTATCTACCTGGCCTGCTACCTTTAGTGATCTGTGGACTTGCACTCCAAGGTCCCTTTGTTCCTCTACACTTTTCAGTGTCGTACCATTTAATGTGTATTCCCTTGCCTTGTTAGACCACTTCCCATACCTCGGGAACCTCTTATCAACAAAGGAAGACATTGATGTGGAGATTCAACATCGCCTCCAGTGCGCCAGTGCAGCCTTCGACTACCTGAGGAAAAGTGTGTTGAAGACCAGAGGCTCGGGAGTTCATGAGTCGGAGAGGCGGAGCGGGGAGATCGAGGCGGCCTACAAAAGGCCCAGCGTCGAGGAGAGGCTCGGGAGTTCGTGAGTTGGAGAGGCGGAGCGGGGAGATCGAGGCGGCCTACAAAAGGCCCAGCGTCGAGGAGAGGCTCGGGAGTTCGTGAGTCGGAGAGACGGAGCGGGGAGATCGAGGCGGCCTACAAAAGGCCCAGCGTCGAGGAGAGGCTCGGGAGTTCGTGAGTCGGAGAGACGGAGCGGTGCAGCTGCAGCAAGCAGGGAGAGAAAGCAAAAAAGTAGAAAGAAATCAAAAGGTGACGTCACGGCCAAGGGGGTAAGTGATTGGCTGGTGATTGGTGAGTAGCTTTTCTTTTTTCTTTTCGATATCAGTAAGTAACATTTAGCATTGTTGCCAAATTAAGTTTATATAAGGGTTAAGTCATGGCAGGAGAGCTCGGACACGTGTTAGGCTCCTCCTGTAATATGTGGGAAGTCAGGGACGCTTCCGGTGTCCCTGACGACTATGTGTGCGGGAAGTGTATCCTGACTGACTACATTGCGGCACTGGAGCTGCGGGTGGATTCACTCTGGAGTATCCACGATGCTGAGAATGACGTGAATAGCACGTTTAGCGAGTTGGTCTTAATGCAGGTAAAGGGTACACAGCCAGATAGAGGATGGGTGACCAACAGGAAGAGCAGTGGAAGGAAGGGTAGTGCCAGGGGTCCCCTGCGGTCATCCCCCAGCAAAACAGATACACCGCTTTGGGTACTGTTGAGGAGGATGACTCATCAGGGGAGAGCAGCAGCAGCCAAGTTCATGGCACCGTGGGTGGCTCTGCTGCACAAGAGGGCAGGAAAAAGAGTGGGAGAGCTATAGTGATAGGGGATTCGATTGTAAGGGGAATAGATAGGCATTTCTGCAGCCGCAACCGAGACTCCAGGATGGTATGTTGCCTCCCTGGTGCAAGGGTCAAGGATGTCTCGGAGCGGGTGCAGGACATTCTGAAAAGGGAGGGTGAACAGCTAGTTGTCGTGGTGCATATAGGTACCAACGATATAGGTAAAAAATGGGATGAGGTGCTACGAGATGAATTTAGGGAGCTAGGAGCTAAATTTAAAAAGTAGGACCTCAAAAGTAGTAATCTCAAGATTGCTACCAGTGCCACGTGCTAGTCAGAGTAGGAATCGCAGGACAGCACAGATGAATACGTGGCTTGAGGAGTGGTGCAGAAGGGAGGGATTCAAATTCCTGGGACATTGGAACCGGTTCTGGGGGAGGCGGGACCAGTATAAACGGACGGTCTGCACCTGGGCAGGACTGGAACCAATGTCCAAGGAAGAGTGTTTGCTAGTGCTGTTGGGGAGGAGTTAAATGAACATGGCAGGGGGATGGAAACTGCGCAGATAGCAGTTAACGGATATGATGTAATTGGCATCACGGAGACATAGCTCCAGGGTGACCAAGGCTGGGAACTCAACATCCAGGGGTATTCAACATTTAGGAAGGATAGACCGAGAGGAAAAGGAGGCGGGGTGGTGTTGCTGGTTAAAGAGAAAATTAATGCAATAGTAAGGAGGGACATTAGCCTGGATGATGTGGAATCGGCATGGGTGGAACTGCAGAATACCAAAGGGCAGAAAACGCTAGTGGAGTTGTGTACAGACCACCAAACAATAGTAGTGAGGTTGGGGACAGCATCAAACAAGAAATAAGGGATGTGTGCAATAAAGGTACAGCAGTTATCATGGGCAACTTTAATCTACATATTGATTGGGCTAACCAACCTGGTAGCAATGCGGTGGAGGAGGATTTCCTGGAGTGTATTAGGGATAGTTTTCTAGACCAATATGTCGAGGAACCAACTAGAGAGCTGGCCATCCTAGATTGGATGATGTGTAATGAGAAGGGACTAATTGGCAATCATGTTGTGCGAGGCCCCTTGGGGAAGAGTGACCATAAAATGTAGAATTCTTTATTAAGATGGAGAGTGACACAGTTAATTCGGAAACTAGGGTCCTGAACTTAAGGAAAGGTAACTTCGACGGTATGAGGCGTGAATTGGCTAGAATAGACTGGCAAAGGGATGACGGTGGATAAGCAATGGCAAACATTTAAAGATCACATGGATGAACTTCAGCAATTGTACACCCCTGTCTGGAGTAAAAATAAAACGGGGAAGGTGGCTCAACCGTGGCTAACAAGGGAAATTAAGGATACTGTTAAAACCAAGAAAGATGCATATAAATTGGCTAGAAAAAGCAACAAACCTGAGGACTGGCAGAAATTTAGAATTCAACAGAGGAGGACTAAGGGTTTAATTAAGAGGGGGAAAATAGAGTACGAGAGGAAGCTTGCAGGGAACATAAAAACTGACTGCAAAAGCTTCTATAAATATGTGAAGAGAAAAAGATTAGTGAAGACAAACCTAGGTCCCTTGCAGTCGGATTCTGGTAAATTTATAATGGGGAACAAAGAAATGGCAGACCAATTGAACCAATACTTCGGTTCTGTCTTCACGAAGGAAGACACAAATAACCTTCCCGAAGTACTAGGGCACAGTGGGTCTAGTGAGAAGGAGGAACTGAAGGATATCCTTATTAGGCGGGAAATTGTGTTAGGGAAATTGATGGGATTGAAGGCCGATCAATCCCCGGGGCCCGATCGTCTGCATCCCAGAGTACTTAAGGAAGTGGCCCTAAAAATTGTGGAAGCATTGGTGATCATTTTCCAACAGTCTATCGACTCTGGATCCGTTCCTATGGACTGGAGATAGCTAATGTTACACCACTTTTTAAAAAAGGAGTGAGAGAGAAAACAGGTAATTATAGACTGGTTAGCCTGACGTCAGTAGTGGGGAAAATATTGGAATCAATCATTAAGGATGAAATAGCAGCGCATTTGGAAAGCAGTGATAGGATCGGTCCAAGTCAACATGGATTTATGAAAGGGAAATCATGCTTGACGAATCTTCTGGAATTTTTTGAGGATGTAACTAGCAGAGTGGACCAGGGAGAACCAGTGGATGTGGTGTATTTGAACTTTCAAAAGGCTTTTGACAAGGTCCCACACAAGAGATTGATGTGCAAAATCAAAGTGCATGGTATTGGGGGCAATGTACTGATGTGGATAGAGAACTGGTTGGCAGACAGGGAGCAGCGTGTCGGGATAAACGGGTCCTTTTCAGAATAGCAGGCAGTGATTAGTGGAATGCCGCAGGGCTCAGTGCTGGGACCCCAGCTCTCTACAATATACATTAACGATTTAGATGAAGGAATTGAGTGTAATATCTCCAAGTTTGCAGATGATACTAAACTGGGTGGAGGTGTGAGCTGTGAGGAGGACACTAAGAGGCTGCAGGGTGACTTGGACAGGTTAGGCGAGTGGGCAGATGCAGTATAATGTGGATAAATGTGAGGTTATCCATTTTGGGGGCAAAAACATGAAGGCAGATCATTATCTGAATGGTGGCAGATTAGCAAAAGGGGAGATGCAACGAGACCTGGGTGTCATGGTTCATCAGTCATTGAAAGTTGGCATGCAGGTACAGCAGGCGGTGAAGAAGGCAAATGGTATGTTGGCATTCATAGCTAGGGGATTTGAGTATAGGAGCAGAGAGGTCTTACTGCAGTTGTACAGGGCCTTGGTGCAGCCTCACCTGCAATATTATGTTCAGTTTTGGTCTCCTAATCTGAGGAAGGACATTCTTGCTATTGAGAGAGTGCAGCGAAGGTTCACCAGACTGATTCCAGTGATGGCTGGACTGACATATGAGGAGAGACTGGATCAACTAGGCCTTTATGCACTGGAGTTTAGAAAGATGAGAGGGGATCTCATAGAAACGTATAAGATTCTGACGGGACTGGACAGGTTCGATTCGGGAAGAATGTTCCCGATGTTGGGGCAGTCCAGAACCAGGGGACATAGCCGTAGGATAAGGGGTAGGCCATTTAGGACTGAGATGAGGAGAAACTTCTTCAATCAGAGTTGTTAAGCTGTGGAATTCCCTGTCACAGAGAGTTGTTGATGCCAGTTCATTGGGTATATTCAAGAGGGAGTTAGATATGGCCCTTATGGCTAAAGAGATCAAGGGGTATGGAGAGAAAGCTGGAAAGGGGGACTAAGGTGAATTATCAGCCATGATCTTATTGAATAGCGGTGCAGGCTTGAAGAGCCGAATGGCCTACTCCTGCACCTATTTTCTATCTTTCTATCACCACTGACACCTGGGAGTCCCTGGCTGAAGACCGCCCTAGGTGGAGAAAGTGCATCCAGGAGGGCGTTGAGCTCTTCAAATCTCAACGCCGCGAGCGTGTAGAGGTGAGGCGCAGGCAGCGGAAGGAGCGTGTGATAAATCAGTTCTACCCCTCCTCCCTTCCCCCGACAAATGTCTGTCCCACCTGTAACAGAGTCTGTGGCTCTCGTATTAGACTGTTTAGCCACCAAAGAACTCACTTTAGGTGTGGAAGCAAGTCTTCCTCGATTCCGAGGGGCTGCCAATAATGATGATGGTAGACCTCCCCAAATGCATTACACCTCACTTCTCCAGATTGAATTACATTTGCCACTCTTCCGCCCACCTGACCAGTACATTGATATCTTCCTACAAACTGCAGTTTTCCTCTTCATTATCAACCACACAGCCTATTTTAGTGTCATCTGAAAACTTCTTTATCATACCCCCAACATTCAAGTCCAAGTCATTGATATATACCACAAAAAGCAAGGGACCCAACACTTAGCCCTGTGGAACCCCACTGGATACAGCCCTCCAGTCACAAAAACACCCATCAACCATTACCCTTTGCTTCCTGCCTCTGAGCCAATTTTGGATCCAACTTGCCACTTTGCCCCGGATCCCATGGGCTTTTACTTTCATGATCAGTCTGCCATGTGGGACCTTATCAAAAGCTTTGCTAAAATCCATATACACTACATCATACGCACTACCCTCATCGAAATTTAATCAAGTTAGTCAGACATGACCTTCCCTTAACAAATCCATGCTGACTGTCCTTGATTAATCCATGTCTTTCCAAATGAAGATTTATCCTGTCAGGATTTTTTCCAATGATTTTCCCACCACTGAGGTTCAGCTGACTGACCTGTAATTACTCGGTCAATCACTTTCTCCTTTTTTAAACAAAGGTACAGCATTAGCAGTCGTCCAGTCCTCTGGCACCACATCTGTAGCCAGTGAGGACTGGAAAATAATGGTCAGAGCCTCTGCTATTTCCTCCTTTTGCTTCCCTTAACAGCCTGGGATACATTTCAACTGGGCCTGGGGATTTATCCACTTTCAAAGCTGCTAAGCCCCTTAACACTTCCTCGCTCACTATTTAATTTATTTAACATATCCCCTCTTTTCTTATTTTAAATGTACCTATCTCATTACTAATCTCATCATCAAATGTCATGTCCACCTGTTCTATCTCCCTGTTAAATACTGAAGCAAAATAATTATTTAATATTTCTGCCATCTATCTATCATTACCTGTGGTATTATTCTATCTATCCCTTAATGGCCCTATCCCCATTTTTCCTTTATTTATTGATGTGCCTGTAAAATATTTTACTTTTTTGATTCATGTTTTTTTGACTTCTCTCCTAATCTTTTCGCACTCTCCCTTATCATGCACTCCCCTGCTGTCTATGTATTTAATGTATGCCTCTTTCCTTGCCCTCAATTGTTCCCTTATGGCTTTATTCATCCATGGAGTCTTATTAGTGTTTAGTTTGTTTGTTTTAGCAGAATATATTGTTCCTACACTCTGTTAAACACGGTTTTAAATGTTTCCCTTTTGCTGTTCTACACCGTTTTTTTGACACTATTGTTGCTCATTTTATTTTCCCAAATTCTACTCTCAGCCCATCAAAAATCAGCTTTTCTCCAATCTATTACCCTGTTTTCGTCATACATATGTCCTTCTCAATTATCATATTAAAGTGTATTATATTATGGTCATTATTGCGCAGATGCTCCACTACTTTTATTTCTCTTATCTGCTCTGGTTCATTCCCCATTCCTAGATCCAATAGCAAATCCTCCTTTGTTCGGCTCTTTGCATATTGGACTAGAAAGGAGTCCTGTACACATTGTATGAACTCCATTCCCTTATCCCCTTTACCTACCTCTTCTGTCCAATTAATATCAGGGTAGTTGAAATCCCCCATGATTTTTATGCTATTGATATTACTCATTTCCCTAATTTATGTGCATATTTCTTCTTCCACCTCCCTTCCACTATTAGGTGGTCTGTAGACTACACCAATTAGTGTGATTGATCCTTTATCTCTATACATATGGATTCTATTTTTGTCTTGCTGATAGCTGCGTCACTTTTTCCTACTGCCATTATATTATCCCTAATAAGTACAGCTACTCCAGCTCCCCCTCTCCCCTCTCTATCCTTTCTAAATATGTTATACCCTGCAATGTTTAATTCCTAGTCCTGATTATTCTGTATCCATGTCTCAGTAATCAATACTATGTCTGGTTCCTCGCAACACATAGAAACATAGAAAATAGGTGCAGGAGCAGGCCATTCAGCCCTTCTAGCCTGCACCGCCATTCAATGAGTTCATGGCTGAACATGAAACTTCAGTACCCCCTTCCTGCTTTCTCGCCATACCCCTTGATCCCCCGAGTAGTAAGGACTTCATCTAACTCCCTTTTGAATATATTTAGTGAATTGGCCTCAACTACTTTCTGTGGTAGAGAATTCCACAGGTTCACCACTCTCTGGGTGAAGAAGTTTCTCCTCATCTTGGTCCTAAATGGCTTACCCCTTATCCTTAGACTGTGACCCCTGGTTCTGGACTTTCCCAACATTGGGAACAATCTTCCTGCATCCAACCTGTCCAAACCCGTCAGAATTTTAAACGTTTCTATGAGGTCCCCTCTCACTCTTCTGAACTCCAGTGAATACAAGCCCAGTTGATCCAGTCTTTCTTGATAGGTCAGTCCCACCATCCCGGGAATCAGTCAGGTGAATCTTCGCTGCACTCCCTCAATAGCAAGAACGTCCTTCCTCAAGTTAGGAGACCAAAACTGTACACAATACTCCAGGTGTGGCCTCACCAAGGCCCTATACAACTGTAGCAACACCTCCCTGCCCCTGTACTCAAATCCCCTCGCTATGAAGGCCAACATGCCATTTGCTTTCTTAACCGCCTGCTGTACCTGCATGCCAACCTTCAATGACTGATGTACCATGACACCCAGGTCTCGCTGCACCTTCCCCCTTCCTAATCTGTCACCATTCAGATAATAGTCTGTCTCTCTGTTTTTACCACCAAAGTGGATAACCTCACATTTATCCACATTATACTTCATCTGCCACGCATTTGCCCACTCACCTAACCTATCCAAGTCACTCTGCATCCTCCTCGCAGCTCACACTGCCACCCAACTTAGTGTCATCCGCAAATTTGGAGATACTACATTTAATCCCCTCGTCTAAATCATTAATGTACAATGTAAACAGCTGGGGCCCCAGCACAGAACCTTGCGGTACCCCACTAGTCACTGCCTGCCATTCTGAAAAGTACCCATTTACTCCTACTCTTTGCTTCCTGTCTGACAACCAGTTCTCAATCCATGTCAGCACACTACCCCCAATCCCATGTGCTTTAACTTTGCACATTAATCTCCTGTGTGGGACCTTGTCGAAAGCCTTCTGAAAGTCCAAATATACCACATCAACTGGTTCTCCTTTGTCCACTTTACTGGAAACATCCTCAAAAAATTCCAGAAGATTTGTCAAGCATGATCTCCCTTTCACAAATCCATGCTGACTTGGACCTATCATGTCACAATTTTCCAAATGCGCTGCTATGACACCCTTAATAATTGATTCCATCATTTTACCCACTACTGAGGTCAGGCTGACCGGTCTATAATTCCCTGCTTTCTCTCTCCCTCCTTTTTTAAAAAGTGGGGTTACATTGGCTACCCTCCACTCGATAGGAACTGATCCAGAGTCAATGGAATGTGGGAAAATGACTGTCAATGCATCCGCTATTTCCAAGGCCACCTCCTTAAGTACTCTGGGATGCAGTCCATCAGGCCCTGTGGATTTATCGGCCTTCAATCCCATCAATTTCCCCAACACAATTTCCCGACTAATAAAGATTTCCCTCAGTTCCTCCTCCTTACTAGACCCTCTGACCCCTTTTATATCCGGAAGATTGTTTGTGTCCTCCTTAGTGAATACTGAACCAAAGTACTTGTTCAATTGGTCTGCCATTTCTTTGTTCCCCGTTATGACTTCCCCTGATTCTGACTGCAGGGGACCTACGTTTGTCTTTACTAACCTTTTTCTCTTTACATACCTATAGAAACTTTTGCAATCCGCCTTAATGTTCCCTGCAAGCTTCTTCTCGTACTCCATTTACCCTGCCCTAATCAAACCCTTTGTCCTCCTCTGCTGAGTTCTAAATTTCTCCCAGTCCCCAGGTTCGCTGCTATTTCTGGCCAATTTGTATGCCACTTCCTTGGCTTTAATACTATCCCTGATTTCCCTAGATAGCCACGGTTGAGCCACCTTCCCTTTTTTATTTTTACGCCAGACAGGAATGTACAATTGTTGTAATTCATCCATGCGGTCTCTAAATGTCTGCCATTGCCCATCCACAGTCAACCCCTTAAGTATCATTCGCCAATCTATCTTAGCCAATTCACGCCTCATACCTTCAAAGTTACCCTTCTTTAAGTTCTGGACCATGGTCTCTGAATTAACTGTTTCATTCTCCATCCTAATGCAGAATTCCACCATATTATGGTCACTCTTCCCCAAGGGGTCTCGCACAATGAGATTGTTAATTAATCCTCTCTCATTACACAACACCCAGTCTAAGATGGCCTCCCCCCTAGTTGGTTCCTCGACATATTGGTCTAGAAAACCATCCCTTATGCACTCCAGGAAATCCTCCTCCACCGTATTGCTTCCAGTTTGGCTAGCCCAATCTATGTGCATATTAAACTATGTGCCTCCAACTCCCCTGTTTTATTATGGACACTGTGCATTGCTGTACAGACAGTTTTTAATAGGATTTCCTCTCACTTTATGTTTAACCATTTTTTTAGACTCCTGTTATATAACTATTTATTCCCTTGCCATCAATGTCTTCCCTTACTTTATTCTTTTCTATGGTCTCTCTTCCTGTTTTGTTTATATTTAGGCTGGTTACATTTCTTGTCGATCCCTCCCCCATCTAACTAGTTTAAAGCCTTTGCCACCTCCCTATTTACCCTTTCCGCTAGGACACGGGTCCCATCTAGGTTCAGGTGGAGCCTGTTCCATCGGTACAGCTCCTTCCTGTCCCAGTACTGGTACCAGTGTCCCATGAAAAGGAACCCCTCATTCCCACACCATCCCTTTAGCCATGTGTTAATTCTCCTGATCTGTCTGCTTCTATGCCAATTTGCACGTGGCTCAGGCAATAATCTAGAAATTATTATCCTCAAGGTCCTGCTTTTTAATTTAGAGCCTAACTCCTGATACTCTTTCAGCAGGACCTCCTATCTTTTCCTACCTATGTCATTTGTTTCAACATGGAACTGGATTTACCCCCTCCCTTTCCAAGTTCCTCTCCAGCTGCTGTTCGATATCCCTTATCCTGGCACCACGTAGGCAACACACCATTTGGGATTCTCGTTCTTGGCTGCAGAGGACGCGATCTATCCCCCTATATCCTCCTACCAGCTTATAACTGGTCTATGAGCTGAAATTGAGCAGCATAGGTTGCCTGTTTGAATCCTAGACTTCAGTGTTGTTTAGTGAGATTATGTTGAACACTAGATTGTGCTGTGTGACATTTCATGGATGAAAATGGCCCTGTATTATAATAATTTTTCACTGTTCCTTTCATTGTACATGATTATTGTATCTAGGTGCATTGGATTGTGTGGCAAAATGTAGCCAAATGGGATATCAAACAAAGAAAAAAGATACTAAACTTATTATTCCCACATCCTGTGAATAGATTATACACTTTTCATTGTCACAGTCTCTCTCCAATTAAATTTCTTGAAGTTGAAAAATCCTAGTTGAACAGAAATCTTATTAGAATGATTTATAACAACAATATGCAATCATTAAAACCTTTGAGATTTTACCTGTGGTCTAATTGTAAGGGCAGCATTGAATGCTTCAACAGCTTTATCGTATTCTCCACTGAGGTTAAAAAGTACACCCAGTCCAGTTTGCAGATCTGGATCTATTGCATCGGAATTCTGATGGGCTGCTTTCAAAAACAAATCTTTCACTTCTGCAAGGAATAAACTAAAAAAGGTTTATGGTAATTGAGTGTCAAATAACTAAAAGTTTTCCATTTGCAAGTGGGTGAATTAACTACAATAGTAAAGTCAAAAATAGATTGTACGCAAGTTACTTTTTTTTGGCAATAGCAGTAACTATGTTTGCAAAACAAATTCTTCACCATTGCCTAAAACACAGATTTGGATTTACCTGCCAGCCGTTTCTTTGCATTCCCTTCTTCCAAGAGCTGGAGACTCAGTTTTTCCCCTCATTAGATACTTGTACTTGGGGTTATGTCTAATCCAGTTTTTTAGGGCTTCACTGGCCTCCTGTTGTAGACCTGTGTTGGTGAGGCTTACTGCCAATGCCATAAGAGCAACCAAGTTGCAAGACTGCAGCTCTAAACATCTAGAAGGAAAAAAAATGGATATGATGTTCCAAAGATAACCAGTTTTCATTCTACATCATGTTCAATGCTATGGAAATTACTTTATAGACTGAGGAAAACTACTGGAAAAATGAAAATACACAATTTACACGAGAAAATTGTAACAGTTTGGAAAATACTAATTTGAGCAAGTTGGGTAACTATATTAATTCCAAGAATATACTGCATTAAATGATACTCATTCAGCATATAATCCAATATACAGTACTGGAAGGTAATTACATGCATGATATGCTGGGAGGTGTAGCTAGATTGGTTAACTGATCAATTTAGATGAATTGCATCCAACATAAGAGTGTTTAGGATCATTTAAAAAAATAAATCTCAAGTAGAAGTATTGCTTTTAAGAACTGAAGGTACAAAGTTGAAAAGGTTTTGTTCAGTTGTCCAATAGAAATTGTTGATTAGCCACTAATACTCATGTACATTCAAACAATACAGCCAAATGGACTTTGTGTATATTTAACATTTACCACCATTCAGTAACCACGAAATAAAATATTACACTCATCAAAAAACGCTTGCTCACTCTGCTTTTTGTTTCACAGTTTTACCGACAAATGCACAAATGGTTAAAGTACACGTGCATACACAGTGCGAATTGAAGTATTGAGATCACATGCCCAACACTGGTGTCTTGTTATTTTTTATTTTCTAATCAGAAATGCAATTATTCACATCTGAATTCTCAATTAGCCACATGTGCATATTGTCTAACTTATTGGACAACACTGGTTTAGATAAATTAGGAATATGACAATATAATGGTTCTAACGCTATGGAATGTTCTAATGCATCAGCATTTTGTTTTTGTCTTTACCCTTTTCTTCACAATTATATTCTCTTCACATTTAATCTATTACATTAGCTGTGAAATTACACAATGCAATAATAGCAAATGGATGTTTAGCACATTGACAGTTTAAAACAGTGGCGAGATGAATCTCAATGAAATGTGATAAGCATTCATAATCGATGGCGCAATTTCAGGGCCATTGTATTGTCTTGGATGTTATCGTTCCCCCCAACCCCACCTTACTCTTTCTTGGTTTTGATCCTGTTCTCTTGCTTTTTACTTCCTTTCCAGTCATCACTTTTGATATTTTACATGGCAAAGCCACATTTATTGACCATCCCTACTGGAGCTTTTTCTTGAATTGATGCAGTCTTGTGTTAAACTGGTGATTGAGTAAATAAGTAGAAACTGATGCCAGAAGGATTGGTAACCAGAGGACACAGATTTAAGGTAACTGGCAAAAGAACCAAAGGTGGCATGAGGAAAAAAATGTTTACACAGCAGGTTATAATGATCTGGAATGCACTGCCTGAAAGGGTAGTGGAAGCAGATTCAATAATAGCTTTCAAAAGAAGTGGATAAATACTTAGTGCAAAGATCTGCCGGGCTGTGGGGACAGAGCAAGGGAGTGGGACTAATTGGGTAGCTTCAAAAAGCCAGCCCAATCACAAAGGGCCAAATGGCCTCTTTCGTGTTGTTTCTATGAATGCTGATGAAGGAGATATATGGCCAAGTGAATATAGTATGTGACATGGAGGGATGGTGTTCGTTTGACTTTTCTATGTATGTGCTTCTTGATCGTATAGGTTGCAGGGTTATATGTACTGTAGTTACAGTGCACAGGTGGTCGATAGAGTCCAGTGGCAGAAGTGCTGATCAAGAGATCTGCTCTGCCCTGGATGGTGTTTAGCTTCTTGAATGCAGCTGTACCCATCTAGATAAGTAATGAGTATTCCATCATACTCCTGATGTGAGCCTTGTATTTGCAGAGGATTTGAAGGGTCAGAAGGTAAGCTACTCATCTGAGTACACAGCCTCTGCCCTCTGCTTGTAGCAACATTGATATGGCTGATGCTGTTAAGCTTCTGGCCAATGGTAACCCTTAGGATATTGATGGAACTTAGCGATGGTGGCGATTTGAAGTTCAAGGAGAGGGGGTTGGACCTTTTCTTGTTGGAGATGCTCAGTGCTTGGTGCTTAAGTGCCGAAATAATATCCGTTATTTTTCAGCCCAAGCCTGGATGTTGCCCAAGTCCCATTATAGGTTACTTCATTATTGGAAGAGTTAGGAATGGAGAGGAACACTATAGGTTTCTCGGGGAATAGCCACACTCCCAACTCTTATGTTGGTGGGAATATCATCGGTGAAGAAGGAGCCATACTTTGTTGAATACTGCTTTATATTGAAGGCAGTTACTCTTAACTCTTCTTTGCTACTCAGCTTGTGGCCATTCCTTGATCAAGACCATGAAGAAGTCTGGGTTCTGGCAAAACATAAACTGACCACTGTTGAGCAGGTATCGCTTCATGACACTTTTGGTGAGTCCTTCCATCACTTTGGTGATGACTGGGGGTGGCTGAGAGGACACTACTTAGTGGGGTTAGATTTGTTCTAATTTTTATAGAGATGACATGCTTGGGCAATTTATTACATTTCAGGTGGATGCTAGTATCCACGTCCGAACCGGGGTCAAGCAGGGCTGCGTCATCATGCCAATCCTCTTCTCGATCTTCCTCGCTACAATGCTCCACCTCACACTCAACAAGCTCCCCACTGGAGTGGAACTAAACTACAGAACCAGTGGGAACCTGTTCAACCTTCGTTGTCTTCAGGCCCGATCCAAGACCGTCCCATCCTCTGGCGTCGAGCTACAGTACGTGGATGATGCTTGCGTCTGCGCACATTGAGGCTGAACTCCAAATTCTAGTCAACATCTTCACTGAGGAGTATGAAAGCTTGGGCCTTACACTAAACATCCGTAAGACAAAGGTCCTCCACCAACCTGACCCCGCCACACAGCACTGCCCCCCCAGTCCTCAAGATCCACGGCGCGGCCCTGGACAATGTGGACCACTTTCCATACCTCAGGAGCCTATTATCAGCAAGGGCAGATATCAATGATGAGGTTCAACACCGCCTCCAGTGTGCCAGCGCAGCCTTCGGCTGCCTGAGGAAGAGAATGTTCGAAGGTCAGGCCCTCAAATCTGGCCCCAAGCTTATGGGCTACAGGGCTGTAGTGATACCCGCCCTCCTGTATGGCTCAGAGATGTGGACCATATACAATGGACACCTCAAATCACTGGAGAAATACCACCAACGATGTCTCCGCAAGATCCTGCAAATCCCCTGGAAGGACAGACGCACCAACGTTACTGTCCTTGATCAGGCCAATATCCCTAACATCAAAGCACTGACCACACTCGACCAGCTCTGTTGGGCGGGCCACATAGTTCGCATGCCTGATACAAGACTCCCAAAGCAAGCACTCTATTCGGAACTCCTACACGGCAAGCGAGTCCCAGGTGGGCAGAGGAAATGTTTCAAGGACATCCTCAAAGTCTCCTCGATAAAATGCAATATCCCCACCGACACTTGGGAGTCCCTGGCCAAAGACCGCCCTAAGTGGAGGAAGAGCATCCGGGAGGGCGCTGAGCATCTCGAGTCTCGTCGCCGAGAGCATGCAGAAATCAAGTGCAGGGAGCGGAGAGAGCGTGCAGCAAATCAGACTACCCACCCACCCTTCAACAACTGTCTGTCCCACTTGTGACAGTGACTGTAATTCTCGTATTGGACTGTTCAGTCATCTGAGAACTCATTTTTTAGAGTGGAAGCAAATCTTCCTCAATTTTGAGGGACTGCCTATGATAATGAATAGATTAGATTGAGGGATGGCTATTTCTGGTGCACAGGTCTTTAGTTTTACAGGATATTGTCAGGATTCATAACTCGCAGAATCCAGCATACGCAGCTGTTTTTTTTGTTTTTGGAGACCTCAAGTTCTGCGTGGGATCGTCAACTTGCCATTTTTTGGGTGAAGCTGCTTGGCAACACGTCAGACGTCTCTCACACTCATCCTGGGCTCTGCCATGGTTGAGGATGTACTGCCTTTATTAATTACCTGACTGTCCATCATTCCCAACTCGACATGGTAGGGCTACAGAGATTTGATTTCATCCATTAATGGTGGGACTGCTTTTGGTGTTTATCATACATGTAGCCCTGTGCTGCAGTTTCACTAGTTTGCCACCTCATTCTCATCCCAGCAGCAGTGTTCTGGCAGAGAGGAACCTCTGCCCACCCCTCCAACCCTGACCCAAGTTTCCTAGGTTGGGGCTCATAACTCCTGCATTGCAAGCTCTTGGCAGGACTGCTGCTGCAGCACTGTTAGAAGAGGTGGCCAGATACTTGAAGGGGCACAATAGCCCCAAAGATTGGGGTATTGGCAAAAGCCTACTCATGAAGGTTAGTAGGAGGCTATTACAAGACCCTCTCCCTCTATTGAGCGACCTCAGAGCGTTACAACCACTTCTTGGGCTGATCACCATCCTCTGCATGCCAGTCCTGGGAAGCAGCAGTAACAGGATCTGGGACCAATGCCCCTTGCCACCATCTACATGTGGTGGGTGACAGAGACAGCCTGTGACAGTACTGGCGGAGTAGGGCAATCCAGGTTGAGGCAGTGAGGCAGCGGTAGAAATCAGCACCAGATGTCGCGTTATTCTGAATGACTGACTATCTCACCCCCTTTCAGGTAGGATTGTGCTGGAGGATCCAGTCCTTGATCTTCAGAGAATGCTTGGTGTTAATTCCTACCAATGCTCTTGTAGACAGATATGTCTGTAACAGATGGATTAGTGACAACATGGTCAAGTTGGTTACTCCCACAAGTTGGTTCCTTCACCACTTGACTCAGGCTCTGGCCTGGCATCTATGTCTTTCAGGATTTGGCCAGCTTTGTCAGTGATATGCTACTGAGCCATAATTCATGTGGGCATTGAAGTTTCCTACCCAGAGTACATTCTGTATCTTTTTTTTCCTCTGTCCTTCCTTCTAGTGGTGGTCAACTTCGAGACGTACTGAGGGGTTGTGATAGCTGGTGATCAGAATTCTTGTTTGACATGAAGCTGGCGTCAATATTGAGGACTCCCAAGGCCAAGTTCACTTGACTGTATATGTTGTGCCCAACCCTCGGATTAGTGTATATTGTCAGTAGGACAGGATATGTCAAGGAATGGCAATAGCAGAATCTGGAATATTGACAGATAGGTTTGCTCAACTTGGCAGTGGGACAGCCCTTCCAACTGGGGCACCAGTCCCCAAATGTTACTGAAGAGTACGCCACACGATCAACTGGGCTGGGATTGCACAAGTCTTGTCTTGATCTGATACATGGGTCATTGTGGATAGATTTGTCTGATCTGATGCAATTCTGTAGCAATTGTTTTAGAACTGAGTGAGTCATTAAGAGTCAGCCACATATTGTGGGACTGGTGTCACATGTAGGCCAGACTGGGTAGGAGTGGCAGGTTCCCTTCACTGAATGACGTTGGGTACTAGACCATAAATGATCTGATTTATTGACTTAGTTTTCACAAGTTGGATTTAAACTCGCCATCTCTGAGTTGCTAGACCTGTACTAAAACCATTATTGTTCTGCACCAGTTGTAATCTGGATGAGTACAGTTTAAATCCTTTAACAACAAAACAAAACATAAGAACTAGGAACAGGAGTAGGCCAAACGGCCCCTCAAGCCTGCTCCGCCATTCAATAAGATCATGGCTGATCTGATCATGGACTCGGCTCCACTTCCCTGCCCGCTCCCCATAACACCTTATCCCCTTATCATTTAAGAAACTGTCTATTTCTGTCTTAAATTTATTCAATGTCCCAGCTTCCACAGCTCTCTGAGGCAGTGAATTCCACAGATTTACAACCCTCTGAGAGAAGAAATTTCTCCTCATCTCTGTTTTAAATGGGCGGCCCCTTATTCTAAGATTATGTCCTCTAGTTCTAGTCTCCCCCATCAGTGGAAACATCCCCTCTGCCTTCACCTTGTCAAGCTCCCTCATAATCTTATACGTTTTGATAAGATCACCTCTCATTCTTCTGAATTCCAATGAGTAGAGGCCCAATCTACTCAACTTCTCCTCCATAAGTCAACCCCCTCATCCCCGGAATCAACCTCGTGAACCTTCTCTAAACTGCCTCCAAAGCACGTATATCCTTTCGAAAATATGGAAACCAAAATTGCATGCAGTATTCCAGGTGTGGCTTCATCAATACCTTGTATAGCTGTAGCAAGACTTCCCTGCTTTTATACTCCATCCCCTTTGCAATAAAGGCCAAGATACCACTGGCCTTCCTGATCACCTGCTGTACCTGCATACTACCCTTTTGTGTTTCATACACAAGTATCCCCAGGTCCCGCTGTACTGCAGCACTTTGCTATCTTTCTCCATTTAAATAATAACTTGCTCTTTGATTTTTTTCTGCCCAAGTGATCCGTTGGAGGACAAGGATGGGGAAATTGAGGTTCGATTCCAGAGAGAGCTACTAGATCCAAAGGAAGCAGGTGGGCAAAAAAATATTATAAATGGAACAAACAAAACCACCCCCACTTTCTCACCCTCAACTACGTTTCGTTTCTCAACATTATAAAATGGAGCCTATAAAAATGTCATTTGCATGCTCTTGCAACAATTTTTTCAGCTACTTTCGGCTATATTAAGAAAATGATGCCAAATACTGTGAAAACAATTTAATGAGAGGGATATCTTATTGTTGCAATTCTAGCCAAAGTTTTTCCCTTTGGTTCATGAAGGCAGTTGCATATATTCCTGCACTTATAAATTTAAATGAGATTCCTTCCCTGCTAAACCCATTATCATTGTCTGAATTTGTACATTGATAACTAAAAGAAATTAACACATTAATCCATGGACCAAATTATGTTCGGCAGGTGAAATCACATAATATAACTCCCACTTGCTGATACAGAAAATAGTGCAGACATTTTATGCTTTGTTATTGTTTACCTCTGGAGAGCGACAATTGCAGCCTGCTCATTTTCGTTATCTGCTTGTGTCGTACCCAAGTATTGCCAGGCCTGTGCACATACCAACAATAATATCAATGCAAAGAAGCAATAATAATATTCACAGAAAATACAATCTTTATATTTATATAAAAAATACAACCTTTGATAAAATAAATAGGTTTTGACAATGGCAGGTTCATCCTGTTTTTTGTACATTTTTTTTCATATTTAATTTCATAAGGAATAGGTGAATGACTAGTGTTAAATGAAAAGTGGAAAAATGAAAATTGTCCTTTATCTTGAGAAAACCAGCTGAGAATAGGGCTCTCGGTTATCTGCAAGAAAGCAGGGCAGAAGTTTTGATTTGGCAATTTATCAGAGAAAGAGAAACTGTGTTTGTATGATGGGGCAATGCACAGTGTTTCCAGCATTAGCACTTCCTGAGTATCACATGTGCTGGGTGTCATTGCTTATTAAAATGACATGCTACCAATACTTCTTTGTCCTGATTGACAGATCTATAACCAGAAACTGCTCGTATCTGGATGCAAGTATTATGAGCTTTCGCTGGTTCTTTAGTACCATTCACTTCCTTTTATTGCATGTCCAAATCATTTGAGGTGAGGCAGGACTTCCAAGGAGCTTTAAGTGCCCAAGATTCTGTATTTCTAAAACAGTTAAAAAAGGACTTGGGGCTAGAATTTCCAAACAATCTGCCAGCGCCGGATTTACACCCAAAATACCGCTAAGGTTATCGCTGGCGAAAAATTCCATAAAAATAGAAAAAAAATCCATCAGCGAAAAAAAAATGGTCCTTACACCCCGATTCTCGGCGAAAAAATAGAATCTTGGGCTGATTGGGTGGTTCCTAAAAAAGAAAATGGGCAATAATTGCTAAAATTTACACCGAGGCTGCGGGTTGGGCCTAGGAGGAGAAAAACACAATATTTTTTCAAAATACGTAAAATAAAAATATCATAAAAACATTCTCAGGACCCTTTTCACTGAAATCACTGCTAGAGAATTTTAAAATAATTAGTAAAAACCCATTTATTTACCTTTTCTTGCAGGGCTACTTACCTACCGCCCAGCTCTGCTGCTTCTCGTAGGCGTTTTTTTTCAACTTACCTACAGGTCACCGCTGAGCCAAAAATCGGGCGATGGTGCTCTTTGGACAGTGCACGCCGGTGGTCTGCTCCCCAGCAGTATTTCTAAACCGCCGACGGAACTCAGCTGGGGAATTTTTCGCCGACCCGGTTCTCGCCCAAAATGAACAATACCGCCGAGAAACCAGGTGGTGAAGAAATGGACATTCTAGCCCTTAGAATCACAATAACCACTTGTTCTGCTGGACTGAAAAATCTGGTGAAAACAAAGCAATATATTCTGTTTTATTCTTGCTTTTGCATAATTTTACTTCATACAACAAATGAATAGTTTTAGTCTGAACTATGTGGTTGTCAGTGTGGTTGTGGAGAAATCTGAAGCACATAATTGCTCGGCTGTAATATTTCTCATGCATATCCCCAAGGGATACAAGGGACATAATTCACCCTGTGCATTTCAGATACTTGAAAAAGGTCAAGTTTCTGTTCATGGGAAGTATGGCCTTGCTTAAAAGAGATGACATTTAGGCTGATAAACCAATGAAAGGCACTCAATGTGGTGAAGTTGGATCTAAAATTAGAAACATAGAAACATAGAAAATAGGTGCAGGAGTAGGCCATTCAGCCCTTCGAGCCTGCACCACCATTCGATAAGATCATGGCTGATCATTCCCTCAGTACCCCTTTCCTGCTTTCTCTCCATAACCCTTGATCCCCTTAGCCATAGAAACATAGAAAATAGGTGCAGGAAAAGTTGACCTTGCGGCTAGCAGAGAATGGTTTCGATCTGTTGACCTCTGGGTTATGGGGCCAGCACGCTTGCGCTGAGCCACTCTGCTCAGCTCAGAGGCAGGAAGCAAAGGGTAATGGTTGATGGGTGTTTTTGTGACTGGAAGGCTGTTTCCAGTGGGGTTTTGCAGGGCTTAATACTAGGTCCCTTGCTTTTTGTGGTATATATCTGATTTAGACTTGAATGTAGGGGGTATGATTAAGAAATTTTCAGATGATACTAAAAGCGGCTGGGAGTTGATAATGAAGAAGAAAACTATAGACTGCAGGAAAATATTAATGAACTGGTCAGATGGGCAGAACAGTGGCAAATGGAATTCAATTCGGAAAAGTATGAGGTAATCCATTTGGGGAGGGCTAACAAGACAAGGGAATGCACATTAAATGGTAGGACACTGAGAAATGTAGAGGAACAATGGGACCTTGGAGTGCATGTCCACAGATCCCTGAAGGTAGCAGGCCAGGTAGATAAGGTGGTTAAGAAGGCATACAGAATACTTGCCTTTATTAGCCGAGGCATAGAATACAAGAGCAGGGAGGTTATGCTTGAACTGTATAAAACACTAGTTATGCCACAGCGAGAGTACTGCATGCAGTTCTGGTCACCACATTACAGGAAAGATGTGACTGCACTAGAAGGGTACAGGGGAGATTTACGAGGATATTGCCTGGAATGGAGAATATTAGCTATGAGAAAACATAGAATCATAGAAAATAGGTGCAGGAGTTGGCCATTCGGCCCTTCGAGCCGGCACCACCATTCAATATGATCATGGCTGATCATGCAACTTCAGTACCCCATTCCTGCTTTCTCTCCATACCCCTTGATCCCTTTAGCAGTAAGGGCCACATCTAACTCTCTTTTGAATATATCTAACGAACTGGCCTCAACAACTTTCTGTGGTAGAGAATTCCACAGGTTCACAATTCTCTGAGTGAAGAAGTTTCTCCACATCTTGGTCCTATATGGCTTACCACTTATCCTTAGACTGTGACTTTCTGGAATGCATAAGGGATGGTTTTCTAGACTAATATGTCGAGGAACCAACTAGGGGGGAGGCCATCTTAGACTGGGTGTTGTGTAATGAGAGAGGATTAATTAGCAATCTCATTGTGCGAGGCCCCTTGGGGAAGAGTGACCATAATATGGTGGAATTCTGCATTAGGATGGAGAATGAAACAGTTAATTCAGAGACCATGGTCCAGAACTTAAAGAAGGGTAGCTTTGAAGGTATGAGGCATGAATTGGCTAAGATAGATTGGCTAATGATACTTAAGGGGTTGACTGTGGGTGGGCAATGGCAGACATTTAGAGACTGCATGGATGAATTACAACAATTGTACATTCCTGTCTGGCGTAAAAATAAAAAAGGGAAGGTGGCTCAACCGTGGCTATCTAGGGAAATCAGGGATAGTATTAAAGCCAAGGAAATGGCATACAAATTGGCCAGAAATAGCAGCGAACCTGGGGACTGGGAGAAATTTAGAACTCAGCAGAGGAGGACAAAGGGTTTGATTAGGGCAGGGAAAATGGAGTACGAGAAGAAGCTTGCAGGGAACATTAAGGCGGATTGCAAAAGTATCTATAGGTATGTAAAGAGAAAAAGGTTAGTAAAGACAAATGTAGGTCCCCTGCAGTCAGAATCAGGGGAAGTCATAACGGGGAACAAAGAAATGGCAGACCAATTGAACAAGTACTTTGGTTCAGTATTCACTAAGGAGGACACAAACAATCTTCCGGATATAAAAGTGGTCAGAGGGTCTATTAAGGAGGAGGAACTGAGGGAAATCTTTATTAGTTGGGAAATTGTGTTGGGGAAATTGATGGGATTGAAGGCCGATAAATCCCCAGGGCCTGATGGACTGCATCCCAGAGTACTTAAGGTGGTGGCCTTGGAAATAGCGGATGCATTGACAGTCATTTTCCCACATTCCATTGACTCTGGATCAGTTCCTATCGAGTGGAGGGTAGCCAATGTAACCCCACTTTTTAAAAAAGGAGGGAGAGAGAAAGCAGGGAATTATAGACCGGTCAGCCTGACCTCAGTAGTGGGTAAAATGATGGAATCAATTATTAAGGATGTCATAGCAGCGCATTTGGAAAATGGTGACATGATAGGTCCAAGTCAGCATGGATTTGTGAAAGGGAGATCATGCTTGACAAATCTTCTGGAATTTTTTGAGGATGTTTCCAATAAAGTGGACAAAGGAGTACCAGTTGATGTGGTATATTTGGACTTTCAGAAGGCTTTCGACAAGGTCCCACACAGGAGATTAATGTGCAAAGTTAAAGCACATGGGATTGGGGGTAGTGTGCTGACGTGGATTGAGAACTGGTTGTCAGACAGGAAGCAAAGAGTAGGAGTAAATGGATACTTTTCGGAATGGCAGGCAGTGACTAGTGGGCTACCGCAGGGTTCTGTGCTGGGGCCCCAGCTGTTTACATTGTACATTAATGATTTAGACGAGGGGATTAAATGTAGTATCTCCAAATTTGCGGATGACACTAAGTTGGGTGGCAGTGTGAGCTGCGAGGAGGATGCTATGAGGCTGCAGAGTGACTTGGATAGGTTAGGTGAGTGGGCAAATGCGTGGCAGATGAAGTATAATGTGGATAAATGTGAGGTTATCCACTTTGGTGGTAAAAACAGAGAGACAGACTATTATCTGAATGGTGACAGATTAGGAAAAGGGAAGGTGCAACGAGACCTGGGTGTCATGGTACATCAGTCATTGAAGGTTGGCATGCAGGTACAGCAGGCGGTTAAGAAAGCAAATGGCATGTTGGCCTTCATAGCGAGGGGATTTGAGTACAGGGGCAGGGAGGTGTTGCTACAGTTGTACAGGGCCTTGGTGAGGCCACACCTGGAGTATTGTGTACAGTTTTGGTCTCCTAACTTGAGGAAGGACATTCTTGCTATTGAGGGAGTGCAGCGAAGATTCACCAGACTGATCCCCGGAATGGTGGAACTGACCTATCAAGAAAGACTGGATCAACTGGGCTTGTATTCACTGGAGTTCAGAAGAGTGAGAGGGGACCTCATAGAAACGTTTAAAATTCTGACGGGTTTGGACAGGTTGGATGCAGGAAGAATGTTCCCAATGTTGGGGAAGTCCAGAACCAGGGGTCATAGTCTAAGGATAAGGGGTAAGCCATTTAGGACCGAGATAAGGAGAAACTTCTTCACCCAGAGAGTGGTGAACCTGTGGAATTCTCTACCACAGAAAGTAGTTGAGGCCAATTCACTAAATATATTCAAAAGGGAGTTAGATGAAGTCCTTATTACGCGGGGGATCAAGGGGTATGGCGTGAAAGCAGGAAGTGGGTACTGAAGTTTTATGTTCAGCCATGAACTCATTGAATGGCGGTGCAGGCTAGAAGGGCTGAATGGCCTGCTCCTGCACCTATTTTCTATGTTTCTATGTTTCTATGTGACCCCTGGTTCTGGACTTCCCCAACATTGGGAACATTCTTCCTGCATCTAACCTGTTCAATCCCGTCAGAATTTTATATGTTTCTATGAGATCCCCTCTCATTCTTCTAAATTCCAGTGAATATAAGCCTAGTCGATCCAGTCTTTCTTCATATGTCAGTCCTGCCATCCCAGGAATCAGTCTGCTGAACCTTCGCTGCACTCCCTTTGGATAGGATAGGCTATGTTTGTTTTCTTTGGAACAGATTAGGCCGAGGGGAGACCTTATTGAGGTGTAAAAAATTATGAGGGGCATATAGTGGATAGGACATATCTATTTCCCTTAGCCGAGGGGGTCAACAACCAAGGGACATAGATTTAAAGTAATTGTTTAGAAGGGATTTGAGGAGAAATTTCTTCACCCAGAGGGTGATGGAGGTCTGGAACTCACTACCTGAAAGGGTGGTAGAGGCAGAAACCCTCACTACATTTAAAAATTACTTGGAAATGCACTTGAAATGCCATAGCCTACAGGGCTATGGACCAAGAGCTGGAAAGTGGGATTAGGCTGGATAGTTCTTTGTTGGCTGGCATGGACACGATGGGCTGAAATAGCCGCCTTCCATGCTGCAAATTTCTGTGATCCTATGAAATGTATCAGGCACCCGTTCCTTGTATTATCAGACTAGTACACCCCATTGTGGGTGGTGAGTGTAAAAGGGGCTGTAGGTTTACATGCAAATTTTGCGCTAGGCTTATTAGGCCCCTAACTTCATTTAAATTAGGCAGCCACCCCACAATGCAGCTGAACAACAGCCACACAGTGATCATTTGGAATGGGTGCTGAAGGGACAGTCACCAATAATCTATATAATTTCATGCCCTATGTAGAAAAACAACCCAAGGTACTTCACAAAAGGGTAAAGAAGAAAAGAATGTCGAGCCAAAAAAGGAGATATTAGAAGCCGTGACCATACACTTGGTCAGAGGTGTTTTTAAAGGAGGGTGTCAAAAGGAGGAGAGGGAAGTGTAGAGGCAGATGGGTTTAGGGAAGAAACTCCAGAGTATAAGACCTACTTGACTATAGGCATGGCCGTCAAAATTGGGATGAGGGGAGGGAAATCCACAAGACTTTGGAAACAGGGGAATTGAGAGTTTGAGAGGTGGTTGTAGAGTTGAATGAGAATACAGAGATAGGAAGGGGTGAGACCATGGAGGGATTTAATCACTAGGATGAGAAGTTTAAATTTGAGGCATTGTGGCACCAGAGGAGACTTTAAAATTTAAAATTTGTTACGAAGAATAAGTTTATAGTTGACTTCTTATTTCTGTTCTCACTGCAGGTCAACAGAGAAGCTGCACCAACACATTAGAAATTAGCCAATTAGTGCTAGCATCTTTTTTCTGTGCTATAAAATAAACTCCCGAAATTCGTCAAACGGTAAATGGTGATGGCGATAGCGGTAAAAAAAAACGGCGTTTCACAAGAACATTTATGTGCCCAAATTGAAACTCCCGAAGTTAAAAAATAAAACGGACCTTCTGCGCATTCGCAAATTTTTTGCCAATTTTTAAATTTCAATCGGATTTTTTCTGCCGATTCTGGTCACGTGTTGGGTGCGCCCGCACACGCGCAGAACACCCAGGACTGAATCAGTCATTTTTGAAAGTTGATTTAAACAGCAGGAATTAAAAATGCAGGGTGATTTCAATAGGAAGAGGGCCAAGAAATTCACTCCTGATGCAAATGAAGCCCTCATTACTGCTGTAGAAAGCAGATGGGGAGAGATTTCGAAGAAGGGTCATGCAATACTCCCCCTAGCCGATGTAAAACGTCTGTGGAAAAGTGGCTGAGGAGGTTTCCTCATATCAGGAGAGTCCATGTAGAGTGTCGGAAAAGATGGAATGAATATTGCAGGGTCGTCAGAATAAGTAATATTTTTATCGATGCACTCCAATTACTTAAATTGTAAATGTGACACATGCTGGTATCGGTAGGCTTAGTGTTGCACCTTATTTGCCATGAATGATTGTCACGCATTATAAAGGCTGCTTTTTGACATCTTAAAAGATGTTTCTGCACGTCGATGTCTTCCTCATCAACCATGTGCAACTACCAGGGCCATTAAACACAGGACTGTATTAAATGCACACAGTATGGTGTATGTGCTTTGATGACTATCTGTGTGTGCCACAAGAGCAGAAGGGCCCTCTGATAACCATTTGTTTTGTCATCTTTGCAGGGAAAGATAAGTGAGAGAGTGGGAGAGATATATAGGTATAGATATATATGGGAGAGATATATAGTGCCTTTACACACCATGTCATGTCCATTTGTATTGTCATCTTTGCAGGGAAAATTATCTCAACCGCCGGGAGCAGCAGCGCACAGGCGGCGGTCCGGCCAAAGTATTCCCACTCACCCAGCTCGAGAGTCGCGTGGCAGGTCTGAGAGATCAGAGATCAACTACCCGTGGGGCTGCTGAGCACTTATTTGAAAGTAAGGGCAATTCCTGCAAAATCCACAGTCTGGGTTGGGTCAATATTATGCACTGTCCATGGGCCAGGGTTCAGGTAATGCGATGTATGGTCTGTCGTCGACATGTAATGCAGTAGTGGTGGTCCTTCAAATGAGCCTACTCATGTCACCCTGCCCTCTCCCCTGCTGCTAATCAGTCGTCCGTTGTTTTCTATTTTGCAGATGTGGATTCCGAGGCCTCACATCCAGGAGTGGAAGCCCACACCTTGCCGGATGCTATGGTGGAGGACACAGACATCAGCCATGCTGAGGAACCTCCATGGGAGGAGGAGCAGGAGGTGGGTGTGGGGGAGCCCACACAGGCACTAAGGATTCAGCTGCAGCCACCAGTTCGTCGAATGAGGACACCGCATTCCTTGGTTATCCAGCATCTGAGGCCCTGGGTCCCAGTGGGTTGCAGCAACAAACCCCCAGGGTGGAATCCCATATATCATCTCTGCAGAGGCTGAGTCGGCAAAGCCGGTCTGATGAAAGGCAGGTAGACGCGCACCTGGATTTGGTGGGACTATCTGGGGAGAGCATCCTGCTCAGCTGACAGCTCCTCGAGGTCTTGGGTGGGATCTCCGCAAAGATTGCAGCAGTATCTGCGGATATAAGGGAAGGTTTTTCGCAGCTTCTAGGAGAACACCGAGGCGGTCAATGCCCAGCGGCAACTGACAGTCTTGACTCACAGAACTCCAGTCCCCAGAGTCATGCCACCCAGGCTGACAGCACCAATGAGTGGTGAGGCTGAGCAACAGGCTTGCCATTCAGAAGTCGGGCTTTCCGCAGCCCCAGCTTCTCCAGGGGGTCCAATGGCGTCTCTTACGTCTCTCCTCCAACAACACCGGCGCCCTGGGTGCGTTGCTAAAAGACATCTTGGAGCCCAACGTGGGTAGAGGCAGGGGGGTTCAAATTAGGAGGGTAAAGGTGGTTGCAGCTGAAGGATGTTTGGTGCAGGGGTGGTTGTTCTGTTATTTAAATAAAGTTGACAAAGTTTCATTAATGTAAACATTTTAATAAATTTAAATTATTTTTTTCACCCTAACCAATCTTGTGCAGTGTCTCATTTGCAGAATAACAAGGGGAAATTGTGATCATGGTGGGATAGAGTGGGCAGTCAAATGTGCCGTTCAGCCTTCATGCAAAGCATTGAATTATCAGCTGCTGATGCAAGGTTTTTGCAGTGGCAAAAGCTCCACGAGGCCTCCCCTGTCGTGGTGGGGGTGATGGTGGCATGGGTTCATCACAGGCACCTCGTCTTCCTCCTCCCCTCTCTCCTGAGGTGGTTCTGCAATCCCCAATGGCAAATCCTCTCCCCTCATGATGGCTAAGTTGTGTAGCATGCAGCACACCACAATGAACTCAGAGACCTGCTGAGGGCAGTATTGCAGGCAGCCTCCAGAGTGGTCGAGGCATCGGAAGCGCTGCTTAAGCACTCTACTTGTCTTTTCGACTATATTGTGTGTGGCTAAATGGCTGCTTTGTAGCGATACTCAGCTTCTGTCCAAGGGTTGTGGAGGGGGAGTTCATGAGCCAGGTGGTGAGGCCATACATAACCTTCGTCCCCCAGCATCCAGCTCTGGCCTTGTGGCTGAAGCTTAGTCAAGTGTGAGACACTGCTCTCGGCTGACGCTCAAACAGGTGTGAGACACTGCTCTCACGCAAGATGAAAGCATCATGGATGCTCCCTGGAGATTGTGCATTTACTGCCATAATGAGCTGAGTATGGTTGCAGACGATTTGTACGTTAAGCGAGTGGAATCCCTTTCGGTTTCGGTAAAACTCTGGATCCTGTAAAGGTGCTCGCAGGGTGATGTGCCTACAGTCAATGGCAGTCTGTACCTTGGGGAAGCCAGCAATTCAGGCAAAATCTATAGCCCTCTCATTCTGTGTCTCCTTGGTCATTTGGAAGTTTATGAAGTCCATCCTACATGCATATAATGCAGTAGTCACCTGGCGAATGCAGCAATGTGTAGCATGCTGAGAGATGCAGCATATGTTCCCTGCTAATGCCTGAAAAGAGCCGGAGGCATAGAAGGCAAGTGCCGCAGTCAACGAGCAGTGCAGTCCTTTTCCTGCTTGTAGGCTGTACATCTGCCTTTATGAGCTGGCATATATCTGTGATCACCTCTTTTCGAAAGCGCAGCCTCTTCATGCACTGTGCCTCAGACAGGTGCAGGTATGAGCACTGTTCCATGTTAAATTTGTTGGGGGTAAGGCCTCCTCCCCATACATCTGCGAGTTCTTCGATTACGCTCATAATTCTGTTGAATAAGCCTCCTTCCAGCTCTGTGTGGCATAGCAAAAGCAGCCAGCAATAATGGCAGAGATAGCATAGGCCCCATTTTTTAAAATGTCCTTAATAATGAAGTATAAACTCATAAAAAGCTCAATCTGTAAAATGCAGCCTTCCCTCCAAATCCTTTTCTGCACTGAACTCTTGTTCCGTTTTTCCGACCTGGTAAGACTTGATTTTTTTGGGCGGGTTTTTTTGCCGGCACTAAAAATGGCGATATTGGTGGATTTCACAAAAATGGCGCTAGCAGATCATTGCACGACGATTGATGTCATAAAATGGCAAAAAAAGGCGTCTGATCATTTTTATGCCAGCGCTAAATCACTGCCGAAACTTGCAAAATGGGGATACATTTATTTACCGCCAAAAAACACACTTTTACTGCTCAAAAATGGTGCTAAAATGGGCGCAAACCTGGCGGATTTCTAGCCCCTAGTGTTTATAGATTTTTTAAAAATCAATAAAGGATACACATTGTAGAATTCTTTTATGATCTCTCGGATTGGTGGAAGCTTCTTAAAAATAAAACAACGCAAAACAATTTACAACATTTGAACTGTTCGTCTAAAATCTTCTCTTTAGAAATGTATTTCACTTATTTCCTTGTTCTCATGTGCCCTGGGTAGAGAGGACAGGCTAGAGGTCTAGTCCCAAGCCTCTGTCAATTGTGCTATATAGATGGTAATGAAGATATGAATAGCCTGATGATTTTCCTGCTGCCTTTAACCTCCTTTGCTGTGAGGAAGTGCCCGCTTTTTACTTGGAGTATTCCTTTGTAGATGGATGCCATGATGCGGTATTTTGGAGCTCTGAATTACATCAATATGCCATCCTATTTGGAGTTTTTGTTGTATTAGCCTCAATTGTATGAGTCCTGCCTCTGAGTCAGAAGGTTGTGGGTTGAAGTCCAACTCCAGAGTCTTTAGCACAAAATCTAAGCTGACACTGAGGGAGTACTGCATTGTCAGAAGTGCCATCTTTCAGATGAGATATTAAACTGAGGTCCCATCTGCCCTCTCAGGTGGACTTAAAAGATTTCATGGCACTATTCAAAGAAGAGCAGTGTAGTTCTCCCTGGTGTCCTGGACAATACTTATCCTTTAACCAATATCACAGAAAACAGATTATCTGGTTATTATCTTATTGCTTTTTGTGGAATCTTGTTATGCACAAATTATCTGCTTCGTTTCTCTACATTACAAGATGACAAATCTTCAAAAGTACTTAAGCGCTTTACAGTCAATTAGGACCATCCTGAGGATTGTGGGAAATAGGGCCGCAAATTTGCTCGAGTCTGTTCGGTCAATGGAAGTGCATCTTATTGACATGAGGTAGGTGGGTGTAAATGACGCTTTGGATATATTTCACATGCCCAGACAACCTCCTCAACCTCGAATGTGATGCAATCGACCCTGAGCAAGAGGCTGATCCACTAAAAATTGTCAAAGTCTTAGGGCGTCCAGGCTGATTACCTGGCTTCGATCCACTACTGGGGCTCACACATGCTATTGTAGAGACCGGTATGCTTCACGTTATTGGACACAAGCACAAGGACACCACTGTGATGTCAAGTCCCCTTCCAAGACCAGGTGCATGAAACTCTCATTTGGGGAGTCCCTGCCAGTCATCTGCTTTGTAAGGGAAAAACAGAAGTTCCATCCTTTACAAGGCACTAAGGAAGCTCTCAGAAATGGAAGAAACCCAGCATAACCAGTCTCCACTGTTGCCCTGAAGATTCCACCAGTTCCTGCTAGAGTTAGATCTTAGCATGCAATAAAGTTTTTACTATGGATAGCTTAGTTGGTTTGTAGCAGCAAATGTTACTCAAACTCAGCACATCCTTGCTTTGTCTGTACTTCACATAATCTGATAGTTACATTATATTGATTTAAAGATTCTCATCCTGGTTTTCAAAACCCTCCATAGCCTCGCCCCTCCCTATATCTAAGCTCCTCCAGCCCTACAAACCTCATATCTCTGTGTTCCTTCAATTCTAGCCTTTTGCACATTCCCAATTTTCATCGCTCCAGTATTGGCAGCTATGCCTTCAGTTGCCCAGGCCCCAAGCTCTGGAATTCCCTCCCTAAACCCCTCCGTCACTCTTTCTTCCTTTCTGACGCTCCTTAAAACCTACCTCTTTAACCAAGCTTTTGGTCATTTGTCTGAATACTTCATCATGTGACAGTGTCAAATTTTGTTTGATAATGCACCTTGGGATGTTTTACAATGTTAAAGGCGCAATATAAATGGAAGTTGTTGTGATATCACACAGGGATTCATTCACTACACTTTAAATGGTCGACCAGAATTTTGTTACCTGGAGAGATCAGATCAGCCATGATCTTACTGAATAGCGGAGCAGGCTTGAGGGGTCAAATGGCCTATTCCTGCTCCTATTTTTTATGTTTTTATGTTCTTAAACTGGGGTTGTTCTCCTTAGATAAGAGAAGGTTCTAAAGACAGATTTAATAGAGGTGTTAAAACCTTACATGATTTTGAATAGAGAAACTGTTTCTAGTGGCAGAGAGGTTGGTAACCAAAGGACACAGATTTAAGGTAATTGGCTAAAGAACCAGAGGGATTGACAAGGTAGATGCTGAGAGGTTGTTTCCCCTGGTTGGAGTGTCTAGAACTAGGGGGCATAGTCTCAGGATAAGGGGTAGACAATTTAAGACCGATGTGGAATTTCTTCACTTAGAGGGTTGCAAATCTTTGGAATTCTCTGCCCCAGAGGGCTGTGGATGCTGAATCTTTGACTATATGCAAGGCGGAGATAGATAGGTTTTTGGATTCCAGGGGAATCAAGGGATATGGAGATCAGGCGGGAAAGTGCAGTTGAGCTTGATGATGAGCCATGATCTTATTGAATAGCGGAGCAGGCTCGAGGGGCCGTATGGTTTACTGCTGCTCATATTTCTTATGTTCTAAGTGACAGAGAGTTTTTATTTTATATAGAGCAGCAAGTTTTGATGATTTGGAATGCATTGCTTGAAAAGGTGGTGGAAGCAGATTTAATAATAACTTTCAAAAAAGCATTGGATAAATACTTGAAGAGGAAAAATTTGCAGGGCTACGGGGAAAAGGCAGGAGAGTGGAATTAATTGTGTAGCTCTTACAAAGAGCTGGCACAGGCATGATGGGCTGAATGGCCTCCTTCTGTGCTATGTCATTCTGAGATTCGATTCTATGTAGAGCGTGTAATTCAGTGCCAACTCTCACCACCAGAACTGCAGAGCAGTGAGGCAACTAGTTGAATGATCCGACCAGGGCAGGTTAAGTTAATGCACTGGCTACTCTCCCCTTTCTTCCTTTGGCATTCTTTACCCTCTAAAATTAAGAGCCACATAACTAACCCTTCACACTGCTGTCTGGCTAAAAAGGGCATTACCTAAGGATCTTACAGTATGTGTAGCTATCTCCCCAAACAGCAATTACTTGCATATACAATCCTCAAACCTCTTCCACTACTTCAAGATGATACCACCAAATTACTTACATTAACTGTCCAATGACATCTCGGAAATAGTCTTCAATTACTACCGTTGACCTAATTCACTCACATCAAATTGCAGGAGAAACTTGCGTGCAATGCCTGTGGGAGTCAGGCATCGGAAAGGGCATCCCTAATGTCAAGAGATTACCCCCTGAGGAGCATTCCATGGAGCTGATGGGTATGGACTCTATTCTTGCAGTGGGAGATTAAAGCCACAATGCTGGCAGCAGGTTTGTGATGGCATACCTACACAGTCACCATAGCATTTCTTAAACCACCTTCTCTGTAGCCTTATTCCCGTGAGGGATATGGTCACCCATTCCTAGCTCGCACATCTCCTTTCCTGCAGATGAACCACAAAGAAACAGGGGGCAGAGGAGGAAGACATAAGAACATAAGAATTAGGAACAGGAGTAGGCCATCTAGCCCCTCGAGCCTGCTCCGCCATTCAACAAGATCATGGCTGATCTGGCCGTGGACTCAGCTCCACTTACCCGCCCGCTCCCCAGAACCCTTAATTCCCTTATTGGTTAAAAATCTATCTATCTGTGACTTGAATACATTCAATGAGCTAGCCTCAACTACTTCCTTGGGCAGAGAATTCCACAGATTCACAACCCTCTGGGAGAAGAAATTCCCCCTCAACTCGGTTTTAAATTGGCTCCCCTGTATTTTGAGTCTGTGCCCCCTAGTTCTAGTCTCCCCGACCAGTGGAAACAACCTCTCTGCCTCTATCTTGTCTATCCCTTTCATTATTTTAAATGTTTCTATAAGATCACCCCTCATCCTTCTGAACTCCAACGAGTAAAGACCCAGTCTACTCAATCTATCATCATAAGGTAACCTCCTCATCTCCGGAATCAACAGAGTGAATCATCTCTGTACCCCCTCCAAAGCTAGTATATCCTTCCTTAAGTAAGGTGACCAAAACTGCACGCAGTACTCCAGGTGCGGCCTCACCAATACCCTGTACAGTTGCAGAAGGACCTCCCTGCTTTTGTACTCCATCCCTCTCGCAATGAAGGCCAACATTCCGTTCGCCTTCCTGATTACCTGCTGCACCTGCAAACTAACTTTTTGGGATTCATGCACAAGGACTGGCGCCCGGTCTCCCTCCTCAGCACGGACTACAAAATCTTTGCCAGGGCGATGTCTGCTCGCCTTGGTGCCGTGCTGGACCACATGATCCACCCCGACCAGTCATACACGGTCCCGGGCCGGACAATCCACGATAACATCCATCTGGTCCGGGACCTCATCCATTGTTCCCAGGAGGCTGGTCTGTTGGTCGCCTTCCTATCCCTCGACCAAGAGAAGGCGTTCGACAGGGAACTCTGCGCGCTTTCGGGTTCGGGACGCATTTCGTCGCCCGGATCCGACTTTTGTACGCCGCCGCGGAGTGTCTGATTAAGGTTGACGGGTCCTTGACAGCGCCCCTTCGCTTTAGGAGAGGGGTGCGCCAGGGATGCCCCATGTCCGGCCAGTTATACGCCGTTTGCGTGGAGCCTTTCCTGCGCCTCTTGCGGACGAGGTTGACGGGACTGGCTCTGCAAGGGCCGGGCGTGGAGGTCGTCCTCTCGGCTTACGCCGATGACGTGCTCCTCGCGGTAGAGGATCCCGCTGACCTGCGGAGGATGCGTGAGTGCCAGGAGATTTACTCGGCCGCGTCCTCCGCCAGGATCAACTGGGAGAAATGTTCCGGACACCTGGTGGGTCAGTGGCGGGTGGACTCCCTGCCGGAGGAGCTCAGGCCTTTTGCCTGGAGCACGACCCATCTCCTCTATCTGGGAGTCTACCTTAGCCCCGACGAGGGAGCCTGGCCGGCGAACTGGCAGGAGCTGGAGGCCAAGGTCGCCGCTCGCCTAGGGCGCTGGACAGGACTGCTCCGAGTGCTGTCCTACAGGGGTCGAGCGCTAGTCATAAACCAGCTGGTGGCCGCAATGTTGTGGTACCGGCTGGTCACTTTGACCCCTCCCCCTGCGTTTGTCGCCAAGATACAGAAGAAGCTGGTGGACTTCTTCTGGAACAACAGGAAGCACTGGGTCTCTGCCGCGGTCCTGAGACTCCCGCTTGAGGAGGGCGGTCAGTCGTTGGTGTGCGTCAGCGCCCAGCTCGCGACTTTCCGTCTTCAGACCCTGCAGAGATACCTTTACATCGAGCCCCCTCCTAGGTGGTGTGCTCTGGCGAGGTATTTCTTCCGCCAGCAGCACGACCTCAATTATGACACGCAGCTCCTGTTTGTGAACTTGGGGGGGTGCCAGGACCGCCCTCCGGGAGCTGCCTGTCTTTTACAGGGAACTCATCAGGGTCTGGAACAAAGTCTCCACCAAGCGCAGCTCTCCGCCGGCTGGAGTGGCGGCCGTCCTGCAGGAGCCGCTGCTCGGGAATCCGTACCTCCACGGCCGAGGTTTCATGTGGCGGTCGGAAGAGAGGGCTGTGGCTGGTGAGGTGACCAGGGTCAGGGACCTGCTCGATGGCGGAGGAGCGGGCTGGATGGCGCCAGACACGCTGGCGCGGCGCCTAAACTCTGCCAACGTCCGCCACGCGGCCGATGCCATCGAGTCGCTAAAAACAGCTCTGGGCCCTGACTCCGTTAGGTGCATCGAGGAGGCTCAAGCACGTGGGGAGATCCCGTCCGAACTGACCCCCGTCCGGACGGAATTCCTCATCGGCGCCAAACCCCGGAACCTCCCTCGGGGGCCGGCGCCTCACAACTTGAGCCGCCTCGGGGAAATCCCCTCCGTGCCTTTCAGTTCCGCGCGGAGGGGTTTCCTGTACGGGCTGCTCCTGCACACCCTCAACTTTGCCATCCTCGCCGGCCGTCCGGACACGCCATGGCGTACCATCTTGCCGTCCGGAGGAGGCGGGGGTCCCCGATGGAGGGCACTCTACGCAGGGGTCCTCCCACTATTCATCGGGGACTTGGCCTGGAGGGTGGTGCACGGAGCAGTGCCGTGCAACAAATTTTTAAACCGGTTCACGGAATCCCAGGCCGCCTGCAATTTCTGCGATCTGGAGGAGTCCGTGTTCCATGTTTTTATTGAGTGCACGAGGTTGCAGCCCCTGTTCCATTATTTGAAGGGGCTGCTCCTGAAATTCTGGCTGCACTTCAGTCCCACTCTCCTGATCTTTGGGCACCCTGTGCGGAGGGGAGCGGGTAGGTCCGAGGGCCTCCTTGTAGGACTGCTCCTGGGCACGGCCAAGGGTGCCATCAGCCGGTCCAGGCAGCGGGCGGTCGAGGGGGTCGTTCAACCTGACTGCCTGCCTCTCTTCCGCTCTTACATCCGGTCCAGGGTGTCCTTGGAGATGGAGCACGCGGTGTCCACCGGTACGCTCGCGGCCTTCCGCGAGAGGTGGGCACCGGAGGGACTGGAGTGCATCATCACGCCCGGCAACCAAATTTTAATTTGATTTTACGTTTTAAAGTTTAATTTGTTTTAATTGCCGGTGCTTTTAGTGTCCCCCTTCCCTTTTATAGGGGGCACTGGGGAAAATTGTGATTTTAGTGCCCAAAAAAAAAAACCAAAAAAAGAAAAACACAAAAAAAAAAGGGGGGAAAAAAAAAGGGCCTTGTAAATGTCTGGAGTGTCACCCAGGTCGGGTGGCACCGTTTAATGTTTTATGTTTTGCAGGTGAACTCCAAAAAGAGTTTCATGCACAAGGACCAATCGTGGAGCAGTGGAGGCGTGTCCTGCTCAGTTGGCTGAGTGAGCAGTGAGAGAAGGAGCTATCAACTTTTGCTCCTGTTTTGGAAGGCCTTGAGAGCCCTGAGACCAGCCCAGGAATAGGAGGAAAGGGCTAGCTTGCTACCCATTCAACATCCGGAGGGAGAGGAGGAGAGCTGAACAATTATCATTTATTACAACTACAGAGAGTTGGAGAGAGGGGGAAAGAACAACCTGAGGAAACACCATCCAGTGTGGAAGGAGGGAGAGTCATTTCCACATCTTCGACAGGTGGGTGTGTTTTGGTGCATTTCCCAATAGACTTTGTTGTATCGGTGGGGGGAGGAAAGAAGATAACTTGAGGGCCGGAACATCGCCGGGGGTGTGTGTGTGTGGAAGTGTGTGTGGGGGCCTTGCTTACAACTAGGCCCCACACACAATTGAAACACCCCTCCCCCCCCATTGCCTAGCCTGGGATAGCTGGAGCTACCTGGCTGAAGAATATTTAATCACCTATTGAACATCGTTAGGAGTGTGTGCCTGGGTGGCTCTAGCTGCCCCAGGTGAAGACATCTTCTCCCCCCACCTGAAGACCACCCCAAAGACTGTGCTTTGTTTTTTTTTTGCCATCTGGGGAGTGCACCCACCCATTGCTGTGAGGGGAGACCTGCCCTCACAGCCTCCCTCTTTCCCACACCCCTCTCTCTATCTCTATCTCTCTCTCTCTGTCTCTCCCCTCTCTCTCTGAGAGCCCTTCCTCCGAATTTAAAAAAAAAACAATTAAGACACTGAGCAGAGGGAACAAGACCCCTCCCCAATCATTAACTAGGGGAGAGGTGTGCCTCTTTCAGAGCTCCCTCTGTTCAAACACCAACGAGGCTAATAAAGACCATTAAGGCCTGTGACTTTGGGGTGGGTGTAGCCCTGAAAGGGACCCCGTGATGGCGACCCCATCCACGCCGGTGGTAGGGCCAGCGAAGACATATGCGCAGGTGGCAACCGCTTCCATGGCACCTCCTGCGCCACCCGCTGCCCTGCCACCATTCAGACTAATTACAAAAAAACACGGGGTCAAGAGCTACACTCACCCCACAATGAGCATTGAGGAGTGCGTGCGGGCGATGGCTGGGGTAGTCGGCCCCTCGGCCATTGTCGCAGCCTCCAAGATGTCTGGGAAGGCCGTGTTCTTCCTGGGGTCGGAGCGGGCGGTGTCCCTGGCCCTCGAAAAGGGGCTCACGGTGGGCGGGACGTTCCTGCCGGTGGATCCTCTCGAGGCCACCGCGCAGAGGGTCATCGTATCGAACGTCCCGCCCTTTGTTCCCGCTGAGCTCCTCCTCCCTCACCTACACCAACTGGGGGAGGTAAGGTCGGGGATCAACCCCATACCGCTTGGCCTCCGGGAGAACAGCCTGCGCCACGTGTTCTCCTTCCGCCGCCAGCTCTTTGTCCGGCTGGCGCGGGAGGAGACGACCGAGGGGAACTTTAATGTGGTGCACAAGGGGACTGCCTACCGCGTCTTCTGGACGTCGGACGGCGTGCGGTGCCATGCCTGTAGGGAGGTGGGGCACGTTCGCAAGAACTGCCCCGCCTCCAAGGCCGCCAAACCACCGAAGGCGGCCAAGGCTGGCGCCGCCGCCACCCCTCCCCCTAGTTGCGTCCGCGTGCCGGGAGCCATGGGTGCGCGGGCATCGTCGGGGGCCTTTGTTTTCACGGCCTCTGGCGGGCGGGAGGGAGAGCGTCCGACCGGTAAGAAGGCGCGGAAGAAGGCAAAACACCCAGAGGCGGATCCCCTCAGTGCGCCAGAAAATTTGACCATCGCGCTCAGCCCAACCCCGTCACCGGCGAGCGCGGGGTGCCCTGAGCCCGTGCCTGAGCCCTTGACCAATACCGCAGAGGGGCCCGGGCGCGGGCAAGAAAAGGAAAAGGGGGGGGCGGAGCGGGAGGCTTCGGCAGACATGGAGGTCTCCCTGCCTTCGCGCGCCCCCAGGAACAAAAAGAGGCACCGTCCCAATGAGGCGGAGGGGGAATAACATCCCTCCGCGGAGGAGGCGGTGCCCGCCGCGTGTCCCGCGTCCCCCATCAGCGCTCCCAAATTGCGCTGCAGGCGCGAGGAGTCTGTCCCCGGGGAGGGTGAGGCAGTCGAGGCTGCCCAGCCGCTGCCTCCTGGGGATGGAGTGGAAGATCTGCCTGTCGTGGGGGGCGTGGGGCCAGCGGAAGAATGCATTGCCGCCGGGCCGGGCGTCCCGGGGACTGAGGCGGGCGGGGCCGAAAAGGCCGAATCTGAGCCCGCCCAGCTATTAATCAACTGCCCCCGGGAGTCGCTCGACCCGGCAGAAACACAAATGAGTGATTTTAATGAAACTGTGGATGCTGGGCCGGGGGGTGGCAGCGGGGAGGGGGAGGAACACCCACCCTCGCCTCTTGCTGTGGAGCTGGAGCACTTGGAGAGCCTGGGGATTTCCTATGGCCGGGTCTCTCCTTGTTCTCCGGTTCCTGGGGCGGAGGGGGAACCCCTTCCGCTGTCATTTCCTGACCCAGCACCATTTTTAAAAGAGCCCAGTGGGGACTCCTCTGCCGACGATCCTGGGGGTGGGATCGGGGCAGAGCCAGGGCCGGTTGGAGCGGCCGGTTCATTTGCCGTACCTTGTGCGGTCGATGGGCCGGCTGCTGGCGGCCACCTCCCGGAGGAGGACGGGGACTCGGTGGGGGACGCGGGTGAAGACCTAGAGACCACCGCCAGCGAGGCGGTGGATCTGCTCGCGGCCGCCGCCGAGACCATCCTCATTCCTGCAAAGGAACTCCGGGACTTTTTGGCCCAGAGCCGGGGACGCTGCAACCAAGCCCGACTGGCCCTGGAAAAATGGTCCGAGCCAGCGCTGATCAAGGGGTCCGTCCGCGCCGCCGTCAAAACCTTGGCCGCGGGCGGGCCCTTGACAAAGGCGCAACACCTTGAGCTGCGCGAGCTCGAGGGACTCCTCGCTGGGCTGCGGAGGGAGCGGAGTTCAACAAAAGACTCCGCTCCCTCCCCCACAATAGGTTAAGGTAGAGGTTGCACTATGCTTTTGCCATGAAGATAACCATAGCCAGCCTCAACATCAACGGCGGCAGAGGGGCACGCCGTAGATTTGACAATTTTTCGCTCCTGCGGGAGGGGAAATATGCGGTGTGCTTCCTGCAAGAAACCCACACCGTTCCGGGAGACGAAGCCACGTGGCTCCTGGAATGGCAAGGAGAGGTCCGCATGAGCCACCTCACCGCCATTTCTAGTGGGGTGGCCATCTTGCTGGGCCCGCATTTTCAGCCGGAGATCTTGGGGGTCGAGGAGCCCGTGCCAGGCCGCTTGCTGCACGTAACGGTTCGCCTGGGGGACGTGCCGCTCCATCTCGTGAACGTGTACGCCCCTCAGCCCGGCCCGCAGCAAACGCGCTTCTTTGAAGAGGTGTCCGCTCTTCTTGGCTCCGTCGACGTCGGCGACTGCATTGTCCTCGGGGGGGATTTTAACTGCACCCTCGAGGCGAGGGACCGCTCCGGTGCCCCGCAGTGCATGACGGCGATGGAGAAGTTGAGGGACCTGGTCGGGTCCTTCGACTTGGTGGATGTCTGGCGAAATCTCCACCCCGACTCCAGCGCCTTTACTTGGGTGAGGCCTGGAGTTGGATGGTCTAGAGTCGACTGCCTTTACGTGCCTCGGGCGTACGTTTCCTGCGTCCCGGAGGCCTCCATGCGGCCGGTGCCGTGTTCGGACCACCACCTGGTGTGGGCGGAGCTCGCTTCGCTCTGCGCGAGGACGGGGTCCACGTACTGGCACTTTAACAACCGGCTGCTGGAGGACGTGCGGTTCCAGGACTCGTTCCGTCGATTCTGGTCCGACTGGAGAAGGAAGCAGGGGGTTTCCCCTCCTTGAGGCTATGGTGGGACGTGGGCAAGACTCACGTCCGCGTCTTCTGTCAAGAGTACGCGAGGGGGTCGACCAAGAGGCGGGCGGCCAGAGTCGGGCGCCTAGAAAAAGAGGTGCTCGACCTGGAAGCCCGTCTCGGTCAAGTCGTCCAGGACCCGGCCCTGCGGACGGTGTACGAAGCGAAGAAGGCCGCGCTGAAGGACCTGCAGCTCGTCGGGTCCCGAGGCGCGTTCGTGAGGTCGCGGATCCGGTTCCTGCGGGATCTGGACCGCGGCTCCCCCTTCTTCTACTCGCTGGAAAAAAGGCAGAGTGTCCGTAAGCAGCTCTTGACGCTGCTGGCCGACGACGGCTCTCTCGTCTCGGATCTGGAGGGCGTCAACAACAGGGCCCGTGAATATTACGGGGCTCTGTTCTCTCCGGATCCGTCCAGCGAGGAAGCGCGTAGAGTTTTGTGGGAGGACCTGCCGAAGGTCAGCCCGGAGGGCGCCGAAAATCTGGAAGCTCCGCTAAGCCTGGCGGAGCTGACCGGTGCCCTCACCCAGCTCTCGAGGGGAAAATCCCCGGGGCTGGACGGGCTGACCGTGGAGTTCCACAGGGCGTTCTGGGACGTCCTGGGGAGCGACTACGCGCGGGTCCTGGGGGAAAGTCTGGCGACCGGGGAGATGCCCCTCTTTTGGCGCAGGGCAGTCATCGTCCTGCTGCCTAAGAAGGGCGATCTCCGCCTCCTTAAGAACTGGCGCCCGGTCTCCCTCCTCAGCACGGACTACAAAATCTTCGCCAGGGCGATGTCTGCTCGCCTTGGTGCCGTGCTGGACCACATGATCCACCCCGACCAGTCCTACACGGTCCCGGGCCGGACAATCCACGATAACATCCATCTGGTCCGGGACCTCATCCATTGTTCCCAGGAGGCTGGTCTGTCGGTCGCCTTCCTATCCCTCGACCAAGAGAAGCCGTTCGACAGGGTGGATCACGACTATCTGCTCGGAACTCTGCGCGCTTTCGGGTTCGGGACGCATTTCGTCGCCCGGATCCGACTTTTGTACGCTGCCGCGGAGTGTCTGATTAAGGTTAACGGGTCCTTGACGGCGCCCCTTCGCTTTAGGAGAGGGGTGCGCCAGGGATGCCCCATGTCCGGCCAGTTATACGCCGTTTGCGTGGAGCCTTTCCTGCGCCTCTTGCGGACGAGGTTGACGGGACTGGCTCTGCAAGGGCCGGGCGTGGAGGTCGTCCTCTCGGCTTACGCCGATGACGTGCTCCTCGCGGTAGAGGATCCCGCTGACCTGCGGAGGATGCGTGAGTGCCAGGAGATTTACTCGGCCGCGTCCTCCGCCAGGATCAACTGGGAGAAATGTTCCGGACTCCTGGTGGGTCAGTGGCGGGTGGACTCCCTGCCGGAGGAGCTCAGGCCTTTTGCCTGGAGCACGACCCATCTCCTCTATCTGGGAGTCTACCTTAGCCCCGACGAGGGAGCCTGGCCGGCGAACTGGCAGGAGCTGGAGGCCAAGGTCGCCGCTCGCCTAGGGCGCAGGACAGGACTGCTCCGAGTGCTCTCCTACAGGGGTCGAGCGCTAGTCATAAACCAGCTGGTGGCCGCAATGCTGTGGTACCGGCTGGTCACTTTGACCCCTCCCCCTGCGTTTGTCGCCAAGATACAGAAGAAGCTGGTGGACTTCTTCTGGAACAACAGGAAGCACTGGGTCTCTGCTGCGGTCTTGAGCCTCCCGCTTGAGGAGGGCGGTCAGTCGTTGGTGTGCGTCAGCGCCCAGCTCGCGACTTTCCGTCTTCAGACCCTGCAGAGATACCTTTACGTCGAGCCCCCTCCTAGGTGGTGTGCTCTGGCGAGGTATTTCTTCCGCCAGCAGCGCGACCTCAATTATGACACGCAGCTCCTGTTTGTGAACTTGGGGGGTGCCAGGACCGCCCTCCGGGAGCTGCCTGTCTTTTAAAGGGAACTCATCAGGGTCTGGAACAAAGTCTCCACCAAGCGCAGCTCTCCGCCGGCTAGAGTGGCGGCCGTCCTGCAGGAACCGCTGCTCGGGAATCCGTACCTCCACGGCCGAGGTTTTATGTGGCGGTCGGAAGAGAGGGCTATGGCTGGTGAGGAAACCAGGGTCAGGGACCTGCTCGATGGCGGAGGAGCGGGCTGGATGGCGCCAGACACGCTGGCGCGGCGCCTAAATTCTGCCAACGTCCGCCACGCGGCCGATGCCATCGAGTCGCTAAAAACAGCTCTGGGCCCTAACTCCGTTAGATGCATCGAGGAGGCTCAAGCACGTGGGGAGATCCCGTCCGAACTGACCCCCGTCCGGACGGAATTCCTCATCGGCGCCAAACCCCGGAACCTCCCTCGGGGGCCGGCGCCTCACAACTTGAGCCGCCTCGGGGAAATCCCCTCCGTGCCTTTCAGTTCCGCGCGGAGGGGTTTCCTGTACGGGCTGCTCCTGCACACCCTCAACTTTGCCATCCTCGCCGGCCGTCCGGACACGCCATGGCGTACCATCTTGCCGTCCGGAGGAGGCGGGGGTCCCCGATGGAGGGCACTCTACGCAGGGGTCCTCCCACTATTCATCGGGGACTTGGCCTGGAGGGTGGTGCACGGAGCAGTGCCGTGCAACAAATTTTTAAGCCGGTTCACGGACTCCCAGGCCGCCTGCAATTTCTGCGGTCTGGAGGAGTCCGTGTTCCATGTTTTTATTGAGTGCACGAGGTTGCAGCCCCTGTTCCATTATTTGAAGGGGCTGCTCCTGAAATTCTGGCTGCACTTCAGTCCCACTCTCCTGATCTTTGGGCACCCTGTGCGGAGGGGAGCGGGTAGGTCCGAGGGCCTCCTCGTAGGACTGCTCCTGGGCACGGCCAAGGGTGCCATCAGCCGGTTCAGGCAGCGGGCGGTCGAGGGGGTCGTTCAACCTGACTGCTTGCCTCTCTTTCGCTCTTACATCCGGTCCAGGGTGTCCTTGGAGATGGAGCACGCGGTGTCCACCGGTACGCTCGCGGCCTTCCGCGAGAGGTGGGCACCGGAGGGACTGGAGTGCATCATCACGCCCGGCAACCAAATTTTAATTTGATTTTACGTTTTAAAGTTTAATTTGTTTTAATTGCCGGTGCTTTTCGTGTCCCCCTCTCCTTTTATAGGGGGCACTGGAAAAAGGAAAAATTTGATTTTAGCACCCCAAAAAAAAAAACCAAAAAAAGAAAAAAAAGGAAAAAAAAAAAGGGGGCCTTGAAAATGTCTGCTGTGTCACCCAGGCGGGTGGCATGGTTTTAATGTTTATATTTATTTTCAGGTAAACTCAAAAGAGTTTCATGCACAAGGGCCCCCAGATCCCTCTGCACCGCAACATGTTATAATTTTTCCCCATTCAAGTAATATTCCCTTTTACTGTTTTTTTATCCCAAGGTGGATGACCTCACACTTTCCAACATTGTATTCCATCTGCCAAACCTTAGCCCATTCGCTTAACCTATCTAAATCTCTGCAGCCTCTCTGTGTCCTCTACACAACCTGCTTTCCCACTAATCTTTGTGTCATCTGCAAATTTTATTACACTACACTCTGCCCCCTCTTCCAGGTCATCTATGTATATTGTAAACAGTTGTGGTCCCAGCACCGATCCCTGTGGCACACCACGGAGTCAGAGGAAATGTATTAGTATGGATAGAGAATTGGCTGGCGAACAGAAAGCAGAGAGTCGGGATAAATGGGTCCTTTTCGGGGTGGAAATCGGTGGTTCGTGGTGTGCCACAGGGATCGGTGCTGGGACCACAACTGTTTACAATATACATAGATGACCTGGATGAGGGGACAGAGTGTAGTGTTACAAAATTTGCAGATGACACAAAGATTAGTGGGAAAGCAGGTTGTGTAGAGGACACAGAGAGGCTGCAGAGATTTAGATAGGTTAAGCGAATGGGCTAAGGTTTGGCAGATGGAATACAATGTCGGAAAGTGTGAGGTCATCCACCTTGGGGGAAAAAAAAACAGTAAAAGGGAATATTATTTGAATGGGGACAAATTATAACATGTTGCGGTGCAGAGGGACCTGGGGGTCCTTGTGCATGAATCCCAAAAAGTTAGTTTGCAGGTGCAGCAGGTAATCAGGAAGGTGAATGGAATGTTGGCCTTCATTGCGAGAGGGATGGAATACAAAAGCAGGGAGGTCCTTCTGCAACTGTACAGGGTATTGGTGAGGCCGCACCTGGAGTACTGCATGCAGTTTTGGTCACCTTACTTAAGGAAGGATATACTAGCTTTGGAGTGGGTACAGAGATGATTCACTCTGCTGATTCCGGAGATGAGGGGGTTACCTTATGATGATAAATTGAGTAGACTGGGTCTTTACTCGTTGGAGTTCAGAAGGATGAGGGGTGATCTTATAGAAATATTTAAAATAATGAAAGGGATAGACAAGATAGAGGCAGAGAGGTTGTTTCCACTGGTCGGGGAGACTAGAACTAGGGGGCACAGCCTCAAAATACAGGGGAGCCAATTTAAAACCGAGTTGAGGGGGAATTTCTTCTCCCAGAGGGTTGTGAATCTGTGGAATTCTCTGCCCAAGAAAGCAGTTGAGGCAAGATCATTGAATGTATTCAAGTCACAGATAGATAGATTTTTAACCAATAAGCGAATTAAGGTTTACGGGGAGCGGGCGGGTAAGTGGAGCTGAGTCCACGGCCAGATCAGCCATGATCTTATTGAATGGCGGAGCAGGCTCGAGGGGCTAGATGGCCTACTCCTGTTACTAATTCTTATGTTCTTATGTTCACTAACCACCGACTTCCATTCCGAAAAGGACCCATTTATCCCGACTCTCTGCTTTCTGTTAGCCAGCCAATTCTCTATCCATGCTAATACATTTCCTCTGACTCTGCGTACCTTTATCTTCTGCAGTAACCTTTTGTGTGGCACCTTATCGAATGCCTTTTGAAAATCTGAATACACCACATCCATCGGTACACCTCTATCCACCATGCTCGTTATATCCTCAAAGAATTCCAGTAAATTAGTTAAACACGATTTCCCCTTCATGAATCCATGCTGTGTCTGCTTGATTGCACTATTCCTATCTAGATGTCCCGCTATTTCTTCCTTAATGATAGCTTCAAGCATTTTCCCCACTGCAGATGTTAAACTAACCGGCCTATAGTTACCTGCCTTTTGTCTGCCTCCTTTTTTAAACAGAGGCATTACATTAGCTGCTTTCCAATCCGCTGGTACCTCCCCAGAATCCAGAGAATTTTGGTAGATTATAACGAATGCATCTGCTATAACTTCCGCCATCTCTTTTAATACCCTGGGATGCATTTCATTAGAACCAGGGGACTTGTCTACCTTGAGTCCCATTAGCCTGTCCAGCACTACCCCCCTAGTGATAGTGATTGTCTCAAGGTCCTCCCTTCCCACATTCCTGTGACCAGCAATTTCTGGCATGGTTTCTGTGTCTTCCACTGTGAAGACCGAAGCAAAATAATTGTTTAAGGTCTCAGCCATTTCCACATTTCCCATTATTAAATCCCCCTTCTCATCTTCTAAGGGACCAACATTTACTTTAGTCACTCTCTTCCGTTTTATATATCTGTAAAAGCTTTTACTATCCGTTTTTATGTTTTGCGCAAGTTTACCTTCGTAATCTATCTTTCCTTTCCTTATTGCTTTCTTAGTCATTCTTTGCTGTCGTTTAAAATTTTCCCAATCTTCTATTTTCCCACTAACCTTGGCCACCTTATACGCATTGGTTTTTAATTTGATACTCTCCTTTATTTCCTTGGTTATCCACAGCTGGTTATCCCTTCTCTTGCCGGCCTTCTTTTTCACTGGAATATATTTTTGTTGAGCACTATGAAAGAGCTCCTTAAAAGTCCTCCACTGTTCCTCAATTGTGCCACCGTTTAGTCTGTGTTTCCAGTCTATTTTAGCCAACTCTGCCCTCATCCCACTGTAGTCCCCTTTGTTTAAGCATAGTACGCTCGTTTGAGACACTAATTCCTCACCCTCAATCTGTATTACAAATTCAACCATACTGTAATCATTCATTCCGAGAGGATCTTTTAGTAGGAGATCATTTATTATTCCTGTCTCATTACACAGGACCAGATCTAAGATAGCTTGCTCCCTTGTAGGTTCTGTAACATACTGTTCTAAGAAACAATCCCGTATGCATTCTATGAATTCCTCCTCCAGGCTACCCCGTGCGATTTGATTTGACCAATCGATATGTAGGTTAAAATCCCCCATGATTACTGCTGTTCCTTTTTCATATGCCTCCATTATTCCCTTGATTATTGCCCGCCCCACCGTGAAGTTATTATTTGGGGGGCTATAAACTACGCCCACCAGTGACTTTTTCCCCTTACTATCTCTAATCTCCACCCACAATGATTCAATAATGATGAAGAAGAGGAGAGACTGGACTTCTTTCATGTTGACAATGACAAAGATGATGAAGCAGAGGGAGAAGAAGTTACTATCAAGCCCATTCTGAACCAATGTCCATCCCAGTTTTCCCCTGATGCAATCCCCTCTATCTAATCTCTTCCATCACTCGTTTTTTTCATTCCCACGCACCATCTCAGATATTATCACTCAAGGGGAAATAGATAATGTAAGTTGGGATGTAGCACCAGGAGTAGAGCAGGAGGAATTTGGAGGAGTGGATAATGATGGAAATCATGACCCGCTGCTGCATGCCACAGACAGAAATTCCTTGAGAAAATTCCATCTACAGTATGCCATGACATGCATCAGTCCCATTAGTAGGACAATCGTAGGATAGTTCTGTGCTGACCGTGCCTCCAAAAAGCTGACTGTCAGCGTGTTATGCTAGGGTTAGCATATATGATGTTCCTGTGGAGAAGCATCTACTGGAGATCAGGTAGAGAGGGATAATCCATGGAAAATCTCAAAGAGGCATCCCTTGGTGATGCTCAAGCATTTCCTGACTGCTTATCTAGAATGCCATTAATGCAGGGCCACATGAAGAGACTTGTGTTTGAATTACTAGAGGTGAGCAGCATGGGACATTTTACTATGTTAAAGGCATGACACAAATGCAAGTTATTGCTGTACAAGGCCTATATTAGTTTCAAGCTTCAGGATAGGTTCCTAGAATTGGTGAAACAGCATTATAATCTGTTTTGCATCATTAGGCATAGCCCCATTAATACTGCAATATATTAAAACATAATCCATTTAATTTCTGCGAGATGAATTTTATTGAAGAACAGCAGTTCTCCAACCCACCCCTGCCCTAACAAAGCACATAGTTGATGAGAAATACATTGAAGTCGAGTGAACAGGGCTCAGTTTTCCCCAATGCCGTTTTTTAGCATACTTGAAGAGTTACGCCCATTTTTTGGGGGGCCCGTCTACGGCAAAAAAAAAATTGAAAGTTTCCCTGTTTTTAACTTGTGAATGTGACCCGGCGCACGTTGTCCTTAAACTCTGTGGGTGGAGCATAAGATGTGCGTCGAAAAGATCAGGTTGCCAAGGTAACGAGGAACACACTGCGGGCTGTGGCTGGAAAGTGAAACATACAAGACATTCTAGCCAGCTCACAGCAACCTGCACAAGCACCTTGTAGCTATTTAAGGCAGCAGCTTACCAACATGAAAATATTAAAGAGTCATTATGCCAAAAGTCTATCCTGTAAACTGTATTAATTGGAAAAGCAACCCCCCCGGAGCCCGTGCCGCTCCTAGCCCACGCCGAAAGGCCTCCCCCTCCCCTGGAACTGGTGCCACTCCTAGTCCAGGCCGAAAGGCCTCCCTCCCCCGGAGCCGGTGCCCGGTGCTGCTCCTGGCCCAAACTGAAAGGTCTCTCTTCCCTGGAGTCGGTGCCACTCCTCGCCCAGACCGAAAGGCCTCCCTCCCCCCAGAGCCAGTGCCGCTCCTAGCCTGGGCTGAAAGGCCTCTCTCCCCTGTTAGTGCCCGGTGCCGCTTCTAGCCTAGACCGAAAGACCTCCCTTTCCTGGAGCCGTTGCCATGTCTAGCCCTGACCGAATGCCCCCCTGCCCTTTTTTTTTCTTTGCCGCTGCTGTCCTGGCCGTGGAACTGGGCCTTCTGCACTGATTCTCTTAACTGCGCTAATTTTGTTAACTGCCCAGAAGTTTTTTCAGAGCGGTCACATACGCCATCTTAAAAAAAATTGTCTTTGGCCAAACTTGCTTAAATGGCTAGAATTGGCACGGGTGGCAGATTATGCTCCCAATGAGGTAAAAAATTCGTAGCCTAAAAAAATCTAAGTAAATTACCCTGGCGCAGAAACTTTATGGAAACCTGGAGATTTTAATTTACTCCAAAAAAAAAAGGTGCATGCCAAAAAAACGGCACAGATAATTGGGGAAAATTGAGCCCTATGGGTTAATAGTAGGTCTATATATAGGAAATCTAATCTTTATATAAATCATACTCCTTTGAGAACAACCAAAATACATCTCATACTTGTAAAAACACAGTAATATCACCTCTAATACATGATTATTGGTATATTTTATTTTTTGATACACTTATGATTGATACACATTGTCAGCCTACCTCTGCATCATAGGGGTCCTGCAAAACGGCTGATTCTAACAATAAGACAGCGTTGGGCAGATCTCCCTCTTTCTGCTTTTTTATTGCTTCCTCAAATGCATTGGGCCAGTCTTTGAAAGGATTATCAGTGTGAAAATAATAGCCCTGCAAAAAAGATCAATTAAAGTGAAGTAAATATCTAGTAAAAAGGTTGCAAGAACTGCTGATATTTATCTTTCTCAACCTAAATTGGCCAGATTACTGGCTTGATAGACATTTTAATGCATATAATTTATTCAATATTACCTTGCTATGTATTGTTATTTGATTACAACAGTTAAATCACTTCATTAATAATTAACTCAACATTATCCATTCAACATTTTTTTGACTCCCTCCTCCCTCATTCGTTATTCATTTGCTGTTTTGACTGGTTAGTACTGCAGTTACTCGCATCAAATCCAACATTTACTACTTGGGTTCTTGTTTGATATGAAGCAGAAGATCACAATCCATCCAGGTAATAAAACAATAATATTTTGCGCTTTTCTGCTCTATTTTCCTAATTTCTGTATTGTGCAACCGATTAACTCTCATCATTGTCCTGCATGAATTCTTTGTCACAATTTTCAGATAGATTTTGAATATAAATGAAAATTAAATAACCAAGTAGTTGCTGGTTGCAGCAATTTGATTAGAGGGCAATATGTTATTTTTAAAGTCAGATATTAAATTACCTTCTCATGTGGGGAAACAGCTGTATTTGTTGGTGGCTGTTCACTTCCTGCAATCCAATTCCTACGTGCCATTTCCTCCCATTCATCCTGCATTTTATCCCAGAATTCTGTGTCAGACTGGTAGAAAACAATAAAAATACAAAAGCTGAAGTGCTTCAATCACAAGCTAAAATGTGTCCAATTCAAAAACCACCGAGAAAACTTGGCAGCAATTCATTCGGCATCAGATGCGTTTTCTATAAAACACAGCACAATGAAGTACTTGCCAGATGAGTTTGAGTTTAAGTTTAAGTGTGAATACTTAAGAACAAAATAGAAAGGATAAGCCTACTTTAGCTGACATAAAATATGATTCTTTGGAAGCTACTTTTCCGCCCCTCGGGGGAAATTACCCTGCGGGAGTGCGGCTGCCGCCTGTTAGTGCCAAAGACAACTTCGCTAGGTGGGAAGCTGCCAGTGGCTGGGTGGGGAGGGTGCACAGCCACGGCTGCCATTTTCTTTTCATCGCTGGCCCAGCCGAACCCATCCCTGGTGGCCCAGTAGGCGCAACGGAGGCCTCACTAGGAGCGTCCCTCCCTTTAACTGAAGGGGAGGGATGTTGCTACGCGTTAGCATGATGGGGCATATCCGCGTCACGCTGACATCAGCAGCGCCCCCCTCCCAACCCAAACCCATCCCTACGCTGCCTCAAACAGAGGCCCAAAGCGCTAGGAGGTGGTGTCATAGTTAAAGAGCTGAATTCTAATTATCCGCCTGAAACTAGATGGAGGGCAATTTCTCCCCCACTGTTTTCTGTGAGCGAGGGGTCTAGAACAAAGGGCCACAGATGTAAGATTAAATGTAAGACATTTAGGACAGATTGTAGGCAAAATCTTTTACAATAGAGGGTTGTGAGGATGTAGAATGCACTACTAGAGTTAGTGATTGAAGCAGAGATCATGTCAACATTTAAGAATAGGTTAGATCGGTGGTCGAAGGAAATTGGAAGATAGGGATCTGGTAACACAGCAGGAACATAGGATTAGAACTACTGCTTATGTGGCTGTAAGCTTCAACATGGACTGATTGGGTTGAATGGCCTTCCGTGTTGTAATTTCTATGTGATACAAGGTAATTGCACATATGTTGTAAGTGACAAGATGACACTGTGTGATAACGTCACGTTAGTATTAACCAGGTAACATTTAGTAACTGAAAACAACTAAAATGCCAGCATGGATAATTCTTTACAGGCAGACCAAATCCTTGTAATAGTTATCAGCTATATGATTTGCAGAGGCTAAACTAAGTTTACATTTATCAAATATTAGTTAACAATAAGAAAAGTCCATTAAACACTTTCATATTGTTCTTAAACGACATTGATTTTATCTTAGAAGAATTAAAGTGCTATATACTTTACCTTTAAGGTTTTTGATTGCTCAAAGTTATTATTACAGTCCTCACTGCTTGTAGCAAGTGTGTTGGTGTTTAACCGCAGGAGCGGCGAGGTCAGGGCAAAGGAGTGGCGAGAGATTGTGGAGCGATATGATCGGGGCCCAGGAGAGTCGTGAGTTCAGGGCCAGAAGAGACGAGGGCCCAGGGGCAGCACGGGGCCAGCCCACACTGCGATATGTGTGCACACTAGGTCTATGCAGCAGAGCAGGTCTCCAGTTGTCTTGGTGAATCCTTGGCCCTGGACGAAGACCTAGCTCTGTCAGGCCCGTGTGGTGGCTGGTGTGCAACGACCACCACACGTTAAAAAAATCCACGCACAGGCATCTTCCACCCTTCAACATGTCGTTTTGGACCTGGAATATTAGGTCCTTCATTGAAACACCTGTGAATTCATCCTTTTTTGGCATGGTAGCAAGTCATCCTCGGTTCGAGGGAGTGTCTATGATGATGATGGTGTTTAAACGATTTGGCTGTTATACGCGATGGAGACGATGGAGCAACAAACTGCACCTGTCCTCTGATTCTAACAGCTGGGAAAGTAGTGAGACCAGTCTGGATGTGAAATTCTACACCGCGATTCCATGTTCTTCCCTTTTTCTAATCAAGAGCCACAGTTCCGGCCAATCTCTTGCTCACGGGGCCACTCTCGGGTGTACTGAGGTGCAGGTCTGCAATTTTCTCTGCTCCACTTTAATAGAGCTATTTCACTACTTGAAAGCTCACGGAGACAAACTTTGAGCCAACCGAACTGGAGATGACGGAAGTGGCAGAACAAGACCGGAAAGCGGCATGATAAAGTATGGCTGAAAAAGCCAGGTGCTTAATACGTTATAAACTCTGGCTTTGAACTTAACTTCTATGGTACTGGCAAATGGCTAGCGCTATTTTCCCGATATAGGTGGTTGCCCATGGTAAGCATGGACAGTGTAAATGATGGGGACTGCATTTCTTAAGTACCTACTTGCAGTTTACCATTCCAGAAAAGGCAAGTAATTAAATAAAATCTAATTTTAGTGGCATTACGTTGCATTTCCCGACTAGTTCTGTAATTGCTTCAGTAACTACATGAAAGATGCAATCACCATAGAAATAGAATCTAAATTTTCTAATTATTCCTGGAATGTGGGCGTCACTGGCAAGCCAGCATTTATTGCCATTCCCTAAGTGCCCTTGAGAAGATGGTGGTGAGCCGCCTTCTTGAAACGCTGCAGTCTGTGCAGTGAAGGTACTCCCAACAATGCTGTTGAGGGAGCTCAAGGATATTGACTGATGGGGTGATAATTGGCCGGATTGGATTTATCTTGCTTTTTGTGGACAGGACATACCTGGGCCATTTTTTCCACATTGTCGGGTAGAAGCCAGTGTTGTAGCTGTACTGGACAGCTTGGCTAGAGGGGTGGCTATTTCTGTCGCACAAGTCTTCAGCATGACAGCCAGGATGTTGTCGGGGCCCATAGCCTTTGCTGTATCAAGTGCTCTCAACCATTTCTTGATATCACATGGAGTGAATCGAATTGGCTGAAGACTAGCTTCTGTGATGGTGGGGACCTCAGGAGGAGGTTGAAATGGGTGATCCACTCGGCACTTCTGGCTGAAGATGGTTGAAAATGCTTCAGCCTTGTCTTTTGCACTCATGTGTCGGGCTCCGTCATCATTAAGGATGAGGATGTTCATGGAGCCTCCTCCTCCTGTTGTTTAATTGTCCAGCACCATTCACGACTGGATGTGGCAGGCCTGCATAGCTTGGATCTGATCCATCAGTTGTGGGATCACTTTGTTCTGTTGAAAGCATGCTGCTTCAACTGTTAGCATTCATGTGGTGTTGCAGCTTCCCCAGGTTGGCATCTCATTTTTAGGAATGCCTGGTGCTGCTCCTGGCATACTCCCCATTGAACCAGGTTTGGTTCCCTGGCTTGATGGTAATGGTAGAGTGAGGGATATGAGGGGCCATGATTGTGGTGGAATACAATTCTGCTATTGCTGGTGGCCCACAGTGCCTCATGGATGCCCAGTTTTGAACCTGTATCGGAGTCTTTATGGAGATGTTTCATCGGTTCTCATTTTATTGATATTTAAATGATCTGATTCTGCTTTTTGATGGTATGGCTCAGAACAATTTTTGGTCATTATAACCATAGTGAAATATATGCACCAGTTCAAGCAAGATTTAAGTGGTGTGAAAAACTGGGTTAATTATTGATGTGGTTTTCAATTGAAAAAGACCAAGCGTCTTACCCACTCATTGCTATTTAACATATAAAAGGAAACTATACTACATTGCTTAGAAACTTTTCAATCCACACTAATTCAGGTCTTAGTGAGAAATGAAGATGAAGGCTAAGGCTTATATTGCAGGTCCCTAATAGAGGTTGCAAAGAATAAAAGAGATGAACTAAATTTGACTATGATATAGATTCATATTCTATTCCTAAAGTTATTGCATAACATCAAATTTGCAGCTAATAAAGTGAAAAGGAGGAAGAAAAGAATGAGGGAGGTTAGGGCACCTGTAGTTTTGAGGTTCTGTGAACGACTGAGTTAATGTAGAAGACTGGAATGAATCATGATCTAGGAAGAAGGAAGAATTTGCAGGATAGCATATTTGGAGCTTAGCCGGAATGAGTAAGGACAATATCCAACGGGAATTATTTAAAAGACTACTGCACATTGAAAGTGTATATGGTTTGCAGTTGAAATATGTTCTGTGGAACCCAACAGGAGTTCTTTGAGGATGTAACAAGCAGGGTGGATAAGGGGGAACCAGTGGATGTGGTGTAAATGGATTTCCAGAAGACATTCGATAAGGTGTCACATAAAAGATTACTGCACAAGATAAAAGTTCACAGAGTTTGGGGTAATACATTTGCATGGATAGAGGATTGGCTAACAAATAGAGAACAGAGAGTCTGGATAAATGGATCATTTTCCAGTTGGCAAACAGTAACCAGTGGGGTGCCGCAGAGATTGGTGCTGAGTCCACAACTATTTACAATATATATTAATGACTTGGATGAAGGGACCGGGTGTAATGTAGCCAAGTTTGCTGATGATACAAAAATGGGTGGGAAAGCAAATTGTGAGGAGGACACACAAAATCTGCAAAGGGATAAAGACAGGCTAAGTGAGTGGGCAAACATTTGGCAGATGGAGTATAATGTGGGAAAATGTGAGGTTATCCACTTTGGCAGAAAAAATAGAAAAGCAAATTATAATTTAAATGGAGAAAAATTGCAAAGTGCTGCAGTACAGAGGGACCTGGTGGTCCTTGTACATCAAACACAAAAAGTTAGTATGCAGTACAGCAAGTAATCAGGAAGACAAATGTAATGTTGGCCTTTATTGCAAGGGGGATAGAGTATAAAAGCAGAGAAGTCCTGCTCCAACTGCACAGGGTATTGGTGAGGCCACACCTAGAGTACTGCATACAGTTTTGGTCTCCGTATTTAAAGAAGGATATACTTGCATTGGAGGCTGTTCAGAGAAGGTTCACTAGTTTGTTTCCGGTGATGAAGGGGTTGACTTATGAAGATAGGTTGAGTAGGTTGGGTCTATACTCATTGGAGTTCAGAGGAATGAGAGGTGATCTTATCAAAACATATAAGATAATGAGGGCTCGACAAGATGGATGCAGAGAGGCTATTTCCACTCATAGAAGAAATTAAAACTCGGGGACATAGTCTCAGAATAAGTGGCTACCCATTTAAAACTGAGATGAGAAGGAATTTCTACTCTGAGAGTTGTAAATCTATGGCATTCTCTTCCCCAGAGAGCTGTGGAGGTTGGGTCATTGAATATATTTAAGGCAGAGATAGACAGATTTTTGAGTGATGAGGGAATAAAGGGTTATGGAGAGTGAGCAGGGAAGTGGAGCTGAGTCCATGATCAGATCAACCATGATCTTATTAAATGATGGAACAGGCTCGAGGGGACAAATGGCCTACTCCTGCTCCTATTTTTTATGTTCTTATGTTTTTAAAGGGTCGTCTTAATTTACAAGCTGCAAAAATCTGTCTGATCATGTTCTGTATTCTAATCTCAGGAAAAAAGTGGAAAAATTCAGAGACCTCAACTGCTGCCTTTGCTCTTTCAAACTCTTCCTCTGTTGACTGGTTCCGGGTGAGTAACATACTTCCCCAGCGCTGTTCCTTTGTTATTAGAGTCTGGAAAGTAACAGAGACACAGAATGATAATTTATATTATAATGAAAACAGCTCCAACTAAAAAGACGTGGGAATTCTTACTTTTTAAAATTAGCTCAATATTTAAGTGGACTGTTGGAAGCAATAAGATCATTAAGGGTCTGGCTAGCACTCATTAAAGAGATTGCACGGCATTTTGATGGCTAGATCTTCAATTAACGACCTCTCCTGACAGCGACCAGCTGAATTGGAGTAAAGAAGTCATTGCTGAGGATTTTGAGCACTAATTAAAGCTATGCTCAGCTTTCATTGTTCAATTGCTGCTGGAGGTTTGAAGAGGACTTTTGAGATACATCGGGGGACTTTACGAGACACTTTGTCAAAACTTCAACATTTTATCACTATTTATTCTGAAAATTCTCTGAGGACTTCACCTAAAGAGAGTAAGTGCTGTGCTACTGTACCTTATTGGAGACCTTATAGGAGTCATCAGAAGAAAGGGAGTGCTTGGTCATTGCCATCTTGCTCGGGGTCCCCCTTGGTCTGGAGGAGGACATGAGGCCAGGTAAACCAGCATCAGCTGCTGGAGGAGAGATATACTGTAGGGTAGGTACAGGACATCCCTTCTCCTCTGGACCACCTCAACCAGGATCTCCAGTGCCGCATCCGAGAACCTGTGCACCCTCTCACGAGGTCCCTGAGCCATCCTGAAATGTTCTGTTTTGTCTCAGCCAGTGCATGCCACACCTTCAGTAGAAGTGGGTGCATGAAGGCTACATATACCGCTCCAGGAAAATTGCTTCTAATCAGCGCATGAGTAGTAAACCTGCAGGTATCTGTTTTAGTGCCTCCGGGCAAATTTAAATCATGGTAATCAACAATTAAGCCCTAAAATTGCAGGCTAAAAGTCTTTCAAACAGGGGTGTTTTATTAGCACGCCACCCATTATCGCCTGTTTTCACCCTTTCACCAAAATAACCCCTATAAGATCTTGTGAAACAAAACAGGTTAATCCCAACCACCAGTTCAAGTTAAATCACAACTGCAGAAAATGGTAAAAGGCAAGTTCAAAATTGATGTCAGGAAGCACTTAGACTAGTAATTGGAATGGTCTTCCAATTCTACCCTGTCATGTTTGCCAGGGTGGAAATGCTATATTTAGTCTCAGTTTCCATGTTCGAGGAAAGGGAGTTAAAATGGCCAGTGTTCCTACCCCTAATTGTTATCCAGTATCTGATTACTGGAAAGTACTCCAAAAAAAGTGCCAAACATCAACTTCCTGGAGGGGGTATGTCCCCAGACCCTCTAGGAAATAAATCTTACATCTTCAGTGCTAATATCGCTCTTCATAATTTTCTAGATCCACTACTTCAGCTTTTCCCTAATAATATAAATGATCAATAACAGTCATGGATATATTAAGTTACAACAAACTTAAATCTCACTGCACTCTCAGCATAATCTCTTAATGTCATGGGCAAGGTCTTTCGGTTTTGTTTTTCACAGAAAAAGAGTCCTAATTCTGAACAGGGATCCTAAGAAATGGTGAACATTTTTAAATGCCATGTAATAAAACAGAATTTAAATTATTTTATTGTAAAGCAATATCTGGTCATAAGCTTGTATTCAAGATTGCTTTTGAGATGAATATTGTAGCAAGTACTTAAAATACACAAAATTGTGGCTTAGTTCTATTGTCATAGCAGAAAGGGGAAGAAAAGCATTAAAAGGAATATAGACAATTAAAAAGGGAAGAAAGTAAAGTGATCAATCATTTATAAAATTATATTAAAATTTTTTAGTGATAGACTTTCCTGTCAGTTACAAAAATAAAAAGCTGTAGAGCATATGGAAGTGCATTGATAAGTTCTGCAAAAGGAATAGGCAAGCTTGTGCTGTGTCGACCTATAAAAGTGTACATAGGAAAGTGGTGCAAAATCTGAATCAATGGGAAGTCCTTTATGCTGTCTGCAAATCTGACTTTAGAAGCGCTCAAGGTTCGGTATTAAGACCACTCCTCTTTTGATGTATATTAATAACCTGGACTTGGATATACAGGTCATAATTTTAGAGTTTACAGATGATTCAAAACTCAGAAATGTAGTAAACAGTGAGGAGGTTAGTAACATACTTCAGGAGGACATAGACAAACTGCTAAACTGGGCAGACACATGGCAGATGAAACTTAACGCAGAGAAGTGTGAAGTGATTAATTTTGGTACGAAGAATGAGGAGAGGCAATATAAACCAGATGGTACAATTTTAAAGGGCATGCTGTCAAAATGGCCCTGATTGACAACGGGTCGGAGTCTCGCTCTGAACCCGCCTGTGTGTGAGTTTCTGACCTGTCACATCTGCGTTCGGATAGCAGACTCGACAGCAAATGACGGGATAGGTAATTAACATCATTAAAAAGTACTTGAGTGCTAGTTAAGAAGTTTAAAAGCAGGCACTTACAATTTTACCAATGTTTTGACGGGTTTGCCGTGCCTCAGAGAACACGCCAGTTAAATGTGTCGGGTTCTCAGTGACTCTTTATTGCTTTGGCTAGTTGACAGCTGCAGAAGTGGTATAAAAGCTACCATTTCACAGCTGTTCACTTTCCAATGTCAGAATCTTGAATCCTTCAGGTTTTGGAAAAGACTTTTGAGATGTATGCATTTTGGAACTTTCTAATCACTGACACCTCTTTGGAGCAACCTCTCACTGCTGACAGGGTGGTTCTGTCATCTCAACCTCATCAGCAATCTATTCCAGCTGCATCGATGCCCTTGAAAATATCTCTCCTTGAACCTTAGAATCCCACCATGATCAGCCCCAACACCAACATCAATGAACAGACCAGGCTCACTACCAACAACACCAACCTTCTCTGCAATCACCTGATGCTGCACAGTACACAGGACATCAGCACCCGACCACATTACTGCCCGGGAGGCCAGTGATGGCCTCACCATGGCCACATTTACTTCACTTCACGCTGTACATCCTGACTGCCACATGATGTGCCAGGTTGGCACCAGCACCATAAAGCATCCCTGCAATGTCCAATCCATTCCTTTCACACTCATCACCATTGTGGGGTATAAGAAAAACATTTGGCATTAGGGGTACCAGCGGGACAAGGGTTAAAGTGCTGGTTCCTGCACAGACCCATAAGGAGGTAAAAAGCCTCTCTTTGGCCTTGTACATTCCAGTACCAAGGCTCCAGAAGTTATCAATTCAATAATATTCCGACAAAATACTATGTGAGAACCTAAACAGACATTGATAAGACCTTGCGAAGAATCTTGAGGCAGACTCACGGGCATCAAGGAGAATCAACAAATTCTGACCTAATGAAGTCATTCTAGTCACGGCCTAAGGTGGTCACGAGGCCAAAGTAGCACTAATAAGGTAGTCCAATTAGAGAAGTAGCACTGATAAGGTAGTCCAATTAGAGATCTAGGGAGGTCTTACCAGGGAACGGAGGGGTTTTGAAATGTATAAAAGTTGTATGATTGTGCTGTTCGGGGAGCATCTCCACTCACAGGCGGCTATGATGAGAGGTGTTCCCGGACGTTCGTAATAAAAGATCATTATACTTTGCCATTCGTCTCTGTCTGCTAACTCCGGGGGCAGTTACGCGGGTTGGGGTGAGCGTTGACCCTCTATATCAGGGGGCCCGCTCGTGGGAGGAGAAGCCTTCCCATTTTCCCCTTACATTTGGCGCAGCGAGCAGGGTACGGACTTCCCGAATGGAACAATGACCCAGCTGTTGGGGTGAGTATGTTTTAATTTACCACCTTCAAGTTAGAGCTGTGTCATTGTAAACCTCAAGGGAAGGACATCTGTACAAAGAACCATTTGTAGCAAGTCCAGGAGGGACGGAGACGGAGGACAGGGACGATCTAGGGGTAGAAGGGGGTCAAAATGTGCATCCTAAAATGCACGCGTGGAGGTAGCACTGCAGTGCGAGGCTACGACGCAAGGGAAGATATAGAGGAAGGTCTATTGACCCGAAGCGGTACGAGCGCATGGTGCAGGGACGAGAGAGTGAGGACATGGAGACGACGTCCCCGCAGTGACGGGATATATTGACCCAAAGCATGGCAGTACGAGTGTACGGCACCAAGGGAAGACATATAGATATAAATAATGTCCTGCATACTGAACACGAATTAAAGGGAGTGTCCAAGATAGCCCCGAAGATGATGGGCAACACGGCTATTAAAAAGGCGAATAAAACCAATCATTAATTGTAACTTGCGTAACTACATAATGCCATAAAAAAGCTGATAGTGACTATCTTAAGTGACATATGGATCCAAAAATAGAGCCGGCCAAACAATTAATAAGCTTTGTTGAATGAAGAGAGACTTTTGTGAATGTCTGTCGTTGAGTGAGAGTCCTTGTGTGATTTTTTGACTGCGAAATGAATTTTTCATGTTTCTGAAAGCCTGTTTGAAAAAATAGTGCAGCTGTCTGTTTATTTTAGCTCCACCCACTTTTTCAGACAGAGTAAAAGTTTGTTTTAACCCTTTGTAGTGTTGTCCTGTATGTGGGACATTTAAGACATTTTAAGTTAGAAACGCAGGTGTGGATTTATTCAGATGATTTATTCGGATGATAAGTTACAGAGCTAGGAAATGCACAAAGGATAGGTTTGTTGAGCAAAAGATTAAAAAATACATGGTCCCGGTGGTTTTAAAAAAAAATGAATTTATTTGACACGCTCACTTACTTATCGACAGAAAACACGCAATCATTGATTACATTGGGTTGAAAGCCATAAATTTAGTCTGGGAATGAGATAAAGAATGCCTTTTAAAAAAAGCCTGCGAGGGTCTCTCGAGACTGTGGGCTGGGGAAGTACGCTCCCATTTTCCTTTGTGGAAAACCTTGACGCAAAAGCTTCTAGCTCAGTAAAAAAGAGTTTTAAATTTGAAGTGGGATTTTGAGATATTAAGAGAAGGCACAGCAAAATGCTGAGATGGATTCAAACTAAAAAAAATATTAAATTAAATCTGATCTCTTTTAAAAAAAAAAGGAGGAATCAAACTAAAAGGTTTGGAAACAATCTAGAAATACCTTCAGGGATCAGGTCAAACACCTGGGCGAGTGGAGAGCTATCTGCGAAGGTTGTAAAAGGGACTTTTGAAAAAATTTTAAAACGGCAAGCTTTAGCAGTTTAGAAAATTGGACATTGTAACGACGTTGAAACTGGAACATTTGAGATAACGAAAAGCAGCCCTCAAAGCCTACGTGCTAGACTCCGTTCTGGTTATGGAGAAAAGAAAAAAGATAAAGACGCAACTTTGAAAGTAAACAAATTGAACAAATTTGAAAGGAAAAGTGTCTTCGATTGTCTGATGATTTTAAATTAAAAAATTTATGGAGACACGAGCCCTCCGTGTAAAATGCAAAACCTAATTTGAAGAAAGGAGATCTGAAAAAAAAAGACGTAACGTACTAAATAGGTGCTTGAAAAAAAAGGGGTGTTTGCGATGGAAAAAGACATAACTTACTAAATACTAGTTGATATCGGCTGTGAGAAAGATATTGGTTTAATTGAAAAAAAAGAATTTGAAGATGTAAAAGACACTCTCCATTGATAATGATTTTAAATTACGAGAAAGTTTCACTGCAGTTTGAAAGATTTCCAAAATGGACGTTGTTTATCAAGAAAAGTCCCGAACAGTCTAAACAAGCAGGAGGGTTTTGAATATAACGAGGAGAAAAGATCTAAGTATGCAAACTCAGCACAGAAAGAAAAAAACTGAGAATTAGAGAATCTTACTGAATTTTAAAATTCTTATAGAAAATGGAACTGGCACTGAACTTTAGATTTTGTGCTGATAGAGAAATAAAACACAAGATTTGCCCAGTGAACGGGACCGTAAAAAACCCCCGAAATGTTGGAATGTATACAGCTTGTGTGAAAATTGGATTTCAGTAAACAAAATAGCTATTAAAAATGTGTGATCGCGTTTTAAATCAATTAAAAAAAAAATCTTTGGCAAGTACTTGAATTAGAAGTTAAGAAAAAATTGGAATTTAATCTAAAATGCCATCTCTCCTGATGAGAATACTTTTATTATGACGGCTTTACTAATGATTTCTGCTGTTTTAACGGATTCCTAATGTCTAAGCAAGTTTTGAAGGCACAAAGACTTAAAAAAAAAAATTTTCAGATGATTACGCAAAGTCACGTAATGACATCAGGCTTTCTTACAAACCTGTAAAGGAGTTAACCCTTTCCATTGACAGCTGTTTTATACTGGACATTATTAATTTGGATTTCTTAATAGAATAAAAAAGACTCACCTGACAGATAGAGGAAATGGTGGGATAGTCAGAATAAAAATAAAACAGAACTAGCCTATGTAATAATACTCGCCTGATACAAATAAAAGAAAGATACTCAAACAAAATTAATTCAAGAGTTAAAAGCTAAGATAAATAAGTTGGAAGAGATTTTTTTTTAAATGGGACCAGACGAATAGTGCAGTGCGCAGCCATAGCACCATCACCTATGGCAATAGAACAAATGTACCCCACGGTGGGTAAGTGTAGTCCACAAACCCAACCTAACCCTTACCTCCGATTTCACAGAGTGACCTCGACATGCATGGATAAAAGATGAGTAGACCAGAACCTAACACCGGGTGATGACCAGGCTATCTGTTTAAAATTTGCAGATAAAACACTCACCGAGATGGGACCGCAGCGATTACTTCGATTGTAGGGACTCAGGATACTGGGAACCTTAAGGCCCGCGCAAGCACTGGATAATACGAGACATATAGCACACGCAGGAAAGACACAACTACATGAACTAGCTTTGTTTAATTTAACTGCTGAAATATGCATCCCAGCAGCCAAGGACTGGAGCAAGGACAGAACTTATTTTAACGCATGGCTATGTATAGTGTATTAAGTAAGGTTGTAATGCAGCAGGCTGCCGATGCCATGGGCATCAGTAGATTCCGAGGATAGGAGCAAGTTCATAGGACCAAAAGGGGAAGGGCGCAGAATCCAACTGGATGGAATTTCAGTTCTAGAAGTTCATGCCTGGGCGGACGAAGCTGGAAAACAAGCCGCCAAATCCACCCCGCAAGAAACAGAAGGGTGGGAACAGAATGGAGTGTGGAGGAAAGATGACAATGTAGTGGACCCGAAATAAAGGTCCGGCTGGGGCACCAAACACGCCCAAAGGAAGCCCTACCGCTGCCCCGACAACCACCCTGGGGACAACAACTCTTCCCAGCATAATCACGCAAGTCCCTCCATAAGCCCGTCCATAAAGACTGGAGACAAAGGGGGCCTAGTAATGAAAGAATCTAAAGAAAGGATATAATTTGGGGTGCGTCAGCGACTACTCATTCTTCCTAACTTCTGTGGGAATGAAACTATAAGTCTATACCAGAATCTGACACAACGGATCCTCGAAGGCCCGGAATCCACTACCCTGAGATTTAATAGAAACATAGAAACATAAAAAATAGGTGCAGGAGTAGGCCATTCGGCCCTTCTAGCCTGCACCGCCATTCAATGAGTTCATGGCTGAACATGCAACTTCAGTACCCCATTCCTGCTTTCTCACCATACCCCTTGATTCCCCTAGTAGTAAGGACTTCATCTAACTCCTTTTTGAATATATTTAGTGAATTGGCCTCAACAACTTTCTGTGGTAGAGAGGGAACAGGACAAGGACAAAGAAAAAGGGGAATACTGGAAACACTAGGCACAGGTTATGTGGCAGGGGGTTACGACGATAGACCTGTATGCAATAGACGACAGGGTTAACAACTTAACGTAAATCTTGAGGGGTTTACTGGGGAGGGATAACCAAGCCCTACAAGCGCAGTTGAGAGATGGCGTGGAAGGAGAACTGTTACAGGTGGCCCATACATTACAGAAGCATGCCAAGACAATAAATTTGATCCTCGTAATGGGGAACGACATAAGTAAACGATTACAAGCTGAGATAGTTTGCTCCAGGTATGGGGCCTGGATATTAAGTGAAGTACAACATAACTTGGAGCAACTCCAGAATGGGGACATACCAGATTGGATCCCGAACAGCATACTTAACAATTGGACTCTAGATTAAAAAAAATGAATAACACGTGCGAGGTACGAAGGAATAGTCACGCATGGGTGCCAAAATTCAGATGTATTACTGGGCGGGTGAATATGATCGGATTTGAGTTGTCCATACCACAGTATGATGTGACACAGGGAGACCCCTTATATCAGATCGATAATATCGGTGAAGTAAGAAACCAAACTCGGTTGTGTTACCATCAGCCTGCCAGACGGGTGATTAAAATTAGTACGAAAGGCATTGACATAACCGATTGCTATAAAAATAATCAAGTGATTTTATGTCGAAGTACGCCACGAATGACGATTGCAGATTCCACCAAACAAACGGATGCATGCTGAGTATCACTTCTCTCGAACACGATTCTGAAACAATCGCTGCTCCACAAGGGAATGGAGATTGGTGCGTGAGCACAGGAGCAGCCAACCCGACGATTAAGACCAGGGGAGGAGTCACCCCCTGTGTCATCACCAACCCTATCTTCTGTTTCAGGCCTTTGGGAAAAATAGACATAAATGGATACCACATACATCCCGAGACAATGGAAATTATCCACGGATTGGTCACGGATACCTTCCGGGAAGGGTACAAGAAGGCGGTATGGGAACCGCAAGAAAAACAAATACCCGAATTAAGTGAGGAATGATTGGTGCAATGAATCCAAAACCAAAGACGACACTATATCCAGCTGATGGAAGAAACAGACAAACCTACAAAAAGACACTAACGCAATGCTGGCTGTCAGCCCTGGTACTCAAAGCTGTGGGACTTTGGACTCAATGTACAAATTCACTCATGGATAAGAATAATATTACATGTACTTGTAGTAATACAGGGCCTGGTTCTGATGGTCATGATGGGATTAACGTGCACGAATTAAACAGGCAAACGACACGGTAGGGCACACACTATGATTAAAGCCATAAGGGATGGAAATTTAAGCAGTCCTGCAGGAAGGACTTTCCTTATATAACACTGCGGGAAAGGTCTCAGGAGGTCCCGAAGCTTGGGAGATGGCCACCCAGGTGAACGGACCTATCTGGAACTTGCCTACAGGGAGATAGTTATCGGGAAATATGGCCAGCTTGGCATATAGCCAAGGGCCAAAAGGGGGGAAATGTAAGAGAAAAATTTGGCATTAGGGGTACCAGCGGGACAAGGGTTAAAGTGCTGGTTCCTGCACCGATCCATAAGGAGGTAAAAGGCCTCTCTTTGGCCTTGTACATTCCAGTACCAAGGCTCCAGAAATTATCAATTCAATAACATTCCGACAGGATACGATGTGAGAACCTAAACAGACATTGATAAGACCTTGCGAAGAGTCTTGAGGCAGACTCACGAGCATCAAGGAGAATCAACAAATTCTGACCGAATGAAGTCATTCTAGTCACGGCCTAAGGTGGTCATGAGGGTCTTGGCCTGTCAATCCAAAGTAGCACTAATAAGGTAGTCCAATTAGAGAAGTAGCACTGATAAGGTAGTCCAATTATAGAGCTAGGGAGGTCTTACCAGGGAATGGAGGGGATTTTGGAATGGTTGTATGATTTTGCTGTTCGGGGAGCATCTCCACTCACAGGCGGCTGTGATGAGAGGTGTTCCCGGACATTCGTAATAAAAGATAGTTATACCTTGCCATTCGTCTCTGTCTGCTAACTCCGTGGGCTGTTATGCGAGTTGGAGCGAGTGTCGACCCTCTATATCAGGGGGCCCGCTCGTGGGAGGAGAAGCCTTCCCATTTTCCCCTTACATGGGGGGTACTCATGTCTCATTATTCACTAACTCACTAAGCCACTTCCAAAGGTGCCCACTAATCTGTCCAAGAACGCAAAGTGCTGAAAATAAAGATTTCAATGTTTGACAACACATCAACATTAACTATACATGAACATTGGCTAAAGGACCCAAGTACCTACCCTTGTGTGCTGTTAGTTGGTTTGATTGGACAAGGATGAGGGTGAGTGTGAGGGGTGGCTAGTGAAATGGGGAACTGATAATGTAGATAGAGAAAGAGGGAGGGATGAGGGAAGGTGCAAGCTAAGTTGGTGTGAGTAAGGATGTGCAGGGGTAGAGTAGGGAAGGCAGGGTGTTGGAGATGTGATGAGTAGCACAGCAGGATAAGGTTGAGTGTGGCTTTACAGTAACGTTTTGTGATCGACTGAGATCATTGAATGGTTTGCACCACTGCAGCCAACTCCTCCAAATGACATCCCTGCTTGTGCCCTCCTGTGCAATGTGCAATGGTCTCCAGGAGAGGTCTCTTCCGTCCATTGGAATGGAAGAGAACCGCCCTGCGTGTTGTGACTCCCTCCATAAGCATCTGGAGGGAGTTATGGGAGAGCTTGGGTGCAGCCATGCATCTTTCTGCAGTGTTTGTGTTTGCTGCAGAACACTGACAGAAGAACTGTCAAAAAGAAATTGGAAATGGTCCCTTTAAGGAAAGCGGCTGATGATGTGTCATCAGACCTACTTCCAGTTCATTGGTCAGGAAACCCACAGGTGGGATTAACAAGCACCAACCACGGAAGATTGAAGGGAGAGGGTGGGTTGCACTTCGAAGCAGGTTTCCTATGCTATACCAATGCCGCCCGCATCGAACTTGCCTCTGTTGGCGAAATCCTGGCCCTTGTGTACAAGGTAATCTAGAATAATGTGCTCGGGGCCCATTTTATTGTCTCTGGATGACATGTAGAATTTCCACTATGTGTCCACACCATTTCAGAGAATGATTAACATCAGCCATTCCTGACACTATCGGATCAGACTAAACTACCAAAATGATTTATTCACTGAGAATCAGTTATAGAAGGAAACAGTTGCTGTAATCAGTTCAAATAGTTCAGCAGATTTGGATCTGATTATTTGAAATTATAATCCCAAATCTGAAATAATAATAATACATTATGAAATTCTCTTGGATCTTCGATGCCCTACATCCTAGGGTCTTAAAAGAAGTGGCCGCAGAGATATGGATGCTTTGGTTGTAATATACCAAAATTCCCTGGATTCTGGGCGATCCCAGTGGTTTTGAAAACCGCAAATGTAACGCCCCTATTTAAAAAAGGAGGAGATAAACAGCAGGAAACTATAGACCAGTTAGCCTAATGTGTCGTTGGGAAAATGCTAGAGTCCATTATTAAGGAAGCAGTAGCGGGACATTTGGAAAAGCATAATTCAATCAAGCCGAGTCAGCATGGTTTTATGAAAGGGAAATCATGTTTGACAAATTTGCTGGAGGATGTAACGAGCAGGGTGGATAAGGGGGAACCAGTAGATGTGGTGTATTTGGATTTCCAGAAGGCATTCGATAAGGTGCCACATAAAAGGTTACTGCACAGGATAAAAGTTCACGGGGTTGGGGTTTGAGGGTAATATATTAGCATGGATAGAGGATTGGCTAACTAACAGAAAACAGAGTCAGGATAAATGGGTGACAAGTGGGGTGCCGCAGGGATCGGCGCTGGGTCCTCAACTATTTACAATCTATATTAATGACTTGGATGAAGGGATGAGTGTAATGCAGCCAAGTTTGCTGATGATACAAAGATGGGTGAGAAAGCAAATTGTGAGGAGGACTCATAAAATCTGCAAAGGGATATAGACAGGCTAAGTGAGTGGGCAAAAAATTTGGCAGATGGAGTATAATGTGAGGTTATCCACTTTGGCAGAAAAAATAGAAAAGCAAATTATAATTTAAATGGAAAAAAATTGCAAAGTGCTGCAGTTCAGAGGGACCTGGGTGTCCTTGTGCATGAAACACAAAATGTTAGTATGCAGGTACAGCAAGTAATCTGGAAGGCAAATATAATGTTGGCCTTTATTGCAAGGGGGATGGAGTATAAAAGCAGAGAAGTTTTGCTGCAACTGTGCAGGGTATTGGTGAGGCCACACCTAGGTTACTGCGTACAGTTTTGGTCTCCGTATTTAAGGAACGATATACTTGCATCGGAGGTTGTTCAGTGAAGGTTCACTAAGTTGATTCTGGAGATGAGGGGGTTGACTTATGAAGGTAGGTTGGGCCTATACACATTGGAGTTCAGAAGAATGAGAGGTGATCTTATCAAAACATATAAGATAATGAGGGGGCTTGACAAGGTGGATGCAGAGAGGATATTTCCACTCATAGGGGAAACTAAAACGAGCGGACATAGTCGCAGAATAAGGGGCTGCCCATTTAAAACTGAGATGAAGAGGAATTTCTTCTCTGAACGTTGTAAATCTATGGAATTCTCTGAGCCAGAGAGCTGTGGAGGCTGGGTCATTGAATATATTTAAGAGGAGATAGACAGATTTTTGAGCGATAAAGGAATAAAGGGTTATGGGGTGCAGGGAAGTGGAGCTGAGTCCATGATCAGATCAGCCATGATCTTATTGAATGGCGGAGCAGGCTCGAGAAGCCAAGTGACCTACTCCTGCTCCTATTTCTTATGTTCTTATGTTCGAAGGAACATTTAGTTTAGACCTGCATCCATGATGCAAATTTTATTCCTGAAACTTTGTATTTCATGGAGTGTTCCACTGGCTCCATTGCACTAAAGAGCCTATGGGGCAATATTTACACACATCCTCTGTTTTGAAATCCAAGCTGAGACACAGGTACCTTTCACAATTCGGCCTCGTGCTGCCCCAAACCCCGCCTCTGTCCGCCGACCAGCTAATGGTTCCTGCTGGGTTCGTGCAGGAGACTAATGGGGCCTAAGCAAATGTGGCCCAAGAGTTAAAATCTCCTGGTCCTCAAGGTGCAGAGGGCTGAATGGTTTACCATTCACCTCAACCCCCGCCCACACAACTTCTGCCTGGAGTTAAAATCCGTCTTTTATTTTTTTATATAACATGGAAATGTCAAAAACATCATATTCTTCTGACCTAAAGTCCTGTAAACATCTTTGTACAATTTTTTTTTTACAGGTCCAAATATAACATATTTTAGTAATGTACTTCTCTTGAGTCACAGTAATAAATTCTACCTGTGCTGTTGGCATTGGTTCCAGCTCTGTTGATGTTGAATGTAGTTCCAAAGCATTTTTGCCAGCTGCAAGTTCAGATGGGGTCCTATTTTCTGTAGACCTGAATGGGGAAAAAATACATTATCATATCCATAATTATAACATTTAGCACATGCAGTATTTAATATGCAATTAAGGAATAATGAAATAAGTCATCTGTAACCATAAATTGCTTCAGCATTTCCATCAGACAGAAGCTATTAGATCAGCTAAAAGGCTAATGGAAATGAGGATCTTAGACAATTGTGGAAGTAATGGGAAATGCTTTTTTCAGTTATGTGAACAGTCAGAGAACTGTCAAAGACTGTATTGAGCCACTGAAGGAAGTTCAAGGACAGGTTACAAAGGACTTACTGTGTATGGCGGAAATATTAAATGAGTACTTTGCATCAGTCTTCACTCTTGAAGATAATGCTCAACTATTAGAATTGAATGATCTTAATAAAAGTAGTAGTATTAAATTCGATGAAAATATTGTTTTAGATAGGATTAGAAACTTGAAAATAGGTAAAGCAGTCGGGCTGGACGATATCCACCCGAGGGTCTTCAAGGAGGTGGGACACTTGCTGTGTGAGCCCCTAGCCCGTATTTTTAATAGCTCACTGCACTATGGGATGGTTCCCGTAGACTAGAAGGAGGCTAATGTAGTCCCCATCTTTAAAAAAGGTGATAAAAGAACCGAGTAACTATAGGCCCATTAGTTTGACATCAGTAATCGGAAAGATGATTGAGGGACTCATCAGGGATGCAATATATGATTGGTTGGATAGAGAGGGTGATATTAGGGACATCCAACATGGCTTTATAAAAAGGATGCCATGTCTTACAAATCTAATTGTATTTTTGGAAGAAGTTACGATGATGGTGGATGAGGGAAACCCAGTAGACATTGTCTACTTAGACTTCCAAAAAGCTTTGATAAGGTACTACACAAGAGGCTTCTCTGCAAGATTAAAGCCTCTAGTATTAGTGGTAATATATTGAACTGGATTGAGAGCTGACTGGCAAAAAGTAGTTATAGATGGATATGGACCTAGACAATAAGTAGTTATAAATGGATTTGGACTATTTGGTCACCAGTGAAGTCCTGCAGGGATCGGTGGTGGTTCTGTTGCCCTTTACTATTTTTGTTAATGTTCTGGATGTAGGTGTTGGGGCAGGATCTGCAAATTTGCAGATGATACCAAGATCAGTGTGAGTGTTAAGACTGTAGACGATGCTCAACTGCTTCAGGAAGATCTTAATGTGTTGGGAGATTTAGTTCATGACTGGCAAATGATTGTTAATTTGGGCAAGTGCAGTGTTAAGTATGTGGGCAGGGTGAATGCTCAACATACAAACAAACTTCAGGGAAAAACATTAAAGATTTAGAAAGAGATCTGGGCATTCTAGTGCAGAGTCCTCTAAAGGTACATGAGTAATGCCATGAAGCGATAGCGAGAGCAAATAGGGTGTTGGGGTGCAATCATAGGATGATTGATTGTAAGACGAGGCATATTTTTTGTCCTTGTACAAGACCTTGGTCAGGTCTTGCTTGGAATGCTGTGTCCAGTTTTAGTCTCCTCACATGTTGGTTGATATTGAGGCATTAAAAAGGGTGCAGAGGATGGCCACCAGACTAATTCCCAGTATAAAGCATCTTCGTTATCAAGATAGGCTAAAAGAGTTGGGACTCTACATTTTAGAGTAGCGTAGACTTAGGGGTGATCAAATTGATGTTTATAAGATGAGGAAGGGAATAGATTGTGTTCCAGTTGGCAGTTTTCTTCCAATTAAATAGGTTGGAGAGTGTTATATATGTAAAGTTGTATATACTCTCTACAGCAACCAGAGGCTCATCCCCTGGAGTCCCAAGGGATCCCATAATCCCTTGGGAGCACAGGTATTTAAGGAGGCCTCACAGGTTGGTGAGGCACTCTGGAGACCTGCAATAAAAGACTAAGGTCACACTTTACTTTGAGCTCACAGTATTCAGTCTGACTCTTTCTCCATACATAACAACTGGTGACGAGATACAGATAGCGAACCCAAAGATGCAGAGAACAGTGGGCATCATAGAAACATAGAAACGTAGAAAATAGGTGCAGGAGTAGGCCATTTGGCCCTTCGAGCCTACACCATCATTCAATAAGATCATGGCTGATCATTCACCACAGTACCCCTTTCCTGCTTTCTCTCCATACCCCTTGATCCCTTTAGCCGTAAGGGCCATATCTAACTCCCTCTTGAATATATCCAAGAACTGACATCAACAACTCTCTGCGGTAGGGAATTCCACAGGTTAACAACTCTCTGAGTGAAGAAGTTTCTCCTCATCTCAGTCCGAAATGGCCCTTATCATTAGACTATGTCCCCTGGTTCTGGACTTCCCCAACATTGGGAATATTCTTCCTACATCGAACCTGTCCAATCCCGTCAGAATTTTATATGTTTCTATGAGATCCCCTCTCATCCTTCTAAACTCCAGTGAATACAGGCCTGGAGAAATTATCGGAGGGAGATGATTGGGAAACATTTGTGGAGCGTCTCGACCAATACTTCATAGCCAAAGAGCTGGATGGAGAAGAGAACCCTACCAAATGAAGGGCGATTCTCCTCACCATCTGCGGGGCACCAACGTATGGCCTCATGAAAAATCTGCTTGCTCCAGCGAAACCCACGGAGAAATGATACGATGATTTATGCACACTGGTCCTGGAGCATTTGAACCCGAAGGAAAGCGTTCTGATGGCAAGGTACCGGTTCTACACTTGCAACAGGTCTGAAGGCCAGGAAGTGGCGAGTTATGTCGCCGAGCTAAGACGTCTTGCAGGGCATTGCGAATTTGAAGGACATTTGGAGCACATGCTCAGAGACTTTTTCGTACTTGGCATTGGCCACGAAACTATACTTCGCAAACTTTGGACTGTGGAGACCCCAACCTTGAGTGAGGCCATAGCAATAGTCCAGGCATTCATTGCTACCAGTGACAATACTAAGCAAATCTCTCAGCACACGAGTGCTGCTACAAGTACTGTGAACAAAGTAATGTTGTTTTCAAATCGCAATGTACAGGGCAGGTCACACATGCTTGCAGCTGCACGTCCGCAGATGTCTCAGAGTCCACCATCAAGGGTGATGAATGCTAGGCCATTAACACCTTGTTGGTGCTGCGGGGGTGATCATCGTTTCCATTCATGCCGCTTCAAAGGGTACGTTTGCAAGGGCTGTGGAACAATGGGACACCTCCAACGAGTGTGCAGGCGAGCTGCGAATCCTGTTAATCCTTAAAACCACCACGTTGCAGAGGAGGACAGATCCACGGCGGATCATGCCGAACCAGAGCCTCAGACCGAGGAGGCAGAGATACATGGGGTGCACACATTTACCACAAAGTGTCCCCCGATAATGCTGAACGTTGAACTAAATTGACTCCCGGTGTCAATGGAGCTGGACACGGGCCCGAGCCAGTCCATCATGAGCAAAAAGACTTTCGAAAAATTGTGATGCAGCAAGGCCTCAAGACCAGTCTTAATTCCAATTCGCATGAAACTAAGAACTTATACTAAGGAATTGAGTCCTGTAATCGGCAGTGCTACTGTAAAGGTCTCCTACGATGGAGCGGTGCACAAGCTACCACTCTGGGTGGTACCGGGCGATGGTCCCATGCTGCTCGGCAGGAACTGGATGGGAAAGATAGGCTGGAACTGGGATGATGTCCAAGCGCTATCGCCCGCTGACGATACTTCGTGTGCCCAGGTCTTAAACAAGTTCCCCTCGCTGTTCGAACCAGGCATCGGGAAATTCCAAAGAGCAAAAGTGCAGATCCACCTAATTCCGGGGGCATGACCCATTCATCACAAGGCAAGAGCAGTACTGTACATGATAAGAGGGTAGAAATCGAGCTAGACCGGCTGCAAAGAGAGGGCATCATTTCACTGATCGAATTCAACGAGTGGGCCAGTCCTATTGTCCCAGTCCTCAAGGGAGACGGCACCATCAGAATCTGTGGCGATTACAAAGTAACTATCAATCGTTTCTCCATGCAGGATCAATACCCACTACCAAAGGCTGACGACCTCTTTGCAACGCTGGCGGGAGGAAAGACGTTCATGAAGCTGGATTTGACTTCAGCCTACATGACGTAGGAGCTGGAGGAATCATTGAAGGGCCTCACCTGCATCAACATCGACAGAGGTCTCTTCATTTATAACAAATGCCCATTTTGAAATTGATCAGCGGCGGTGATATTCCAGGGAAACATAGAAAGCTTACTGAAGTCGGTCCCGCGCACCGTGGTCTTCCAGGACGACATCTTGGTTACAGGTCGGGACACAGTCGAGCATCTGCAAAACCTGGAGGAGGTTCTTAGTCGACTCAACCGTGTGGGGCTCAGGTTAAAATGCTCGAAGTGCGTTTTCCTGGCACCTGAAGTCGAGTTCCTGAGGAGGAGGATAGTGGCGGACGGCATCAGACCCACCAATTCTAAGACTGAGGCAATCGAGAACGCACCGAGGCCACAGAACGTGGCAGAGCTGTGGTCGTTTCTCGGACTCCTGAACCACTTTGGTAACTTCTTACCGGGTCTCAGCACACTGTTAGAACCACTGCACGCCTTACTGCGTAAAGGGGACAAATGGATATGGGGCAAAAACCAAAAAAATGCCTTTGTAAAAGCTAGAAAATTGTTATGCTCAAACAAGTTAGTTGTGTTGTATGATCCATGTAAGCGTTTGGTACTAGCATGTGATGCGTCATCATATGGCGTTGGGTATGTATTGCAACAAGCTAATGACTTTGGGAAATTGCAACCGGTTGCTTTTGCATCCAGGAGTCTGTCTAAGGCTGAGAGAGCCTACAGTATGATTGAAAAAGAAGCGTTAGCGCGTGTCTATGGGGTAAAGAAAATGCATCAATATCTGTTTGGGCTCAAATTTGAATTGGAAACGGACCATAAGCCCCATATCCCTGTTTTCCAATAGTAAAGGGAATAAATACTAATGCATCGGCCCGCATCCAGAGATGGGCGCTCACGTTGTCCGCATACAACTACGCCATCCGCCACAGGCCAGGCACAGAAAACTGTGTCGATGCTCTCAGTAGGCTGCCATTGCCCACCACGTGGGTGGAAATGGCGCAGCCCACAGATTTAATCATGGTTATGGAAGCATTTGAGAGTGAGCAATCCCCTGTAACAGCCCGGCAGATTAAATTCTGGACGAGCCAGGACCCCTTATTGTCCCTAGTCAAAAACTGTGTGCTTCACGGGAGCTGGTCAAGTGTCCCAATGGAAAGGCAGGAAAGAGATAAAGCCGTACCAGCGGCGCAAAGTTGAAATGTCTATACAGGCAGACTGCCTTCTGTGGGGTAATCGGATAGTGGTTCCCAAGAAGGGCAGTGACACCTTCATCAGTGACCTACAAAGTACCCACCCAGGCATCGTAATGATGAAAGTGATAGCCAGATCCCACATGTGGTGGCCCGGTATCGATGCGGACTTAGAGTCCAGGGTGCACAGATGGAAAACACGCTCACAGCTAAGCAATGCACTCAGCGAGGCGCCACTAAGCTTATGGTCTTGGCCCTCCAAACCGTGGTCTAGGGTCCATGTCTACTATGCAGGCCCGTTCTTGTGTAAAATGTTCCTTGTGGTTGTAGATGCATGCTCCAAATGGATTGAATGTGAGATAATGTCGGCAAGCACGTCCGCTGCCAGCACTGAAAGCCTGCGGACCATGTTTGCCACGCATGGCCTGCCTGATGTCCTGGTGAGCGACAACGGGCCATGTTTTACCAGTGCTGAGTTCAAGGAATTCATGACTCGTAACGGGATCAAACATGTTACATCTGTCTCGTTTAAACCAGCATCCAATGGTCAGGCAGAGAGAGCAGTGCAAACCATCAAGCAGGGCTTGAAGAGGGTAACGGAAGGCTCACTGCAGACTCGCCTGTCCCGCGTCCTGCTTAGCTACCACACGAGACCCCATTCGCTCACTGGGATCCCACCTGCTGAACTGCTCATGAAAAGAGCACTTAAGACAAGGCTCTCATTAGTTCACCCCGATCTACATGAACAGGTAGAGATCAGGCGGCTCCAACAAAGTCAATATCATGATGGTGCAAATGTGTCACGTGAGATTGAAATCAATTATCCTGTATTTGTAGTGAATTATGGACAAGGTCCCAAGTGGCTTCCTGGCACTCTTGTAGCCAAAGAGGGGAGCAGGGTGTTTCGGGTCAAACTTTCAAATGGACTCATTCACCGGAAACACTTGAACCAAATCAAACTCAGATTCACGGACTATCCTGAGCACTCACTTTTGACCCTACCTTCTTTGACCACCCAACACACACACCAGTGGCAACCGACACAGCGGTTGACCACGACGCAGAACCCATCATCCACAGCAGCCCAGCAGGACTCACCACACCAGGCAGCCCCGCAAGGCCAGCTGCACAGCAGCCCAGCAAGGGCCCAACAGACGATTCACCAATCCCAGCATTTGCCCCGAGACGATCCACCAGGGCAAGAAGGGCCCCAGATCGACTCACCTTGTAAATAGTTATACTGTTGATTTTGGGGGGGAGGGGGGAGAAAAGAGTGTTGTTATATCTGTAAACTTGTATATACTGTGTACAACCATCAGAGGGCTCCTCCCCCAGAGTCCCAAGGGATCCCATAATCCCTTGGGAGCACAAGTATTTAAGGAGGCCTCACAGGTTGGAGAGGCACTCTGGAGACCTGCAATAAAAGAGTAAGGTCACACTTTACTTTGAGCTCACAGTATTCAGCCTGACTCTTTCTTCATACATAACAGGGAGGACCAGGGATCACAATTCTCAGTTACCACGAGCTGTGGTGGATGCTGATTCAGGTGGACCTGTTTCTGCTTGGGGTGGACAAAAGGTAGGTACTTCAGGGAATTCAGGGCCATTGTGATCTTCTGGACTAGTTTCGATTGTTTGACGGGTCGAAAAGGAATTTCCCAAATTTCCCCCCCCCCCCCCCCCCGCCAAATTGGCATGAGTTTTTATGTTTTTGCACCTGGTTTTAGGTGGAGTTGAGAGTGTATCCAAATTGTGTCAGACAGGCTAGATTGTTCGTATGTTCATATGGAATAGCATTATATATGTTTTTGTAGTGCTGTTTCTTTTCTTGCACAAAATGCAATCCAGTCAATAACCACCTAACAAATATCTTTAATATTTTTCTTCGTAGAGATAGATTGGATTACACTTCAATTAAATTTAATACTAGTAGCATATATAGCAAGTTATTCTTTTACCATTTCACTTGACCTAGGAAATAGGAATTAGCCTGAGGCTAGCAGGCATACAAAAACGATTATCCCCTTTTAGGGCCCAAGTTTCGAGCCGCGCCTAGAACAGCGCAGTCCCGACCTGGATGCCCGTTTTTCGCGTCACAAAGTGCACCTAAAAAAAACCTCCAGATTCTCCACCTCCCTGCAGGTCCTCTGGCCCTTGGCGCAGCGCAGCAGGAGCTGTAGGAGGTGGAGCCAGATCCCTGTGCTGAAAATAGTGGCGGGACCTCTGCACATGCGCACTACAGTGGGCGCGCATGTGCAGTAGCTCCAGGCGCCCAAAACTGTGTGGGAGGGGCCGAAGCACGCAGGCCCTGGCCGAATGACCTCACTGGGGCTGCGTGAATAAGGCTCCTCCCACGGCCAGCTCCTGCTTCCTCCTGACCCGATGTGACTCCCGCTTCCCCCCCACCCCGCCCCCGGACCGGACCCGACACCGACCTGACTCCCGCTTCCCCACCCCCCCCTCCCGCCCCCAGACTGAACCCGACCCGACTCCCGCCCCTCCCCCCCCCCCCCCCGCCCCGCCTCGGGACCCGACACCGACCCGACTCCCGCTTCCCCCCCCCGCCCGCCCCCGGACCGGACCGGACCCCCCGGACTCGACCCGACCCGACTCCCGCTTTCCGCCCGCCCCCAGACCGGACTCGACACCGACCCGACTCCCGCTCCCTCCCCACCCGCCTCCGGACCGGACCCGACTCCTGCTTCCGCGCCCCCCCCCCGGACTGGATCCGACTTGACCTCCCTCCCCCCGACCTGACCTCCCTCTCCCTCCTTCCCCCCGACCCGAACCGAACCGACCTCCCTCCCACCACCCCCCTGATCCGCGCTCCCCCCGACCCGACCCAACGCCACCTACCTGTAAATCTGGTGCTGGGGACGGGCCCTGCCCGAAGTCTCGGGCCCGGCCCGTTCAGCCTCCCTCCCCCTTCTTCTTCCTCCCCACCCCCCCATCTCCTTCCCCCCCCCAATCTCCTTCCCCTCCCCCCCAATCTCCTTTCCCCCCCATCTCCTTTCTCCCCCTTCTCCCCCTATCCCCTTCTCCCCCCTCCCCCCTTCACCCCCCTTCTCCCCCATCCCTCCCCCATCCCTCCCCCTTCTCCCCCATCCCTCCCCCTTCTCCCCCATCGCTCCCCCTTCCCTCCCCCTTCCCTCCCTCTGCTCCCCCCTCTCTCCCTCTACCCCCCTCCTCCCCCTCCCCTCGCTGTCAGAAACACAGACACTGACAGACAGAGAATGAGAGACACACACAGACAGACAGAGAGATAGAGACACTGACAGAGACACACTTGGGGGGGGGGGGCTCCCGGTGCTGCAGTCAGTAATTAGAAAATGTTTTATTTATTGATTTAAAAAAAAATTATTTCTTATTAATTTTTTTTGATTGATTTATTGGTTGATTTATTGATGTATTTATCATTTATTATTGATGATGGCTCTTTATTTGTAAAACTTAAGTGTTTAATGTTTGTAAATTTCCCTTTAAACCCCCCCCCCCATTCCCTACGCCTGATTTGTAACCTACGCCTGATTTTCTAAAGTGTAGACAAGATTTTTTCGAGCGTACAAAAATCTTCACTTACTCCATTCTAAGTTAGTTTGGAGTAAGTTTTCACTGACGAAACTTTGAAAACAGGCGTAAGTGGCCGGACACGCCCCCTTTTGAAAAATAAATTCTGTTCCAAAGTGAAACTGTTCTAACTGACTAGAACTGGAGCAAACTAAATGACGAGAATTCCGATTTCTATGATACTCCGTTCTACACCCGTTGCTCCTAAAAATCAGGAGCAAATCATGTGGAAACTTGGGGCCTTAATTTCTGAAAATGAACTAATTTCATGACGGTAACAAAAATTTAAAATGCTGCAAACACTAGACAGGTCAGTCAATATCCTTCGAGAGAACAGGCAAGTTAACATTTCAGGTGTAGCCGTTTATAAAAACTTTTTCAAAAATATAATTTGATAAAACTTAGTTAATCCCGATTTATTCAACATTACTGATTATAAATAGCATTTGTTATTCTTGTGAAATTGACTGCTTCCAAACTGTATCTTTTTTTTGTCTTCTTTCTGTAGAAATACAGAGAATCAGGGAAGCATGTAGCAGAAATAATGTGGTTATAATGGAGGATTTTAATTTTCACATCGACTGGGAGATGCAGAACAGCTCACATAGTAAAAGGAACAAATTTCTAAAATTTAAAGTTTTCTCGAACAATAAGCTTCAGAACTGACAAGGGAACAGGCCATACTAGATTTATTGAGGAGTAACAAACCAGGATTAGGTAACATCTTGCCAATAGTGACTGATGTAGGTTAAGGAATTATCGACATATGTAAAATATATGATAGGAAAATGAACTTTAGATTTTGAAGGAATACATAGAACAGTTTATGTGTTTAACTCTTAAAGGATGTGGAGCATGCTGAGAAGAACCCATAAAGTCAAACCTGTAGAAATAAACACATTCCAAGAGGCAGAGATAACACATTCAAAGAAGTCAAGCAAGAACCAAATGTTCGGGAAGATGCTCGGGAATCAGCTCACACAACAGGCAATATGATAAGGGTTAACAAATGTTTCTGTGCTTTGTGAATTGAATGTTTTCTCCGTTATTTGTCTTTGCCTTAGATCTGTGTTATTTGTGGCAGTTAAATTGTCATTTCAAAGATTGTAGAGACATCTGTGTTATTGTCACGGGTAGCGTTTTCGATCACTGTCACTTCAAAAGATTCGTTATGGGCCGGCCCACTAAAATCTGTATAAAGACCTGCCCGACTTTTAGGTTTTTGAAGAGTCTGTCTTGGGCAACTAGGAACAGGCCTTCCCCTGCATTTGCCGGAATAAATAGTTTTGAACCTATCTCTTTGAGTCTGTCTACATCGAGAGCATCGATCCATTATCTTAGTGGATCCGCTAGGGAGAAAGGGAGATTTCTCCTCAACAGTGACCATAATTATTGGCTGGGATTTGGAGGTCAGCATTAAATGGTGGCAGCCATTCATTACACTTACACTTTCCCACAGACTTTCTATGGGCTTTTGCATTGGAACTTGCAGTGATTTGAGAGCCAAAACAATGCAGCGCCATTTACAAGGGATCTGGGACATGTCTGAACTGGGCATGCAACAGTGTATCTCCTTAACCAATCAGATTGAATAATTTTTAATGTGGTGTGCAGATTCTGAACCAGGAAGTGTCAGTTAGAATATTTAATTCAATGTCAAATCATGTACAGAAAGCAAAATAAAAAGAGCGAAAGATGGAATTAAGAGAGAGAGAGATAAAAAAGACAGGAAGAGAAAGTTAAAAAATTATTTATATATTTTTTTTTACATTTCCAACAGTAACTAAAATCTGAAGGAATGAGGCTCAACACTTGTAAAGGTTAATTTTCTGTGCCAGAGAGGTTGTTTTGCAGTAATTAAGATTTATCACGGCTTTAAAATAATTACTTACACTGGACTGCACAAGCCCTAACTTTTTCTTCCATGTTTAGTGGGTATTTATCACATAAGTACAGCAACTTCACACCCATCAATGCATTTCCATACCAAATCTCACGGCGAGATACTGGTATAGTGCAACCTCTGGAAGAGAAGCATAACCTCCTGATTTCCAAGTTTAACTGCACATGTGTGGTTGCTGGAATTTGATTCACCGTTATTGTTACTGCAAAATCTGGGCCAATATGATTGAATTTAATTTTCGGTTTGAGTGCAGAAGGGAAAGTGATAAACCATAGTTTTAAACTTGAGTAAAGCAAACTTCAAAGGGGAGGAAGTCATGCATCGGCTGTACAGAGCCTTAGACAGACCCCATTTGGAGCACTGCCTTCAGTTTTGGGCACCGCACTTCAGAAAATATGCATTGGCCTTGGAGGGATAACAGTTGAATTATGAGGACAGATGAAGGTTGAATTATGAGGACAGATGGCATAAACTTGGTTTGTATTTCATTGAGTTTAGAAGGATGATGGGTGATCTAATTGAGATGTTTAAAATGATAAAGGGATTTGATAGGATAGATACAGAAAAATGATTTCCTCTGCTGGTGAATTCAGAACAAGGGGGCACAATCTTAAAATTAGAGATAGGCCATTTAGAGATGATATCAGGAAGCACCTTTTCACACAAAATGTAATGGAAATCTGGAATTCTCCCCCACTGAAAAGGCTGTGGATGCTGAGTCAATTGCATTTTTTCAAGACCGATAGATTTTTGTTGGGGAAGGGTATCAAGCGATATGGTACAAAGGTGGGTAAATGGAGGTGGTCAGTCATTATCTGATTGAGTGGCGAAACAGGCTTGAGGGGCTTAATGACCTACTCCTGTTCCTATGATCAATCAGCCTTTGATTCCAAGTTAATCAAATCATACGACAAGGGATATTATAATATGCTGATTCCATTTCAATCATAATTGTAAAAAAGCAAAATACTACAGGTGCTGGAATCTGAAATAAAAACAGAAAATGCTGGAAATATTCAGCAGGTCTGTCCTGATGAAAGGCCATCGACCTGAAACGTTAACTCTCTTTCTTTCTCCACAGATGCTGCCTGACCTCTTGAGTATTTCCAGCATTTTCTGTTTTTATTTTAATCATAATTGTGTTTTTAACTGCTGTCAGGAGTTTGGAATTAACAAGAGAGAAGGACATTGTTCCTTGGATCATTAATGGTGTTTTATTGTGTTAACAACAATTGTCAAAGAAATGGGGACAATATAATCGTCCCCAGAATTCTACGTTACTCAGTCTTTAGATGGAATAGGTATTCTGGAAGTGATCTCCTCCTGTGATTAACAGTTAAAGATTGTTAGTAAGAATTTACTGAACAGAACTGCAAAAATTTCAGACCTTTCTTGTTTTAAAGCAATTCACATATATTGTGTTAATTTGGTTATTGTACTCTTTTTAATAGCTGTGTCTTTTTGCTTCTGTAAATTATTTCACCTGCAAATGCATTTAACCAAGTAGTTTTTGCCTGTATGTAATAGTTTGGTGACATTTATTTTCTGCCTTTCAATGTGGTTGGAGAATGTGGTCAGTAACCCATGTATTTTGTTGTATCAATTTAGGTATTAATTATTAAACCTGATTGCACTAATTTGTAAATGGCAGAGAATAATAATACAGGTTTCAGATCTAAATGGACTAATTCTGGTATGGACGCTGCTGTGTCGCCAGCAACACAAGAACAAGTATTAAGGAAAAGCCCAGATTTGCACCCTAGCTGCATGTGACACCTCTCTGGACATCTTAATCCAGTTTCTGAATTTACCCAATTAATAATCACAGGTCTAAAAATATGTGTTTTGATAATTTATGAAGTAGTACCACTGAGACACCATCTTGCACTATATTTTTAAAGTGTAAAACTGATTAAGTATAAAAGTTGATATTTACCATAAGAACTCCTGTGAGGTAGCCCTATTGGAACGTCTCCTTTCTGTGACCCATTGATCCTCGGGCGTTTTAACAGTTTGCAGATTCACTTCTTCCCATTTCTCTAAATGTGGTGGCATACTGACTAAATAAAGTTGAGAAGAAACATTGTTATTACCAAGGAAAAATAAAGTATTTAGCTTTTATTCTGGTCCTGGTTGATGTATAAATTCTAAGACAGTAGGCAGATCTATCTTTAACCTAATGTACATTACTTGAAACTTTATTCTTTTTGAATAAAATAATTCCCTTTCTAATTACAGATGAAGTGAAAGGTTAGTTACCGTCATCATTTGTTAGTGGTCCATTGGTGTCAGAAATTGTAGTAATCCATGGGACTTTTGAAATTAATACATTTTCTTTCTCCTTGTGTCTGGAAACCCAGGAACTTCCTTTCTGTCATTTTATTAGTCAACCAAATCATTCTTGTTAATGAATTAGGTTATATTTATGTATTTCTTGATAGAAAATGACTTAAAATTTATTATGGTAAAAAAGTGACAAAATTGTAATAGATAGCCTGATAGTGTTTGTGGTAAATAAGAGAGCTACAACCGAACCATCAAATTTGTAGCTTAACCCTAACATCCAGGCTTGGATGTCCTCATCTGATGTATTTGCTAGTTCTTGGCTAGGCTACATTCCGTACAGAAAGGAGCTGCATAATGTACAGCAAATTATCATTGAAAGAATCAGGGTAGAAGCATCAATTCTAACAGTAAGTTGTACCAATTCTTTAGAAAAACTCAAAACTCAAATTCGAATCAAAACAACTTTGCGGTAAAAAAAGGATAATGCTGCAAAATGTAATTTTATCCCCTCCCTCATTTAAAGATTCTTAATAAAAACTCATATATGCCATATAGTTTTCACAGAAAAGATGATGAAATAAAAAAATCCATGTGGCAGAGAACTCACCAATTTCACACTGAAATGAAAGGTTTTAATGATTACCTTTTGTTGTGCTCAATGTTGTAATGCTTCACATACACTATAACTAAGCAGCAAATGCTGACAAAGGTGAAATATTTATTAGAGCACAAAATGAAAAAGGAACAGCAGGTATTTAAGAGAATTATCTTAAAAGTCTAAATAAACTCCACTTCATTAGTAATGGGGCAGAAATTGGTCCTTGTTATGCCCATTTTCCAGGTAGAATCCAGGAAGGCAAAAAGACCAATTTTAAGGTGCAACACCCTACACCTGATCAAAGCCTGCATTACAACCCCTGCATAATGGTGTGGATGGCTTTGCAAGCGTTTCGGGCGGCTGCCTAAAACAGGTGTTAGGCGCCATACACGTTAATTAGGAACCTAACGCCTGTTGGAGGAACTCTCTCAAATTTGTTTATGATGTGCTGAGCAGGTGCTGAGCCTGCCTCACTCAATGTTTCAGCGGCCGTGCCTGCTTTGCCAACTCCACAGTGGGACCCCCCCGCCTCCCCCTCCCCCAAATGTCCACTGTCAGCGAGGCAAGCGGCCCAGCATTCAGCATATGCAATAGACGTGATGCCTGTGGAGGCATGAAAGGCTCCGGTAGCTCGCACATAAATGTTAGTGAGGCCCAAGGCTCAATTTCGGCATGGTGCATGTCTACCCAGTTTAGACAAAATTGGCATTGGGGTCTTTTGACGTAATTGACGTCAACTTAATCAGCTGGGTATACCCTCTTCAGACTCGGAGGACCCAAGCAAAATGGTGGCAACCACCGTGACGGTGGCAACAGGGCGCTAAGTTTTAACACTCCATTTCAGGTCGCTATATCCTTGCTTCCATTGGATGGGAGGCCTGAAAATTCAGCCCCATATAAAACTTTAGTGATTTCAAAAGTGAGCCAACCTCAAAGTAAAACCCCTTCAAAAATAAAACTTTTTTCTCGTAAAATGAACCTTTTGGCATTTAACTTTCAGCGAGAGGATTAAAGGAATATACTGATTGAAATATCTCAGGCTGCAGTGTCAATGCTGTGTGGACCTATCCAATTTCTAGATAGTGTGCCACATCACATACTGATACAATGATACCGTTGATATTTTCCTCTAAATGCACAATGCATCAATGAACAACCTGAATAATCTATCCTAGAACTCCCATTTTTCTTGAAACCAGGATCAAAGTTGGTTTTCCATAAGTTAATCTATTTATGCAGATTCGGATACTGGTACCCAAGTATAACTCTGTTGCTGGAATGATGGCCTTTATTATTCTCTCTTTTCTCAGTCCATTTTATTTAATTTATATTTAATACTTTCCACTTAACCGATTTTTTTCATATTCCATCATTCTATTTACACCTGATTGAGGTTGGTTTTACAGACATCTAATAATATGTAATGGGTTTTCTGTTGATTTTTGAGATAATTACTCTGGCTTTCTTTTTATTCTCTTTTATGTTGTCTTGAATTGCCATCTAATTCAGACTAATGGTGGCCACAAAGTCTGCTTTACAGGAGGTGGCTCACATATTTCATTTCAATGTGAGGTTACTGAGACCTTTTCCACATTTTCTATCATCAAAAAAGCATGAAATATTGATCGTGTTTGGTAAAATTAATCACATCAATGGAATGTGGAAACATTAACAATCCATCAGTGCCACTCCACACAACACACTTCCTATGGCAGTATAAGCTGTAGGAGAGTCCATGCCAATCTTACCAAACTGAAGGATTCATCATGAAAGAAAATGGCAGACAAATATTTTAAAGTAACTGAAAGCATTATACATTGCATACATGGATATTTATTTTCTATGCTGACACCATGGGGTTGGTGGCTGAAATTTCTAATGCATCTCTATGAGGATGAACAAATGCTTGGACATCCAAAATAGGGAAATTAAATTTCTAGGAAAAGCAAGATGATAGCCAGAAATACCGAAATATAGTTTATAAGGATGATAGGAGCAGTCTAAAAAATAAAACCATATTCAGTTTTTGCAAGGAAATTATGAATTGGTTTAATAAATTTTAAACATGAAGTTGTAGATGCTAATTACCCATTGGTGTCCAATAATAAATATAATGCTACTCATAAAATATGCATGATTACATGCATAGGAATAACACAGCTGTGTGTGCATGGTTTGAATCAGTTACTCTAATTTCAGTAATAAAACAGAAAATGTTGGAAATACTCAGCAGGTCAGGCAGGATCTGTGGAGAGAAAAACAGAGTTAACATTTCAGGTCGATGACCTTTCATCGACCTGAAACATTAACTCTGTTTCTTTTTCTACTAATGCTGCCTGACCTGCTGATTGTTGCCAGCATTTTCTGTTTTTATTTCAGATTTCCAGCCTCTGCAGTATTTTGCTTTTGTTTTACTCTAATTTCAGTTATTCATTCTAGTAAAAATAAATTCATGAGTTAAATATGAATAACCGTCTGCATTATTAAGCTGTATTGTTGTCAAGTTATTTAAACAGGGATGCATGAAATACAGAACATTGCCTAAAACTGTTTTGACATTTTTAAAATATTTAAACATTAAATTTGATGACTTTTTATTATGAAGACTATGGGGAGAAAATTCGGGTCCTTTGTGCCTTCTGTTAGCAACCCGTGCAAACTACTTTTTGCCCTGGTGCGGCACCGCTACCGATGCCTGCAAAATTCCGCGGGATTTTAACGGTGGCACTAACCGGTAGTGCACCGGCAATGATGTGCGCAGTGACCCGTTTTTGCCCCGGAGTGAAAATTTGGTAGTGCCCTGTGAGGCTGCCACGGGCAATGTCCGTGACAGCTTTGCGAGGTGTGTACTGCGCTGTAGGCCGCTCCCGGGGCTAAAATTAAGGGGGAGGTGCGGCAGTAAAAAATTTAAAAATGGGCGATTTACGGTCGCGGGCTTCTCGATTGTAGATCGCGGGGTTCATGCCGCGATCTTGCAGCCCAGCACTCCACTTGTGTGCCGGGCTGCTGCCAAGGCAACCCGCTCCCTGGTGGTCTGCGATAGCCTCATCTCCCTTCTGCAGAGTTGGCAGCTTGGTCCTCCCCTTTAATCGAAGCGGAGAGCCCTGTCTTCCGCCAGCATTACGTGTCCCACCGCGTAGTGCTGAAAACATAGCGCCCGTCCCGCTCCCAACAGGAACTGCAGCGCAACATTTTGTGCTGCTGTTCCTGTCGGGGGCAGTAAGCCCAATATAGCTTGCGGGGCGGGACTTCTGCGTCTGGCGCAGGAACTTCCGCCTTGCGGCTGTTAAATGGGGCAATACCGAATTTTAGGCCCTAAAACTGGGTTTAAAAAGCCCCCCAGAATAAAAATCTGTAGATGCTGGAAATCTGAAATAAAATCAGAAAATGTTGGAACACTTAGCAGGTCAGTCAGAATCTATAAAGAGAACAGATAATTTAACGTTTCAGGTGTGGATATTTCAGCAAAAATTATGATGAAGGGCTATACTTTAAACTAAAATTTGGGTGCCCTTGTAGGTGAAGGAGTTTTTTTAATGGTTGCTCATTAATGCAAAATTTGTGTAAAATTTCAATATATGGGTAGAATGGCAGGGAACCTGTGAAAATAATGTTAATGTCTACAGAATAAAATTAAATAATTCAGGATTCATTTAGTTCATACCAGCATCCAGAGATGGTCTATGTGGGGCTTTGACACTCGGAATATTTTGCTCAATTTCTACTTTGATTAGATCGGTGTCGTCTGGCTCTTTTCTAAAGGAGGCGGGTTTAGCTACTTCACTTCTTGAGGTAACATCAGATTTCTTTGTCTTACTACTGTTTGTCATAGCTGGTTCCGTAAGGTCCAAGAGATCCAAAGCTGGTGACAGAACTGTAATATTAAATAGTGTCATTAGAAGTAAATAAACAGCAAGGCAACCTTAGTAAAGTTGAATTACATTTGTTTTCTTGTGGAAAAGTTTTGATGAGAGCATTACAGCCAATTTTTTCTGAAAGATTACTTTATAGGAGTAATTTTCCGACTTTGCACTGCCACTGGGGATCTTTGCCTGCCAACAAGACATATTGTAATTTCAGGCACAATTTGTGTACAATTTTGCACCCATTATTTGAAATGGCTGGAAAATTGTATACAGTTGCACCTGACTTTCTGATATAAGTTGCTGGTAAATAAGACTCCATGCCAGCAGCATGAAGTAGGAACAGTACCAATTATTTGTGATCTTTATATAAAAATTAGGATAAATTACTGGTATTTTAAAATTCTGCATATAAGCAGGTTACACATAATTAGATTCAATAATAAATTATAACAGTGATTTTGTGATACCACTCTCCCAGTGGGGATGACATGCTCAGAAGGATTGCGGGGTAGAAAAAATTGAAAATTGCAGCCTTAATTCTTTAACCTGTGCTTCCTACAATTGTAGCTTCCTAGATCATAGAACTGATCCTCATAAGAAAGCCAAATACGTCTTTGTAGTCTTAACTACAATGACACTGTTCTTACCTCAATTGCAATTGTTCTACCAATTTGTATCCATTGCGAATCTGTAGTACAATTATGGAAATGGAAATATCCCCAGTAGCAAGTTATCAACTGATTCTTTACATTTTTCCTCATTCCTGTCAATTGTTTTGAGGAAAAATATTTAGGTTATACTAGTAAAATATCTGATGTACTTTGATAAGATTTGAACTGTTAAAAGTGGATAATTTTAACCTAATCTGCTCGGCGAGAAACTGACAATTGAATCTGCCTCCTTTTTACACCTGCCTGATTTTACTTTCCATCGAAGTAAAATCAGGCGGAATGTAAAACGGGCGGCAGATCCGATCCCGTCAGTTACCTGTCAGATAGGTTAGGTTAAAATTACCCTCTTAGTGTTCTTGTCGGTCACATAGTTTAATGAATCACCTCTGGACCCATGAACTGCCTTGCAGCAGCACTCAACATTAGCTCCAAAAGCTTACATGCAACTATAGATTTTATAGATGGTAGCTGCTTACAATTGAATGCTCAAAGAAAATCAGGTTTCATTTTTGGATGCAATTGATCACATAATGATTTGTTCAATGTCCAAGGGCTTTGTTGTCACAAATACAAGTCTTGTCTTATAATTTGACCGAGTGGAAGAGGTTTTATGGTGGCACCCAACAATGTGAACACTTATCATGTAGCACGTCTCACCATCCGAAAACCTAAGATACATTTGGGCAACTTCCTGGTAATCTAGGGTGCCAACAGATGTCTGTGTTTCATAAATGTGCAATTAATCAATAAGTGATCACAGAAGGTTTTTGGGACTATCCAGGTTATAGTAATAGAGCAAAACCCACTTAAGCACACATACCAGATAAATACACACTTTTTAAAAAAAACAATTTGTATTCTTTTCCCATTAGCTCACCAGTCCCTCACCTAAATATACAGATTCTCACTTATTTAGCCCATTGTCCCAAAGAAGCAAATTATTTAATGCTATTAAATTATTTAGTACTATTCACCGCTTACCTGAGTAAAGTACAACTAGAAGACTTTCCAGACTCAGCTTCTTCCCAGGCTGCTCCTGATCCATTCTTGTCCCAAAGACTTTCGTTGATTGCTGTGATCCCACTCCTCTCCTGAGGAGTTCCTCTGGTTGGCCCATGTTTACTCCCATTTTGTTCTTCCTCTTAAGAATTTCTTTTCTACTTCTACTCTGATTGCTAAAAAGTCAGCACCACTCTATTTGTCTCATCTTTTAAAAAAGAAAATGTAGTATTTCTTATCTTCAAACCTACACAAAGCACTGTTTTGCACATCTGTTTATAACCTGTGTAATAAGAAAATAAGAAATACAAACAGGAGTAGGCCATACGGCCCCTCGAGCCTGCTCCGCCATTCAATAAGATCATGGCTGATCTGATCATGGACTCAACTCCACTTCCCTGCCTGCTCCCCATAACTCCTTATCGATTAAGAAACCATCTATTTCTGGCTTAAATTTATTCAATGTCCCAACTTCCACAGCTCTCTCAGGCAGCGAATTCCACAGATTTACAACCCTGAGAAGAAAACATTTCTCCTCATCTCAGTTTTAAATGGGCGGCCCCTTATTCTAAGATAATGCCCTCTAGTTCGAGTCTCCCCCATCAGTGGAAACATCCTCTCTGCATCTACGCTGTCAAGCCCCCTCATAATCTTATATGTCTCGATAAGATCACCTCTCATTCTTCTGAATTCCAATGAGTAGAGGCCTAACCTACTCAACCTTTCCTCATAAGTCAACCCCCTCATCCCCAGAATCAACCTAGTGAACCTTCTCTGAACTGCCTCCAAAGCAAGTATATAATTTCGTAAATATGGAAACCAAAACTGCACACAGTATTCCAGGTGTGGCCTCACCAATACCTTATATAGCTGTAGTAGGACTTCCCTGCTTTTATACTCCATCCCCTTTGCAATAAAGGCCAAGATACCATTGGCCTTCCTGATCACTTGCTGTACCTGCATACTAACCTTTTGTGTTTCATGCACAAGTACCCCCAGGTCCCGCTGTACTATGGCATTTTGCAATCTTTCTCCATTTAAATAACAATTTGCTCATTGATTTTTTTTCTGCCAAAGTGCATGACCTCACACTTTCCAACATTATACTCCATCTGCCAAATTTTTGCCGCTCACTTAGCCTGCCTATGTCCTTTTGCAGATTTTTTGTGTCTTCCTCACTCATTGCTTTTCCTCCCATCTTTGTATCATCAGCAAACTTGGCTACGTTATACTCAGTCCCTTCTTCCAAGTCATTAATATAGATTGTAAATAGTTGGGATCCCAGCACTGATCCCTGCGCACCCCACTAGTTACTGGTTGCCAACCAGAGAATGAACCATTTATCCCGACTCTCTGTTCTCTGTTAGTTAACCAATCCTCTATCCATGCTAATATATTACCTCCAACCCCGTGAACTTTTATCTTGTGCAGTAACCTTTTATGTGGCACCTTGTCAAATGCCTTCTGGAAGTCCAAATACACCACATTCACTTGTTCCCCTTTATTCACCCTGTTCGTTACATCCTCAAAGAACTCCAGCAAATTTGTCAAACATGACTTCCCCTTCATAAATCCATGCTGACTCTGCCTGACCGAATTTTGCTTTTCCAAATGTCCTGCTACTGCTTCTTTAATAATGGACTCCAACATTTTCCCAACCTCAGATGTTAGGCTAACTGGTCTATAGTTTCCTGATTTTTGTCTACCTCCTTTTTTAAATAGTGGTGTTACATTTTGCAGTTTTCAAATCTGCTGGGACCTCCCCAGAATCCAGAGAATTTTGGCAAATTACAACCAATGCACCCACTTTCCCTGCCGGTACTTCTCTTAAGACCCGAGGATGCAAGCCATCAGATCCAGGGGATTTATCTGCCTTTAGTCCCATTATCTTACTGAGTACCACCTCCTTTGTGATTGTGATTGTATTAACTTCCTCCCCCCCGCTCCCCCCCCCCCCCCCATTGCCCCTTGACTATCCACTGTCGCAATATTGTTAGTGTTCTCTAGCGTAAAGACTGATACAAAATATTTGTTCAGAGTTTCTGCCATCTCTATTTTCCCCATTACTAATTCCCCAGTCTCGTCCTCTAAGGGACCAACATTTACTTTAGCCACCCTTTTCCTTTTTATATACCTATAGAAACTCTTGTTATCTGTTTTTATATTTTGCGCTAGTTTACTTTCATAATTTATCTTTCCTTTCTTAATCATTTTTTTAGTCATTCTTTGCTGGCTTTTAAAAGCTTCCCAGTCTTCTGTCCTCCCACTAGTTTTGGCCACTTTGTATGCCCTTGTTTTTAATTGGATACCATCCTTTATTTCTTTAGTTAGCCATGGATGGCTATCTTTTGTCTTACACTCTTTCCTCTTCACTGGAATATATTTTTCCTGAGCGTTGTGAAATATCTCCTTAAATGTACATCACTGTTCATCAACCGTCCTACCCTTTAATCTATTTTCCCAGTCCTCTTTACCCAACTCTGCCCTCATACCTTCATAGTCTCCTTTATTTAAGCTTAGTATGCTGGTTAGAGATCCAACTTCCTCACCCTCCATCTGAATTTGAAATTCAATCATGCTATGATCACTCATTCTGAGGGGATCCTTTACTTGGAGATTGTTTATTAATCCTGTCTCATTACAGCACCAGATCTACGATAGCCTGCCCCCTGGTTGGTTCAATTACATACTGCTCATGGAACCCATCCCTTACGCATTCTATGTACTCCACCTCAAGGCTACCCTGACTAATTTGATTTGTCCAATCAATATGAAGGTTAAAATTACCCATGATTATTGCTGTTCCTTTTTTACAAACCCCCACTATTTCCTGGTTTATGCTCCGACCAACAGAGTTGCTACTGTTAGGGAGCCTATAGACTACACCCACCAGTGACTTTTTCCCCTTATTGTTCCTTATCTCCACCCAAACTGTTTCAACACCCTTATCATTTGAGCCAATATTGTTTCTTACTATTGCAGTGATCCCATCCATTATCAATAGAGCTACCCCACCTCCTTTTCCTTTCTGTCTGTCCTTCCGGATTGTCAAGTACCCCTGAATAATTAATTCCCAGTCCTGGTCACTTTGCAACCACGTCTCTGTAATGGCTATCAGATCATACCCATTTGTCTCAATTTGTGCCGTCAACTCATCTATTTTGTTACAAATGCTACGTGCATTTAGGCAAAGTGTCTATAGTTATCATATATTAAAAACTGTGGTCTGTGTGCACTTCCTGTGCACAAAACTTTACTTCCTGATGTCCTGTTGTTGTCACTATTTTGAGTCAACTTTTCTCCCATTATAAATTCCTATTTCCACATTTATATTTGGAACTGCCTATGTAAACTTGTAGTATACATCTTTCTACAAGTGGAGGTGATGCAATTTTACATCTTCCGGCTCCTTAAAAACTCATATGTCCCAACTATACTTACCTGTTTCCCCAATTTCTGTCAATTTTGATGTGAATTATAATCAATAACACAAATTCAAAATATGAAATTAAAATAAGGATAGCTGACTTTAAAATGAGGACTGGATGACCTCTGCATGTCCTGGTCCAATTATCACCCACCCTCCAACCCTGCTTCACTTGAAGATTACACTGGGTCCTGCCTCCCCATGAACAATGCCACAAGAGATTGACTAGTAATATATAAAAAGTTTTGGATTTAGTGTCACACTTACTTCCTGTAACACATTCCCTATCAAACTTTGATGGTAACCCTCCTATTGTTTTAAAACAGCAGATCCTCTAACTCAACAAGAGCAATGCCATAAAATAATGTGCATGTGTCTATATTAAAATATGCACAATATATAAAAATAGATATGTGAAACACACATACACACACACACACAGGATCTGGTTTCACACCATTTGTGTATCAGTTAGATGCCTAAACTGGTTTCGTGCACATTTTTAGCTGGCATTGAAAGGACCTTCAAGATATAATTTTGGTTTGCTGAATGATGTCCTGTGATAACTATGCATTGAGGTAATTCTCAATTTGAGCAGAATAACTTTGTGCTTATGTAAAATGAAGCTGTTCTATTTTGATATCACACTAAAACAGCGCTGGAGCAGAGGTTACTGAGCTGCCTTTTTGTGTGTTTCTGGCAGGCATTCACATGTGCGTGAATTAACAATTTATAGATGAAATTGAAGTGCTAATGAGATCAGATGACACAACCTAAATACTAAACAACCTGTACTGTACTGCTTCATATCAAATTTAAAGAAAACTGCAGAGCAACCAATGGAGAAAAGTGCTAGAAGCTACCACCTTAATTATTCATGAAACAAATCAGATGTTGATGTTCTTCATTTTTAAATTAGATGGCCATATTCGTGTCACTTCTCAAATACTTTCTGACACTCTTGCTGGTTCATGCATCTGTATCATTCTTGCAACAGCTCACTGACATTAAATATATCTCAATCAGCTTTAGCTCATAAAAGTTATATTGACCACATACCCTGTATAAGAAAATGTTTGTGTTGTTTCTTCGCATTATCTATTATTATTACATAGTAATAAAATGCACAAAAATGTCTTTCAAGTAAATTGTTTTGCATTTTATATTTTCACAGCTAATGGAAAGGAAAATGGCGCAGGGTGTATAATGGCCAACTGATCCACTACTGCCTGTTTTGTGCCCGCCCAAGTTTAATTTTACCCCCAGGTTGTTTTCAGTCATTGAAGGCTTTGGAAGGAGGGGGACATAGATATAAGATTAAATGTAAGAGATTTAGGGCAGAGAGCAGGAAAGAAATCTTTTTCACACAGGGCGTTGTTAGGCTGAAAATGCACGATGAGGGATACCAATATAAGATTAAATTCAACTAATTATGGATAGAGAGTAGGAGACACTTTTTTTTTTACACAGGCTGTGGAACGCACTACTAGAGTGATTAAAGCAGAGAGCAAGCCAACATTTAGGAACAGGTCAGATAGGTGGTTGAAGGAATGTGAATAAAAGTGAGTACCTGAGATTATGATTGCTTTTCATGTGGAAAATAAACACCCAAATGAATTGATTGGCCTGTTTCTGTTTGTGATTTCTATATAATTCTATTTTTAAAATATGCTATCCTAATGTCAGATTGATTTCTAAATAAAGACACAAACTTTCAATAATTGAGCATTTATGATATAAAATCACAAAAAGTTGTTATAATACTAACTACAGATATTTCCTAATTATTACAATTAAATTCCAATTTCCATAAACAGTGACTAACTCTTTGCTGCACATTAATCCCAAATAAATTACAAATATATTGGATTGTTCCTGGGAAAAATAATTTTATATATTATGAGGTTCATTCCTTTTCTTTGTAATACTTAGGTTAATGGTCACCTGCTGTGTTTGATGTTGGTGTACGTGAAACTCTGTCAGCTTTTGCTTCAAGTAGAAAATCGTCAATTGAGGGGCTCAGGAGAGGTCGACTTTCCTGTTGTTCATTCACCAGCTAAAAATAGAAATAAAAGAAGCAGTCAAGCAGAGGAGGATGCGGGGGAGAGTTCAATTATAAAACAAGCTTTCAATGAAAATGTTAAATCAATATTTCAAGTCAGCCAGCTTGAACTTGTGAATCCTTTAGAAATGTTTAGCCACAAATGAGCTCATGTTTTCATTTTGTTCAATTAATCAAAGTGGTTTAGTAGAACTTTAAACATTGCTATATATTCTTTGGTTCAAACTATATTTTAGTTCTGTAAGCACAAGGACACTTTTCTGATGGCTTGTGGTGAGTATAGTATTGTATTCTGTATTATTACAACAATTGTAACTGAAGCCTGATTTAAGCAAGATGTGATGAAACTATTGGTCGGTGCGAATGGTTGAACCACTGGAGAGAAGCATCTGTCTAAAACCTATATGCTCCTTGGCAGATTGGAGTATATATGAAAGTTTTCCAGGTTTGAAGTCAACGATAATCACAATGAGCGATTTGTTACATTAGCTGACACAATGAAGGGACCAAGCTCAGATGGTATATTGGCAATGTTTTTTAATGCTGTTAATGTTGCCTGCTGTAATAAGGATTGCATAGAAATATAATGGAAAACTTTAACTAAGAGCAACGTTGATTTAATTTGTTGCCTGTAGCATTGCTCAGACATAAAAATAAACAAATTAAAAATATTAAACATAATATTAATCATCTAACAGCTTATCCCCTAATTATTTGCTGTTTGTTTAGTCTATATATCAAATTATTTTTAAATTGTCTTCTTTATTCTCTAATATTTAGCTTACTACCTTTGTGCACATTTATCATTTCCTTGTGATTCCTTCCGTTGCTTTAAAATGTTGACCTGTGCAAAATCACATTTATCTTTACACTTAAGCCATTTTTTTAAAATGAAGTAATTATGCCTCAACCTCAGAAGAGCACCCCCCACTGCACTGACATGAATTTTCCATTTCCTGCTTCACTCTGTAACCATAAGCATAAATTGTGACTAAATCCTTTAGATTTCTTTCTTTAAAACAATCAGTATGTTTACTGAATAATTTTTTGAAAAGAGGGGAAGGGAACAAGCAGTGAAGTCTAAGCCTGGGCTAAGGCAAAGATGGTGAGAGATCTTGATTTAAGGGTGGCAGAGAATCTGGAGGTAAAGAGATTCGAATTGGGAAGGAAAACTGCATTAGTGAACGTGATTGAGTGGGCTTGTAAATCAAGAGAGTGGGGTTGTCCGTGGGAGGCAGTAAGGTCATGATCGAGGAAGTAGCAAAATGTGTGGCTTGGGGATGCTGAGGGCTGAAAGGAAGGACATGGGAGAGGCTGGGACTTGAGGCCATGCAGTATTTTCTGAAAGTTGTAGTCTGGTTGCTTGGTCATGTTGTAGCAGCTTCACAGCATAACTGTGCTCTTTGAAGTAGATTGTGCTGTACAGTGGCTTATGGGCAATGCGATTCACTGTTTTGTTTCAGATCGTTGGGCGCTAGCTAGGCAGGCTGGGCACTGATGTATTGGATGAGGGTGTGCTCGAATCTGAGATGTTCATGAAGTCCAGTGAGGGGCTTCAGGCCATTGTGAGAGATGGAGAAAGAATAGAGGAGAGAAGGAGGGAGAGTCAGGACTGAGGGAGAAAGGGGCTTGAAACAAAAGTGTGCCAGTGACCAAATTTTACTTTATATGAGGGAATGTGTTTAGTTGTGTCAGGGTGTGGGGGAGAGGGGGGGCTGCTGTGATTTCTGTGTCATCTACAGGGGGTGGGGTTGACCCATTGAGAATTTTACCTCAGTAGGGGACTATGGGGATGGCAGCATTGGATTTTCACCTCAGCAGTTGGGGGGGGTTATTTTTTTTCCCTGGAGGTCATGATTTGTGCCTTCATGGAAGTGGTCTGATTCTTGCTTTAGCTAGGGAGGGCGATATTTTTCCTTAGCGGAAGAGGAATGGTCTTTTGTTTCTCCCTTAGCAGGGGGAAGGAATAAGCTATTTGTTTTTGTGGGTGAAGTGGGGGCTTGAGGTATTTGCCACAACAGACATGGTGATATCTCCTTCAGCGTGAAGCTGCTGTTGCTTCATTCCCTATCCCCCTTATAGCGCTTCAGAACTTCCAGTTCTTTTTTGCAATATGAAGGTGCTAGAGGAGCATTAAATATCAATATTCACTTTTACACCTGTTTTTGAACACTCTGCAATGGTCCCTTTAAGAATATAAGAACATAAGAATTAGGAGCAGGAGTAAGCCATATGGCCCCTTGAGACTGCACCGCCATTCAATAAGATCATGGCTGATCTTTGAACTCAACTACACTTTCCCGCCCAAGCACCATATCCCTTGATTCAAAAGTCTAACGTTCTCAGCCTTGAACATACTTAACAACTCAACATCCACAACCCTTTGGGGTAGAGAATACCAAAATTCACAACCCTCTGAGTAAAGAAATTCTTCCTCATCTCAGTCTTAAAAGGCCAATCCTTTAACCTGAGACTATGCCCCCTAATTCTACACTCTCCAGCCAGAGGAAACAATCTCTTAGCATCTATTCTGTCAACCCCCCTCAGGATCTTATATGTTTCAATAAGATAACCTCTCATTCTTCTAAACTCTAGAGTATAGGCCCAATCTACTCAATCTCTCCTCATAGGTCAACTCTCTCAGCCCAGGAAACAATCTAGTGAACCTTCGTTCACCACCTCTAATGCAAGTATATACATCGCCTCCAGGGACCACTGGCTAGGCAATGCCTTGCCCCACTGTGTACACACTCCCCCCATTTGGTACTGAAAATTGAAAAATGGTTTGCAATTGAGACCCATTTGACAGCCTCGGGCGGTGGAGATTCTTTTTCGTATTATCAACTGCCTCCCATCCTGTTTATATGTATGTCTTGCTGCAGTCACCATCAGCCATGGCTGTTATTGGGTGCCTCTCATCTTGTTCCTCATTTGATTTTTTATTTACACCATGTTGGTGAATTTGCAGTTCTTTTTATGGTACTTTGGATTTTTAAAGAACCTTTTTTTTTGCAATACCTATAGAATCTTGCCACCGTGTTTTTTGACAAAAAACAAGATGGTTCAAAAATAATGAAAGTATAATCAAAGTGGAAAATAACTAATTAGAAAAAAGAAAAACACAAACATCTGGAATTTCCATGGGACTTTCCTGATCTCCCCCTGTAACTTTGCTTGAAGATCATCCGAAACCCTGGAAAAATGGCATAAATGGCAATTTATGGGCCGGTATACAGGGCATAATTTCAAAGTTTGCAGATGACACAAAGCTTAGAAATGTAGTAAACAATGAGGAGGATAGTAGCAGACTTTAGGAAGATATCGACAGACTGGTGAAATCGGTAGACACATGGCAGGTGAAATTTAATGCAGAGAAGTGTGAAGTGATGCATTTTGGAACAAAAATTAGGAGAGCAATATAAACTAAACGGTTCAATTTTAAAGGAGGTGCAAGAACAGAGTCCTGGGAGTTCACATACACAAATCTTTGAAGGTGACAGGACAAGTTGATAAAGCTGTTAAAAAAGCATACAGGATCCTTGGCTCTATAAACAGAAGCATAGAGTACAAAAGCAAGGAAGTTATGGTAAAGCTTTATAAATCACTGATTAGAACTCATTTGGAATTTTGTGTCCAAATCTGGGCACCACACTTTAGAAAGGATGTCAAGGTGTTTGAGAGGGTGTAGGGAAGATTTACCAGAATGGCACCAGGGCTGAAGCAACTCAGTTATGAGGAGAGACTAGAGAAGCTGGGGTTGTTCTCCTTAGAGAAAGGAAGGTTAAGGGGAGATTTTGCAGGGATGTTCAAAATCATGAGGTTTTGAGAGAGTAGATAGGGAAAAATTGTTTCCACTGGCAGGAAGGTCAGTAACTAGAGGACACAGATTTAAGATAATTGGCAAAAAAGCCAGGGAGAGAAATGGTTTTACTCAGCAAGTCATTATGATCTGGAATGCCTGAAAGGGTGGTGGAAGCAGATTCAATAGTAACTTTCAAAAAGGAACTGGATAGTAAAGGACTGTGGGGAAAGAGCAGGGGAATGGGACTAATTGGTAACTCTTTTATAGTGCTGGCACAGGCACGATGGGCCGAATGGCCTCCTTCTGTACAGTATAATTCTAATACTGTATACTAAATTAATGAAGTATATTGGGAGATACTGTGTAGAAAATTCTACTCTGAAGATGGAAAAAATAACCAATGAAAAGAAATTTTATTATAAAGGATAGGTGAAATGAGATCGTGGATTAGTTCATCTTCATTTTGCCTTTATGTTCTCAGCACAAAACTGCCCATAATTCATCAAAAAATAGCAATACATTTCAGAAAGTTACAGGATGGCTGAAGCAGGAAGTTGAAAAATTCACAATTCCCCTGTGTGATTGAGATAAAGTCATGTAAAAGATTGCAGATACGCAAGTGCAAAATAGTTACAGGTGCAACTCACTTACACTTAAAATTCCACGATCTTTAGTGCTATTTTATCTCATTCTGCCCAGATCTCTCTGTTATATGAGGAGGAATTATGTGGAAAAATCAGTCCATGTTATTGAACTAGAGTATACAAAGCTTTGGGCTCAATTTTCCCCAGTGATTTGCACCGTTTCTTTTGAGCAGTCTGCTTTTTTGCCGTGTTTTAAAAAAAAAACACATTTTCCCCAATCAATTTGCACCAACATAACTCAGTTACAATTTTTTTAGTGTAAGTTTTTTTTTCAGCCAAAGGCGGCGTAACCTGCCATCCGTGCCAATTCTGGCCATTTAGGCAAGTTTGGCCAGCTGAGAGTTACTCCAGTTCTTCTTAGGCCAGCGTGTGTGGCCTCTGCAGAAAAATCTTATGGAGAGTTAAAGAAATCGGCGCAGGTTTAAGTGCAGCAGATACCTGGACAGCAACAGCAGGAGAGAGGTAGAAATATAGAAACATAGAAAACAGGTGCAGGAGTAGACCATTCGGCCCTTTGAGCCTGCACCACCATTCAATATAATCATGGCTGATCATGCAACTTCAGTACCCTATTCCTGCTTTCTCTCCATACCCCTTGATCCCTTTAGTCGTAAGGGCTACATCAAAACTCCCTTTTGAATATCGAAGAGGGGGTGGCGGGTGAGAAAGAGAGAGAGAGAGAGAGTGGGGTGGGGAGAGGGAGGGGAAGAGAGAGAGGTGGGGGGGTGGGAGAAAGCCTTTTGGGTGTAGTTAGGTGCGGGGACCGGGAGGGGGGAGGTCATTTGGCCAGGGACAGGGATGGGGGAGCGGACCGGGAGGCCACTCGGTCTGGGTTAGGGGTGGGGGAGTGGACCTTGAGGCCACTCGGCCTGGGTTAGGGGTGTGGGAGTGGACCGGAAGGCCATTTGGCCTGGGCTAGGGGCAGGACCGGCAAAGCATTCGGGGCTGGGAGGTGGGGCTGGGGTATGCGGGAGAACTGGACAGACAAGGCACTTGGGGCTTGGGGGGGCTGGGGGGTGGAGAGCGGGACCGGCAAAGCATTCGGGGCTGGGAGGGGCGTGGGGGAGCTGGACTGGCACCGGCAAGGGGCTCGGGGGGTGGGGGGGGGAGCTGAACCAGCAAAGCACTCAGGGCTTGGGCGGGCGGGGGAGCTGGAGCTGGACTGGGCACCGGCTCATGGCGGGCTAGGGAAGCAGACCGGGAGGCCCTTCGGACTGGGGTAGGGGCGGGGATCGGCAACGGCATCGGAAGGGGGGGGATCTTTAATAATTGGAGGTAAGTTGCTGCAATATATTCTAATGTGTTTTTAAGTTGATGCAATGTGTTGTAATGTGTTGCGAGCTGGCTGTATGTTTCAGTCAAGGAGGCTTGGAGGTTGCCCTTGAAACGTTTCCTCTGCCCACCTGGGGCTTGGCTTGCCGTGTAGGTGTCCGAGTAGAGCGCTTGCTTTGGGAGTCTTGTGTCAGGCATGCGAACAATGTGGCCCGCCCAACGGAGCTGGTCACATGTGGTCAGTGCTTCGATGCTGGGGATGTTATCCTGGTCGAGAACACTAACGTTGGTGCATCTGTCCTCCCAGGGGATTTGCAGGATCTTGAGGAGACATCGTTGGTGGTATTTCACCAGCGATTTGAGGTGTCTACTGTATATGGTCCACGTCTCTGAGCCATACAGGAGGGCGGGTATCACTACAGCCCTGTAGACCATAAGCCAGATTTGAGGGCCTGATCTTCGAACACTCTCTTCCTCAGGCGGCCGAAGGCTGCGCTGGTGCACTGGAAGCGGTGTTGAACCTCATTGTCGATGTCTGCCCTTGCTGATAATAGGCTCCCATGGTATGGACCACGCTGTGGATCTTGATGATTGGGGGGGCAGTGCTGTGTGGCGGGGTCAGATTGGTGGAGGACCTTTGTCTTACGGATGTTTAGTGTAAAGCCCATGCTTTCGTACGCCTCGGTGAAGATGTTGACTATGACTTGGAGTTCAGCCTCTGAATGTGCGCAGACGCAAGCGTCATCCGCGTACTGTAGTTCGACGACAGAGGATGGGACGGTCTTGGATCTGGCCTGGAGGCGATGAAGTTTGAACAGGTTCCCACTGGTTCTATACTTTGGTTCCACTCCAGCGGGGAGCTTGTTGAGTGTGAGGTGGAACACTGCAGAGAGGAAGATCGAGAAGACGGTTGGTGCGATGACACAGCCCTGTTTGACCCTGGTCCAGACGTGGATTGGGTCTGTGGTGGATCCGTTGGTTAACATCATGGCTTGCATGTCGTCGTGGAGCAGGCAAAGGATGGTAACAAACTTTTAGAACCCGCCGAAATGGAAGGGGACGCTCCATCGTCCCTCACGGTTAACAGTGTCAAAGGCCTTTGTAAGTTCAAAGAAGGCCATGTACAACTGTTGGTGCTGTTTCCTGCATTGATAAAATGCAACATCCCCACCGACACCTGGGAATCCCTGGCCAAAGACCGCCCTAAGTGGAGAAAGAGCATCCGGGAGGGCGCTGAGCACCTCGAGTCTCATCACCGAGAGCATGCAGAAAACAAGCGCAGGCAGTGGAAGGAGCATGCGGCAAACCAGACTCCCCACCCACCCTTTCCTTCAATGACTGTCTGTCCCAACTTGTAATTACTGTATTGGACTGCTCAGTCACCTAAGAACTCACTTTTAGAGTGGAAGCAAGTCTTCCTCGATTTCGAGGGACTGCCTATGATGATGATGTTTCACTTTCCAGTCTCAGCTTGCTTTGTGTCTCTGGTTATCGTGGCAATCCGATCAAGGCTCCACCCCCAAAACTGAAGTACAGGTTCAGCTGTGCCAAAATGAAGAAATCCAATGTGGAAACTTAGAATTTTTTTTTTTGCGTACTTGGGCCCCCAAAAAACGGGTGTAACTCTTCAAGTACGCCAAAAAAAAGCTTTGGGGAAAATTGGGCACTTAATTCTGCACCACCTTGTTATACTTGACCTGCAGGTGGTAGTAGGTATGGAAAGTAGAAAAATGTTCAATTCCCTACTGCAAATATCCTTCACTTTGATGAGTACAAAAATGTTCCTGCAACAGAAAGGCTTTCTTTTGCACTATCACTTCTATAAGAAGTGTTGAAGATGAAGTAAAGGTTTATAACCATGACACGGTAAGATGTTATTTTTATACCGAGAAATCTAGGTGACAGTTATAGTGCAGGATATCACCAAAAGTGAAAAGAAGAAATAAAGAATTTGCATTTATATAGCACCTGATCAAATCCTCAGCATGTCCAAAGCACTTTACATCCAATGGATTATTTTTTGAATTGTAGTTATCAAGGCAAAATGATAGCAAATTTGCACAATGTATATCTTATACTAATAAATCTATTTCTATCCTATTATTAATTAGCATTTGTTTCCCCAAATATTTCACTTAGGATGCATTCACACTGCAACTATAGTGGCAATGTCAGAGTCAGTTTTATAAGCACCTAATGAATTGAACAATGGTAATCTGTTTTCGTGATGGTGGTTGCAAAAGAAATGAAAGCCTGGACACTCGACAAACTCCCTGCTCTGCTTTGAAAAGTGCCATGAGGTCTATAATTTCCACTTAAACCATTGGAACAGATAGACGAGGCTTTGATTTAATATCACATCCGAAGGAGGACAGCTTCAACAGTGCAATACTCCCTCAGAAATGCACTGAACTGTCAATTCTAGTCTAAGTACTCAAGTCCTGGAGTTGGCCATGAACCAGACGCTAGTAACCGAGTCCAGCTGACCCAGTCACTGTTCCCTAAACTTTTCCTATCTTCAGGGCACTGGTCCTGCTTCATTATTGAGAACCAGATTTGGACTGCATCCTCCCTGGTTGGACATATAACAATCCTGGATGTATTTCATTTCGATTATAAATACTTGCGGCTAAGTTTGAAGAAATTCTGGGTCATTTGAATTGAGGTGTTAAGTTCCAGAATTTTCTGCTGAAGTGAATCATAGAATCATAGAGTGGCTACAGCACGGAAGAAGGCCATTCAGCCTGTTGAGCCCGCGCCGGCTCTCTGCAAGAGCATCTCAGCTAGTCCCACACCCCCGCCCTTTCTCCGTAGTCCTGCAATTTTTTTTCTTTCAGGTACTGATCCAACTCCCTTTTGAAAGCCGTGATTGAGTTTGCCTCCTCCACCCTTTCAGACAGTGCATTCCAGACCTTAACCACTCACTGTGTAAAAAAGTTTTTTCTTCTGTCGCTGTTGGTTCTTCTGTCAATCACCTTAAATCTGTGACTTCCGGTTCTTGACCCTTCCATCAATGGGAACAGTTTCTCTCTATCTACTTTGTCCACACCCTTCATGATTTTGAGCATCTATCAAATCCCCACTCAACCTTCTCTGCTCCAGGGAGAACAACCCCAGCTTCTCCAGTCTATCTTTGCAACTGAAGTGCAGTGGCTCGATGACATTCAATCAAGTGTATTCATCCTGTGCCCATTAAGGTATGCACACATAATCACACCATGCATTTCATTTTTATCACCATGGTACACATCCTTTTTAAACAATCCCTTTCTTTTATTTAAAACACGGAACTATAGCTGAATTACTTTGCCCCTTTACAAAAATAAATGTTTTTATATGCATAATTGTTCTGCAAAAGAATGTATGTTTTTTATGAGGAATATACTTGCACATGATAGAAGTGAATGGCAATTAAAATAATAGGTAAGGAAAACATTGCTGATTTTTTAACACTTTGTTGAATCAATGAAAAATAAATCTCTTCAGGTTATTGGTCCGTGGAAAGGAACCATGGGCCCAAACTTGGTCAAAGCTAAGACCTGCCCAAGTGCCGAGAGACCTGGCAGTACTTTGACAGGTACTCAAAATGATCTGCAGAGACTGCCCGGTGGCAAAAAATCGACTTACACCCTGAATGTGGGCGGCAGCGGGCGGGAGCTCCCAATCTCGGCAGCAAATGCAATCCTCGCCAAAGTGCCACCGAGGATTGAGTCGGGCCCAGGGAAGGGGGAACACATAAAAATAAAAATTTACACAAAAAAAACCCACTGGAAAACCTTCAGGGGACCCCATCCACCTGAATCGCTGTAAAAAAAAGTTTACTAACCTTTTTTTGCAGGTCTTCATACTTACTGTTGGGGTTAGACCTGCCTCCATGCAGCGGTCCTTCCCGCTGCTGCCGCTGACTCCCACTCGGAGGAATCTGGCAGCTCGGCAGGCGGGAGGACACTTACGCGCCTTGCACGCTAGCGGCCGTTTCCCAGCGGTCCTCTCCTCCTGCCGGCGGGAGGCCTAGAGAAAACTGGCACCAAGGTGAGACCACCCAAAAAAACTCTGCGGCAGTTGGCGGTGAGTGCACCAAGTTCGGAGCCCGTGAATTTGTGTTGTTTTTCTGAGGAGCTGTGATTCTCTGATTGAGAACACCATGATCTGTTAAACCATTCTTCTCTGTCAAGATTTTCGCTAAGTCTTAGAATGATATATAACATTCCTTTTGGAGCTCAACAGCAGTTGTTAACCTTTTTCTGTAACTATTCTGAGTTGTGCATAGTTACAGTCACTATAAAGTTAATTAGAATATTTTACTATTTCAGAATGAATCAACGATGCATTCAAATGCTATGCCACATGAATTATGCATGAATTGAGATCTGACTATACCGACTCTGCTGAGGATTTAATTTGTTCTTGTTAGTTGACATTATGAATAAAATACTGATAGAATGATTATTGGCACATCTCCCAATAAGTTGTTCTGCATGCATTTATATTGTGAACTTCACTTTCATTATTTTACAGGGCCCCAAATGTTCCATTTTGCAGTTCTAACTTATTAATTCCCTGTTGTAGGCCAATCTTATAACACTTCAGGCTTTTGTCTCACTGCATAGCTTCTAAATTATTATACTGTACCAGGCTGTCATAGTTGGGGATTTTTTTCCATGTAAATGGCTTGGAAATTAGCTCTTTTAAAAGTTGTTTTATGTCAAATCTTGCCTAGTGGGGGTTTGCTTCTCAGTAGAGCCCAATATTGTGGGTTGTGGATCCATAGGCAGAGTGCTACCAACTGAGCCACAGCTGACATGACTGAAGGATGTAAAGTAAATGAGTTATTATCCTAGGCAATAGATACATAGAGATTGTGCTGTTAAATTGAATTAGACAACCCACCAGAATGGATTAGCACTTGCATTGTCTTTATTTTTGTAACAGTATCAGAACAGAATTTGTGTTGATTGTGCCAAATAACTCTATTCAACCATATTGCTCATGTATTTTACCTACTGTGGAATAAAACAGCTTACAATTCAAACTAAACTTTGCCTCACCCATTGTTGATTCTGGCTGCCTTCAGAGAGATTGAAGAAGCATTTGTAAGACATGTAAATCTGCTCCAGGTCAGAAGGAGGTTTTATTGTTACACCCTTGGGTCCTATTATCAGATATGGGGCAGTGGGAGTCAACTTCCATAAAAAGTATGTGCTCAGACTGCACTATATCTCTGGAAGAATATATTGGCTTTGGAGGAGGTACAGTGCATAGTCACCAGAATGATACCAGGGCTTAAAGGGGTAAATCATGAGGACAGGATAAACTTGGGTTGACCGGGTGACTTTTCTACTTTGAGGACTGCCAACCTTTTAAGTACCTCCTCTTTATTTTATCTTATCCACTATCACTATTACCTCCTCCTTTGCTGCTACATTGGCAGCATCCTCTTCTCGAGTGAAGACAGATGCAAAGTACTCATTTAGTACTTCAGCCATGCCCTCTGCCTCCACAAAAAGATCTCCTTTTTGCCTATAATTGGCCTCACACTTCCTTCTATTATTTATATGTTTATAAGTTTACCTTAGCTGCTAATCTATTCTCATACTCTCTCTTTGTCCTTCTTATTCCCTTTTTTAGATCTCCTCTGTACTTTCTATATTTAGCTTGGTTCTCTACTGTATTATAAACATTAAATAAATATATTGTGTCTATCTTCACAATAGAAGGTAGGAAGGAGAAAAGCAAGAATGGAGGGTAGAGAAATCAAAGGCAAAAATCAAAAAGGGCCACATTACAACATAATTCTAAAAGGACAAAGTGTGTTTAAAAAAAGGCTCTGAGTCTCAATGTGAGGAGCATTCGTAAAAAGGTGGACAAATTAACTGCGCAGATAGCTGTTAACAGATATGATGTAATTGGGATTACGGAGACATGGCTCCAGGGTGACCAAGGCTGGGAACTCAACATCCAGGGGTATTCAATATTCAGGAAGGATAGACTGGAAGGAAAAGGAGGTAGGGTAGCATTACTGGTTAAAGAGGAGGTTAACGCAATAGTAAGGAAGGACATTAGCTTGGATGATGTGGAAGCTATAATGGTTAGAGCTGCGAAACACCAAAGGGCAGAACACGTTAGTGGGAGTTGTGTATAGACCACCAAACAGTAGTAGGGAGGTTGGGGATAGCATCAAACAGGAAATTAGAGACACGTGCAATTAGGGTACAGCAGTTATCATGGGTGATTTTAACCTACATATTGATTGGGCTAACCAAACTGGTAGCAATACTGTGGTGGAGGATTTCCTGGAGTGTATTAGGGATGGTTTTCGAGACCAATATGTCGAAGAACCAACTAGAGAGCAGGCCATCCTAGACTGGGTCTTGTGTAACGAGAGAGGATTAATTAGCAATCTGGTTATGCGTGGCCCCTTGGGGAAGAGTGACCGTAATATGGTAGAATTCTTCATTAAGATGGAGAGTGACACAGTTAATTCAGAGACTAGGGTCCTGAACTTAAAGAAAGGAAACTTCAATGGTATGGGACGTGATTTGGCTAGGATAGACTGGTGAATGATACTTAAAGGGTTGACAGTGGATAGGTGATGGCAGACATTTAAAGATCACATGGATGAATTACAACTATTGTACATCCCTGTCTGACGTAAAAATAAAAGAGGAAAGGTGGCTCAACCGTGGCTAACAAGGGAAATTAGGGACAGTGTTAAATCCAAGGAAGAGACATATAAATTGGCCAGAAAAAGCAGCAAATCTGATGACTGGGAGAAATTTAGAATTCAGCAGAGGAGGACTAAGGGTTTAATTCGGAGGGGGAAAATAGAGTATGAGAGTAAGCTTACAGGGAACATGAAAACTGACTGCAAAAGCTTCTATAAGAGAAAAAGATTAGTGAAGACTAATGTAGGTCTCTTGCAGTCAGAATCAGGTGAATTCATAATGGGGAACAAGGAACTGGCAGACCAATTGAACAAATACTTTGGTTCTGTCACTAAGGAAGACGCAAATAACCTGCCGAAAATACTAGGGGACCGAGGGTCTAACGAGAAGGAGGAACTGAGGGAAATCCTTATTAGTCAGGAAACGGTGTTAGGGAAACTGATGGGACTGAAGGCCGATAAATCCCCACGGCCTGATAGGCTGCATCCCAGAGTAATTAAGGAAGTGGCCCTAGAAATAGTAGATGCATTGGTGGTCATTTTCCAAAATTCCATGGACTCTGGATCAGTACCTATGGATTGGAGGGTAGCTAATGTAACCCCACTTAGAAACATAGAAAATAGGTGCAGGAGTAGGCCATTCAGCCCTTCGAGCCTGCACCACCATTCAATAAGATCATGGCTGATCATTCACCTCAGTAACCCTTTCCTGCTTTCTCTCCATACCACTTGATCCCTTTAGCCATAAGGGCCATATCTAACTCCCTCTTGAATATATCCAATGAACTGGCATCTACAACTCTCTGCGGTAGGGAATTCCACAGGTTAACAACTCTTTGAGTGAAGAAGTTTCTCCTCATCTCAGTCCTATATGGCTTATCCCTTATCCTTAGACTATGTCCTCTGGTTCTGGACTTCCCCAAAATCGGGAACATTCTTCCTGCATCTAACCTGTCCAGTCCCATCAGAACTTTATATGTTTCTATGATATCCCCGCTCATCCTTCTAAACTCCAGTGAATACAGACCCAGTCGATCCAGTCTCTCCTCATATGTCAGTCCTGCCATCCCGGGAATCAGTCTGGTGAACCTTCGCTGCACTCCCTCAATAGCAAGAACGTCCTTCCTCAGATTAGGAGACCAAAGCTGAACACAATATTCCAGGTGAGGCCTCACTAAGGCCCTGTACAACTGCAGTAAGACCTCCCTGCTCCTATACTCAAATCCCCTAGCTATGAAGGCCAACATACCATTTGCCTTCTTCACCGCCTGCTGAACCTGCATGCCAACTTTCAATGACTGATGTACCATGACATCCAGGTCTCGCTGCACCTCCCCTTTTCCTAATCTGCCGCCATTCAGATAATATTCTGCCTTCGTGTTTTGGCTACCAAAGTGGATAACCTCACATTTATCCACATTATACTGCATCTGCCACGCGTTTGCTCACTCACCAAGCCTGTCCAAGTCACCTTGCAGCCTTTTAGCGTCCTCCTCACAGCTCACACTGCCACCCAGCTTAGTGTCATCTGCAAACTTAGAGATATTATACTCAATTCCCTCATCCAAATCATTAATGTATATTGTAAATAGCTGGGGTCCCAGCACTGAGCCCTGCAGTACCCCGCTAGTCACTGCCTGCCATTCTGAAAAAGACCCGTTTATCCCGACTCTCTGCTTCCTGTCTGCCAACCAGTTCTCTATCCATGTCAGTACATTATTCCCAATACCATGTGCTTTAATTTTGCACACCAATCTCTTGTGTGGGACCTTGTCAAAAGCCTTTTAAAAGTCCAAATACACCACATCCACTGGTTCTCCCTTGTCCACTCTACCAGTTACATCCTCAAAAAATTCTAGAAGATTAGTCAAGCAGGATTTCCCTTTCATAAATCCATGCTGACTTGGACTGATCCTGTCACTGCTTTCCAAATGTGCTGCTATTTCATCTTTAATAATTGATTCCAACATTTTCCCCACTACTGATGTCAGGCTAACCGATCTATAATTACCTGTTTTCTCTCTCCCTCCTTTCTTAAAAAGTGGTGTTACATTAGCTACCCTCCAAGAGTCGATAGACTGTTGGATGACCAATGCATCCACTATTTCTAGGGCTACCTCCTTAAGTACTCTGGGATGCAGACTATTAGGCCCCAGGTATTTATCGGCCTTTAATCCCATCAATTTCCCTAACATAATTTCCCGCCTAATAAGGATTTCCTTCAGTTCATCCTTCTCACTAGACCCTTGGTTCCCTAGTATTTCTGGAAGGTTATTTGTGTCTTCCTTCGTGAAGATAGAACCAAAGTATTTGTTTAACTGGTCCGCCATTTCCTTGTTCCCCATTATAAATTCACCTGAATCTGACTGCAAGGGACCTAATCTTTTTCTCTTGACATATCTATAAAAGCTTTTGCAGTCAGTTTTTATGTTCCCAGCAATCTTCCTCTCATATTCTATTTTCCTCCTCCTAATTAAACCCTTTGTCCTCCTCTGCTGTATTACAAAATTCTTCCAGTCCTCAGGTTTGCTGCTTTTTCTGTCCAATTTATATGCCTCTTCCTTGGATTTAACACTATCCTCAATTTCCCTTGTTAGCCACGGTTGAGCCACATTCTGCATTTTATTTTTACTCCAGACAGGGATGTACAATTGTTGAAGTTCATCCATGTGATCTTTAAGTGTCACTCGCCAATCTATTCTAGCCAATTCACGTCTCATAGCATCGAAGTTACTTTTCCTTAAGTTCAGGACCCTAGTCTCTGAATTAACTGTGTCACTCTCCATCTTAATAAAGAATTCTACCATATTATGGTCACTCTTCCCAAGGATCCTCGCACAACAAGATTGCTAATTAGTCCTTTCTCATTACACATCACCTAGGATGGCCAGCCCTCTAGTTGGTTCCTCGACATATTGGTCCAGAAAACCATCCCCAATACATTCCAGGAAATCCTCCACCACCGCATTGCTACCAGTTTGGTTAGCCCAATCATTACGTAGATTAAAGTCGCCCATGATAACTGCTGTATCTTTATTGCACGCATTTCTATTGATGCTATCCCCAACCTCACTGCTACTGTTTGGTTGTCTGTACTCAACTGCCACTAGCGTTTTCTGCCCTTTCGGATTCCGTAGCTCCAACCATACCGATTCCACAACATCCAAGCTAATGTCCTTCCTTACTATTGCATTAATTTTCTCTTTAACCAGCAATGCCATCCCACCTTCTTTTCCTTTCTGTCTATCCTTCCTAAATGTTGAATACCCCTGGATGTTGAGTTCCCAGCCTTGGTCAACCTGGAGCCATGTCTCCGTGATGCCAATTACATCATATCCGTTAACTGCTATCTGCGCATTTAATTCGTCCACCTTATTTCGAACACTCCTTGCATTGAGGCACAGAGCCTTCAGGCTTGTCTTTTTAACACACTTTGCCTCTTTAGAATTTTGCTGTAATGTGGCCCTTTTTGCTTTTTGCCTTGGGTTTCTCTGCCCTCCACTTTTACTTTTCTTCTTTCTATCTTTTGCTTCTGCCCCCATTCTACTTCCCTCTGTCTCCCTGCCTAGGTTTCCAACCCCCTGCCATATTAGTTTTACCCCTCCCCAACAGCACTAGCAAACACTCCCCCGAGGACATTGGTTCCAGTCCTGCCCAGGTACAGACCGTCCGGTTTGTACTGGTCCCAACTACCTCAGAACCGGTTCCAATGTCCCAGGAATTTGAATCCCTCCCTTCTGCACCACTCCTCAAGTCACGTATTCATCTGAGCTATCCTGCGATTCCTACTCTGACTAGCACGTGGTACTGGTAGCAATCCTGAGATTACTACTTTTGAGGTCCTACTTTTTAATTTAGCTCCTAGCTCCCTAAATTCATCTTGTAGGACCTCATCCCGTTTTTTTACCTATATCGTTGGTACCTATATGCACCACGACAACTGGCTGTTCACCCTCCCTCTTCAAAATGTCCTGCACCCGCTCTGAGACATCCTTGACCCTTGCACCAGGGAGGCAACATACCATCCTGGAGTCTTGGTTGCAGCTGCAGAAACGCCTATCTATTCCCCTTACAATAGCTCTCCCACTCTTTTTCCTGCCCTCCTGTGCAGCAGAGCCACCCATGGTGCCATGAACTTGGCTGCTGCTGCTCCCCCCTAACTTGTTAAAAAAGGAGAGAGAAAACAAGGAATTAATTATAGACCAGTTAGCCGGACATCGGTGGTGGGGAAAATACTGGAATCAATTATTAAGGATGTAATAGCAGCGCATTTGGAAAGCAGTAACAGGATCGGTCCAAGTCAGCATGGATTTATGAAAGGGAAATCATGCTTGACAAATCTTCTAGAGTTTTTTGAGGATGTAACTAGTAGAGTGGATAAGGCAGAACCAGTGTTTGTGGTGTATTTGGACTTTCAAAAGGCTTTTGACAAAGTCCTACACAAGAGATTAGTGTGCAAAATTAAGGCACATGGTATTGGGGGTAATGGATTGACGTGGATAGAGAACTGGTTGGCAGACAGGAAGCAAAGAGTGGGAATAAACGGGTCCTTTTCAGAATGGCAGGCAGTGGGGCGTTGCAAGATTCAGTGCTGGGACCCCAGCTATTTATAAAATACATTAATGATTTAGACGAAGGAATTGAATGTAATATCTCCAAGTTTGCAGATGACACTAAGCTGGATGGCAGTGTGAGCTGTGAGGAGGATGCTAAGAGGCTGCAGGGTGACTTGTACATGTTAGGTGAATGGGCAAATGCATGGCAGATGCAGTATAATGTGGATAAATGTGAGGTTATCCACTTTGATGGCAAAAACAGGAAGGCAGATTATTATCTGAATGGTGACAGATTAGTAAAATGGGAGGTGCAACGAGACCTGGGTGTCATGGTACATCAGCCACTGAAGGTAGGCATGCAGGTACAGCAGGCATTAAAGAAAGCAAATGGCATGCTGGCCTTCATAGCGAGAGGATTTGATTATAGGAGCAGGGAGGTCTTACTGCAGTTGTACTGGGCCTTGGTGAGACCACAGCTTGAGTATTGTGTGCAATTTTAGTCTCCTAATCTGAGGAAGGACGTGCTTGCTATTGAGGGAGTGCAGCGAAGGTTCACAGACTAATTCCAGGGATGATAGGACTGACATATGAAGAAAGACTGGATCGGCTAGGCTTATACTCACTGGAATTTGGAAGAATGAGAGGGGATCTCATAGAAACATATAAAATTATGATGGAACTGGACAGGTTCGATGCAGGAAGAATGTTCCCGATGTTGTGGAAGTCCAGAGCCAGGGGTTACAGTCTAAGGATAAGAGGTAAGCCATATAGGAACGAGATGAGGAGAAGCTTTTTCACCCAGAGAGTGGTGAACCTGTGGAATTCTCCACCACAGAAAGTTGTTGAGTCCAATTCGTTGGATATATTCAAAAGGGAGTTAGATGTGGCCCTTACGGCTAAGGGGATCAGGGGGTATGGAGAGAAGGCGGGAATGGGGTACTGACGTTGCATGATCAGCCATGATCATATTGAATGGAGGTGCAGGCTCGAAGGGCAGAATGGCCTGCTCCTACACCTATTTTCTATGTTTCTATGTTTCTAAGACACAAATAACATAATGGAAATTGTGGGGAACCAAGGGTCTAATGAGAGTGAGAAACTTAAAGTAATTAATATTAATAGAGAAAAAGTACTGGAGAAATTAATGGGACCAAAAGCCAATAAATCCCGTGGACATGATGGCCTACATCCTAGCATTTTAAAAGAGATGGCTGCAGGGATATTGGATGTGTCAGTTTGATCTTCCAGAATTCGCTAGATTCTAGAACTGTCCTCATGGATTGGAGGTAGCAACTGTAATACTGCTATTCAAGAAAGGAAGGGGAAACAGGGAACTATAATTTTGGAAGTATAGTGAACAGTGAGGAGTATAGTGATAGATTTCAAGAGGACAGACAGGCTGGTGGAATGGGTGGACATGTGGCAGATGAAATTTAATGCAGAAAAGTGCAAAGTGTTAAATTTTGGTCGGAGGAACTAGAGGCCCAAATTTAGAGCCGCGCCTAGAACGGCGCAGTCCCGACCTGGACGCCCATTTTTCGCGCCACAAAGTGCGCCTACAAAAACCCTCCGTATTCTCCACCTCCCTGCAGGTCCTCTGGCCCTCGGCGCGGCGCAGCAGGAGCTGTAGGGGGGCGGAGCCAGGTTCCTGCGCTGAAAACAGTGCCGGAACCTCTGCACATGCGCGCTACAGTGGGCACGCAAGTGCAGTAGCTCCAGACGCCCGAAACTGTGTGGGAGGGGCCCGAAGCACGCAGCCCCTAGCCCTGGCCGAATGGCCTCACTGGGGCTGCGTGAAAAAGGCTCCTCCCACGCCCAGCTCCTGCTTCCTCCCGACTCCCGCTCCTGCTCCCCCGCCCCCCCCGGACCTGACCCGACTGCCGCTGCCGCTCCTGCTTCCCCCCCTCCCCTGGACCTGACCCGACTGCCGCTCCCGCTCCTGCTCCCCCCCGACTCGACCCGACTCTACTCCCGCCCCCGCCGCCGGACTGGATCCGACCTGACCTCCCCCTCCCCTCCCCGTACTCCCCCTCCCCGACCTCCCCCTCCCCGACCTGATCTCCCTCTCCCTCCCTCTCCCCCTCCCTCCCCCCCCCCCCCCCCACCGAACCGAACCGAACCTCCCTCCCCGACTCGACCCAACGCCACCTACCTGTAAATCTGGTGCTGGGGACGGGCCCTGCCCGAAATCTCGGGCCCGGCCCGTTCAGCCTTTGATCCCGACGGCAAACCGCTTCCTGAAAGGCCTGCCTGAAGAACTTTCACACAGGTAGGAACATGGTTTATTTAATCTTTTCTTTGCTTATAAATTTTTATTCAGGTTGGATTTATTTGTATAATATTTGTATAAGTATAACTAAGGATTTATTGTAGAATTTAATGACTTCCCTTCCTCCCCCTCTCCTCCCCCCCTCGTTCCTGACGCCTAATTTGTAACCTACGCCTGATTTTTTAATGTGTAGACAAGGTTTTTTCAGGCGTACAAAAATCTTCACTTACTCCATTCTAAGTTAGTTTGGAGTAAGTTTTCACTCACGAAACTTTGAAATCAGGCGTAAGTGGCCGGACACGCCCCCTTTTGAAAAAGAAATTCTGTTCCAAAGTGAAACTGTTCTAACTGACTAGAACTGGAGCAAACTAAATGACGAGAATTCCGATTTCTAAGATACTCCATTCTACACCAGTTGCTCCTAAAAATCAGGAGCAAATCATATGGAAACTTGGGGCCAAGGAGAGGCAATATAAACTAAAGGGTACAATTCTAAAGTGGTTGCAAGAACAGAGAGACCTGGAGTATATGTGCACAAATCGTTGAAGGTGTAGGGCAGGTTGAGAAAGCGGTTAAAAAAGCATATGGGATCCTGAGCTTCATAAATAGAGGCATAGAGTACAAAAGCAAGAAAATTATGATGAACCTTTATAAAACATTGGTTTGGCCCCAACTAGAGTATTGTCTTCACTTTTGGGCGCTGCACTTTAGGAAGAATATGAAGGTCTTAGAGAGGGTGCAGAAAATATTTACAAGTGTGGTTCCAGGGATGAGGTACTTCAGTTACGTGGAATGACTGGAGAAGTTGGGATTGTTCTCCTTAGAGTGGAGAAGGTTGCAAGGAGTTTTGATAGACATGTTCAAAATCATGAGGGGTCTAGACATAGTAGATAGAGAGAAACTGCTCCCATTGGTGGAAGTGTTGAGAACTAGAGGACACAGATTTAAGGTGATTGGCAGAAGAACCAATGGCGACATGAGGAAAAACCTTTTTAAGTAGCGAGTGGTTAGGATCTGGATTGCACTGAAAGCATGGTGGAGGTAGATTCAATCATGGCTTTCAAAAGGGAACTGGATAAATACCTGAAGGAAAAAAATTGCAGGTATACAGGGAAAGGGCAGGGCAGTGGGACTAGCTGAGGTGCTCTTGCAGAGAGCCGGCACGGGCTCGACGGAATGGCCCCTTTCTGTGCTGCATCTAGTCTATGATTCTAAACCAGTTAGCCTGACATCAGTAGAAAAGGCTAGAATCTATTATTAAGGACATGGTAACAGGGCACTTGGAAAATTACAATATGATTAGGCAGAGTCAACATAACTTTATAAAAGGGAAATCCTGTTTGACAAATCGATCAGGGTTTTTTGAGGGTGTAACAAGTAGGGTAGATAATGGGGAACCAGTGGATGTAGTATATTTGGATTTTCAGAAGGCATTTCCATAAGGTGCCACACAAGAGATTGTTACACAAGATTCAGGCTCATGGGATTGGAGGTAATATACTGGCATGGATTAAGGATTGGTTAAAGGTCAGAAAACAGAGAATAATTTTCGGCTTGGCAGAGTGTAACTAGTGAAGTACCGCAAAAATCAGGGCCTCAGCTATTTACAATTTATATCAATGACTTAGATGAGGGGACTGAGTGCAATATATTCAAGTTTGCTGACCTAGGTGGGAAAGTAAGCTGTGAGAAGGGTGTAAAGCAGCTGAAAAGGGATAAGGACCGGTTAAGTTATTGGGCAAGAAGGTTACAGATGCAGTATAATGTGTGGAAGTGTAAAATTATCCACTTTGGTAGGAAGAATGGAAAAGCAGAATAATTTTTAAAAGGTGACAGACTAGCAAATTTTGGGATTCAAAGGGATTTGGGTAACTTTGTGCAAGCAATTAGGAAAGCAAATGGTATGTTAGCCTTTATTAAGAACATAATAGGAGCAGGAGTAGGCCACCTGGCCCCTCGAGCTTGCTCTGCCATTTAATAAGATCATGGCTGATCTGATCATGGATTCAGTTTCACTTCCCTGCCCACTCCCCACAACCTTTTGCTCCCTTATTGTTCAAAAATCTGTCTATCTCCACCTTAAATATATTAAATGACCCAGCCTCCACAGCTCTCTAGGGCAGAGAATTCCATAGATTTACAACCGTCTGAGAGAAGAAATTTCTCCTTATCTGTTTTAAATGGGGGGCCCCTTATTCTGAGACTATGTCCCCTAGTTTTAGTTCCTCCTATAGAAACATAGAAACATAGAAAATAGGTGCAGGAGTAGGCCATTCGGCCCTTCGAGCCTGCACCACCATTCAATAAAATCATGGCTGATCATTCCCTCAGTACCCCTTTCCTGCTTTCTCTCCATACCCCTTGATCCCTTTAGCCATAAGGGCCATATCTAACTCCCTCTTCAATATATCCAATGAACTGGTATCAACAACTCTCGTGGTAGGGAATTCCACAGGTTAACAACTCTGAGTGAAGAAGCTTCTCCTCATCTCAGTCCTAAATGGCTTACCCCTTATCCTAAGACTGGGTCCCCTGATTCTGGACTTCCCCAACATCGGAAACATTCTTCCCGCATCTAACCTGTCCAGTCCCGCCAGAATCTTGTAAGTTTTTATGAGATCCCCTCTCATCCTTCTAAACTCCAGTGTATAAAGGCCCAGGTGATCCAATCTCTCCTCATATGTCAATCCCGCCATCCCGGGAATCAGTCTGGTGAACCTTTGATGCACTCCCTCAATAGCAAGAATGTCCTTCCTCAGATTAGGAGATCAAAACTGAATACAATATTCCAGGTGAGGCCTCACCAAGGCCCTGTACAACTGCAGTAAGGGCTTCCTGCCCCTATACTTAAATCCCCTAGCTATGAAGGCCAGCATACTATTTGACTTCTTCACCGCCTGCTGTACCTGCATGCCAACTTTCAATGACTGATGAACCATGACACCCAGGTCTCGCTGCACCTCCCCCTTTCCTAATCTGCTGCCAGTCAGATAATATTCTGCCTTCGTGTTTTTTCCCCCAAAGTGGATAACCTCACATTTATCCACATTATACTGCATCTACCATGCATTGGCCCACTCACCTAACCTGTCCAAGTCACCCTGCAGCCTTTTAGCATCCTCCTCACAGCTCACACCACCACACAGTTTAGTGTCATCTGCAAACTTGCCGATATTACACTCAATTCCTTCATCTAAATCATTAATGTATATTGTAAAGAGCTGGGGTCCCAGCACTGAGTCCTCCGGCACCCCATGAATGGAAATATCCTCTCTGCATCCACCTTGTCGAGCCCTCTCATTATCTTATATATTTCAATAAGATCACCTCATTCTTCTGAACTCCAATGAGTATAGGTAGACATTTGGGAGTATGACATTATAGCCATTACAGAAACATGGCTGAAAGAGGGGCAGAATTGACAGATCAATATTGCTGGCTACAGGATTTTTAGATAAGATAGAGAGGAGGGTAAAAAGGGGGGGCGGGGGGGGGTGTGGGGTTGCGGTACTGATTAAAGAAACTATTACAGCGGTGAGGAGGGATGATATGTTAGAGGGAACATCAAATAAGGCCAAATGGGTCGAATTGAAAAATAAAAAAGGGGCGATCACACTGCTGGGCATGTATTGTAGTCCCCCAAACATTGGGAGGGAGACAGAGGAGCAAATATGTAGGCAAATTGCTGTGAAGTCCAAAAACCATAGGGTAGTAATAGTAGGGGATTTAAACTATCCAAATATTGAATGGGACAAATTTAGTGTGAAGGGTATAGAGGGGGCGGAATTCTTGAAATGCATTCAAGAGAACTTTTTTAGTCAGTATGTAGCAAGCCCAACACGAGAGGGGGCGGTCTTGGATTTAGTTTTAGGGAATGAAGCTGGGCAGGTTGAAGGGGTATTAGTGGGAGAGCACTTGAGTGCCAGTGACCGTAATTCAGTCAGATTCAAGTTGGTTATGGATAAAGACAAGAATAGGCTGGAATAAAAGTTCCAACTGGGCAAAAGCTAATTTTGCTAAGTTAAGGAGTGATTTGGCCATAGTGGACTGGAAACAGCTATTTGTGGGTAAATCAGTGTCAGAACTGTCATATATATATATATATATATATATATATGTGCTTGGGGTTACTAGCCACCAGGTGGCGTCACTGTCGGAGGTCATTGGGGGTGTACGCACGTGTGTGCAGCCCAGGTATAAAAGGCAAGCCATCATGTAATGTAATCACTTTGGGCCCTAATAAAGCAGGGCCAGGTTTGTACCTGTGTTAGTTAATAATATTCAATCCATCGAGTTATTACATACATAACATTTGGCGACGAGGTAACTTAAGAACCTTTGCATGCAAAAATTAGCACAATTGGAATTCTGGAAAGATTCGTGGAGGGAAAGGACTGGACAGATTTTTGTAGTTCGCCTGGACCAGTACTTCGTGGCAAACAAAATGGAGAAACCTACTGACGCAGTTAGGCACAGGGCGGTCTTCGTCATGGTTTGCAGTCCGAAAATCTATGGACTCATGAAGAATCTTCTCTCGCCTGCAAGTCCAACGGACAAGGACTATGAGGAATTGTGTGCTCTTGTACGTGACCATCTCAAACCAGAAGAAGGCATCATCATCTTACAATTCTACACGCACATTCGTTCTGAGGGCCAGGATGTGTCGGAATTTGTTACCGATCTAAGACATGTAAGTTCGAAAATGCGTTGGGAGACATGCTGTGGGACTTCTTTGTAATTGGCATCAACCACAAGGTGATCCTGCGTAAGGTACTGGCGGTGGAAATGCTGGACTTGAGCAAGGCCATCACGATTGCCCAGGCATGTATGACGACGGACAAACACTTAAAGCAGATATCATTGGAAAATCGGAACTCGGCTGTTGTGTATCTGTAAAGCATGCACTCCCATGTTCCGCCACCAGGGAGCTCATCCCCTGAAGTCCCAAGGGATCCCAGCATCCCTTGGGAGCACTGTATATAAGCCGGCCCCTAAGGCCTGTTCCTCACTCTGGAATGTCTTATTAAAGACTGAGGTCACTGTTACTTTAACCTCCCTGTGTGCAACCTCATCTGTGTTAGGAACACAATAACTGGCGACGTGAATATGAACCAACGCAAAGATGCACCAAATTGTGTGCATCCTGGAGAAGTTCTCGGAGGGTGAGGACTGGGAAGCCTATGTCGAACGGCTAGACCAGTACTTTGTAGCCAACGAGCTGGACGGAGAAGGAAGTGCTGCAAAAAGGAGAGCGGTCCTCCTCACAGTCTGCGGGGCACTGACCTACAGCCTCATGAAGAATCTTCTGGCTCTGGTGAAACCCACAGATAAGTCGTATGAGGAGCTGTGTACACTGGTTCAGGAGCATCTTAACCCAAGGGAGAGCGTGCTGATGGCGAGGTATCGGTTCTACACGTGCTAGCGATCTGAAGGCCAGGAAGTGGCGAGCTACGTCGCCGAGCCAAGGCGACTTGCGAGACAATGTGAGTTTCATGGCTATCTGGAGCAAATGCTCAGAGACTTTTTTGTACTGGGCATTGGCCACGAGACCATCCAACAAAAACTTTTCGACCCTCAGTAAGGCCATTGCGATAGCACAGGCGTTTATGTCCACCAGTGATAACACCAAACAAATCTCTCAGCACACAAGTGCTAGCAATGTTCATAAATTAACTGGAACTGTGTTTGTGAGCAGAAATGTACAGGGCAGAACCCACGAGTCTGCAACTCCCAGCAGACCTCAGGTGACCCAGATGACTCAGAGTCCGCAACAAAGGATGAATGCAAGGCAATTCACACCTTGTTGGCATTGTGGAGGCTTCCATTCAGCCTATTCATGCTGCTTCAAAGCGTATGTTTGCAAGAGCTGTGGAACAATGGGGCACCTCCAACGAGCTTGCAAACGAGCTGTAAGCTCTGCAAAACCTGCTAACCACCACATGACAGAGGAAGATCGGTCCATGGTGGATCAAAGCAATTTCGAGCCTCAGAGAGAGGAGGCAGATGCTGAAGTACATGTCCACCTATAATGCTAAACGTAAAATTGAATGGCTTACCCGTAGCCATGGAACTGGACACTGGTGCTAGCCAATCCATCATGAGTAAAAAGATGTTTGAGAGACTGTGGTGCAACAAGGCATTCAGACCAGCCCTGAGCCGCATCCACACGAAACCGAGAACGTACACCAAAGAGCTTATCACTGACCTGGGCAGCGCCATGGTCAAGGTCACCTACGAGGGCACGGTGCTTGAACTGTCACTCTGGATTGTCCCGGGCGATGGCCCCACACTGCTTGGAAGGAGCTGGCTGGGCAAAATCCGCTGGAACAGGGATGACATTCGAGCGCTATCACTTGTCGATGAGGCCTCAGGTTCTTAACAAGTTTCCTTCCCTTTTTGAGCCAGGCATTGGAAATATTTCCGGGGCAAAGGTGCGGATCCACTTGGTTCTAGAGGCGCAAGCGGAACCTCACATGATGATGGAGAGAGTGGAAATTGAGCTGGACAGGCTGCAATGCGAGGGCATCATCTCCGCAGTGGAATTCAGCGAGTGGGCCAGCCCGATTGTTCTAGTACTCAAAAGTGATGGCACGGTCAGGATTTGCGGTAATTATAAAGTAACTATTAATCGTTTCTCGCTACAGGACTGATACCCGCTACCTAAAGCAGACGACCTATTTGCAGGAGGAAAGAGGTTCACCAAGGTCGACCTGAGTTCGGCCTACATGACGCAGGAGCTGGAGGAGTCTTCGAAGTCTCACCTGCATCAACACGCACAAGGGACTGTTCATCTACAACAGATGCCCGTTTGGAATTCAGTCAGCTGTAGTGATCTTCCAGAGAAACATGGAGAACCTACTCAAGTCGGTACCACACACGGTGGTTTTTCAGGACGACATATTGGTCACGGGTCGGGACACCGCCGAGCACCTACAAAACCTAGAGGAGGTCCTCCAGCGACTGGATCGCGTAGGGCTGCGGCTGAAGAGGTCGAAATGCGTCTTCATGGCAACAGAAGTGGAGTTTTTGGGGAGAAAGATCGCGGCGGACGGCATTCTGCCCATAGACGCCAAGACAGAGGCTATCAGGAACACGCCCAGGCTACAGAATGTCACGGAGCTGCGGTCGTTCCTGGGACTCCTCAACTATTTTGGTAACTTCCTACCGGGGTTAAGCACCCTTTTAGAGCTCCTACATGTGTTATTGTGCAAAGGTGAGAACTGGGTATGGGGAAAAAAAACAAGTAATTGCTTTTGAGGAAGCCAGAAACATTTTATGCTCCAACAAGCTGCTTGTATTGTGTAACCCGTGTAAAAGACTTGTGCTAGCATGTGATGCGTCGTCTTACAGAGTCGGGTGTGTATTACAACAAGCTAACGTTGTGGGGAAGTTGCAACCTGTCGCCTGTGCCGAGAGGGCCTATAGCATGATTGAGAAAGAGGCATTATCGTGTGTGTTCGGGGTAAAGAAAATGCATCAGTACCTGCTTGGCCTCAAATTTGAGCTGGAAACCAAATCACAAGACCCTCACATCCCTTTTCGCTGAAAACAAGGGGATAAATACTAATGCCTCAGCCTGCATACAAAGGTGGGCACTCGCGCTATCAGCGTATAACTATACCATCCGCCACAGGCCAGGCACCGAGAACTGTGCAGATGCTCTCAGTCGGCTACCATTGCCCACCACGGTGGTGGAAATGGCGCAGCCTGCAAACTTGTTGATGGTGGCGCAGCTCGCAGACTTATTGATGGTCATGGAAGAGTTTGAAAATGATACATCACCTGTCACGGCCCACCAGATTAGGACTTGGACCAGCCAAGATCCTCTGCTGTCCCTAGTAAAAAACTGTGTACTGCATGGGAGCTGGGCCAGCATCCTTGTTGAAATGCAAGTGCCAATCAAGCCATTCCAGCGGCAAAAGGACGAGCTGTCCATTCAGGCAGACTTCCTGTTGTGGGGTAACCGTGTAGTGCTACCAAAAAAGGGCAAGGAGACGTTCATCTCAGATCTCCACAGCACACACCCGGGTATCGTAATGATGAAAGCGATTGCCAGATCCCACGTGTGGTGGCCCGGTATCGACTCTGACTTAGAGTCCTGTGTACGGCAATGCAGCGTATGTGCTCAGTTGAGCAACGCACCCAGAGACACACCACTAAGTTTGTGGTCCTGGCCTTCCAGACCATGGTCCAGGATCCATGTTAACTATGCGGGCCCATTTCTCGGTAAAATGTTCCTGGTGGTGGTGGATGCTTTTTCAAAATGGATTGAATGTGAAATAATGTCGGGAAGCACCGCCACCGCCACCATTGAAAGCCTGAGGGCCATGTTTGCCACCCAAGGCATGCCTGACATACTGGTCAGTGACAATGGGCCATGTTTCACCAGTGCCGAATTTAAAGAATTCATGACCCGCAATGGGATAAAACATGTCACCTCAGCCCCGTTTAAATCAGCCTTCAATGGGCAGGCAGAGCGGGCAGTACAAACCATCGAACAGAGCCTTAAATGAGTCACAGAATGCTCACTCCAAACCCGCCTGTCCCGAGTACTGCTCAGCTACCGCACGAGACCCCACTTGATCACAAGGGTGCCCCCGGCTGAGCTACTCATGAAAAGGACACTTAAAACCAGACTCTCGCTGGTTCATCCCAACCTGCATGATCAGGTAGAGAGCAGGCGACAGCAACAAAATGTAAATGATAGTCGCGCCACTGTGTCATGGGAAATTGATCTGAATGACCCTGTGGTATGTGCTAAACTATGGACATTGTTCCTGTGTTGAAAAGTGATGGCACTGTCAGGATTTGTGGAGACAACAAGGTAACGATCAACCGAGTTTCGAAACAGGATCAATACCCATTACCAAAGGCTGATGACCTGTTTGCAATGCTAGCTGGGAGGAAGTCGTTCAGTAAACTGGATCTGACGTCGGCCTACATGACACAGGAGCTTGTCGAGACGTCGAAGAAACTTACATGCATCAACATTCATAAAGGACATAAAGACTACAACAGGTGTCCTTTCGGAATTTGCTCGGCTGCAGCCATATTTCAGAGGAACATGGAGAGTCTACTTATTACGCTCATAACAAATGATGAAACTGAGTACTGTGAACAATGAGTAAGTGTGACCTTAACTCCTTTAATTAGACTCCAGAGTGCAGGTACCTCGTGGGTGACCTGCTTATATACAGTGCTCCCAAGGGATGCTGGGATCCCTTGGGACTCCAACAGGTAGGGCCTCTGGTGGTGGTCTGACACAAGTTGCCAAGGGTTAAATACATAATATCATTCCCTCAAAAAGTCAATAGTACACTTATTTACAGGGTGAGACGATCTGGGGCTTTTCGCAGATGTGGGTGAGTTGGTTGGTTCTTCACTGTGCTGCTGGGCAACTGGCCTAGCTGGGCTGCTGAGGATGGTGAGTTCGGCTTCGTGGTCAACCATGATGTCGGTTTCTGCATGTTAGTGCATTGGAAAATTTGACTTGAAACATCCTACTCCCTTCTTTGGCTATGACCGTGCCAGCAAGCCATTTGGGACCATGTCCATAATTGAGTACAAACACAGGATTATTGACCTCAATGTCGCATGACAAATTTGCGCGATCATGGTACAGACTTTGTTGATGCCGCCCATCAACGTGATCATGGAGATCAGGATGGACAAGAGAGAGCCTTCTTTTGAGCGCCCTTTTCATGAACAGCTGAGCTGGGGGAACCCCGGTGAGTGAGTCAGATCTGATGCGGTAGCTGAGCAGAACTCGGGACAGTCAGGTCTGCAGGGAGCCTTCCGCCATGCATTTCAAGCTTTGCTTGATGGTCTGAACTGCCCGTTCTGCATGGCCGTTGGATGCGAGCTTTATGAGGCAGATGTGATGTGTTTGATCCCATTGCGGGTCATGAATTCTTTGAATTCAGCACTGGGGAAACATGGCCCATTGTCGCTGACTAGAACATCAGGCAGGCCGTGTGTGGCAAACATGGCTCGTAGGCTTTCGATGGTGGCAGTGGACGTGCTTACAGGCATTATTACACATTCAATCCATTTTGAATAAGCATCCACGACAACCAAGAACATTTTGCCTAGAAATGGGACCGCATAGTCAACGTGGATCCTAGACCACGGTTTGGAGAGCCACAACCACAAACTTAGCGGTGCCTCTCTGGTGCATTGCTCAGTTGAGAGCAAGTGTTACACTGGTGCACGCATGACTCTAAATCTGAGTCGATGCCGGGCCACCACACATGGGATGTGGCTATGGCTTTCATCATTACAATGCCTGGGTGGGTGCTGTGTAGGTCACGGATGAACGTTTCTCTGCCTTTCTTGGGCAAGACCACGCGATTACCCCACAAAAGACAGTCTGCCTGCAAGGACATTTTGTTTTTGCGCCTGTGGAACAGCTAAATCTCTTCCTGCATCTCTGCTGGGACGCTGGACCAGCTCCCATGGAGGACACAATTTTTTTTACCAGGGACAGTAAAAGATCCTGGCTTGTCCAGGTCCTGATCTGGCGGGCCGTAACAGGTGACTTCGTTTTCGAATGCATCCATCACCATGAGCAAGTCTGCAGGCTGTGCCATTTCCACCCCGGTGGTGGGCAATGGTAGCCGACTGAGAGCATCAGCGCAGTTCTCTGTGCCCGATCTGTGGCGGATTACATAGTTGTATGCCAACAGCGTGAGCGCCCATCTTTGGATGCTGGCAGAGGCATTGGTATTAATCCATTTGTTCTCTGAGAATAGCGATATGAGCGGCTTATGGTCAGTTTCAAGCTCAAACTTGAGACCAAACAAATACTGGTGCATTTTTTTTCACCCTGTAAACGCACGCCAGAGCTTCTTTTTCAATCATGCTGTAGGGTTAGGGTTAAACTCCTGGACGGATAATCGACCTGTTGCAAAATCCCCGATTTGTTAGCCTGTTGTAACACACACCCGATCCTTTATGATGACGCATCGTAAGCTAGCACTAATCGGTTACATGGGTTATACAGAACAAGCAGTTTGTTTGAACATAACAGTTTTATGGCTTTCTCAAAGGCAGCCTCTTGTGAATTCCCCCATACCCAGTCGTCTCCCTTGCGCAGTAGCACATGCAGGGGTTCTAGCAAGGAGCTTAACCTGGGTAAGAAATTACCGAAAGTTGAGGAGTCCTAGGACGACTGCAGCTCCGTCACATTCTGTGGTTTCGGCGCGTTCTTGATGGCCTCCATTTTGGTGTCGGTGGGTCTGCTACCTTCTGCTACGATTCTTCTTCCCAAGAACTCGACCTCCTGTGCCAGGAAAACACATTTCGAGCATTTCAACCTGAGTGCCACGCGATCTAGCCGATTTAGAACCTCTTCCAGATTCTTCAAGTGTTCGATGGTGTTCCGACCTGTGACCAGTATTTCATCCTGGAAAACCATGGTGCGCGGAACCGACTTTAGCAGGCTCTCCATATTCCACTGGAAAATTGCCGCGGCCGACCGAATCCCGAACGGACATCTGTTATAGATGAACAGACCTTTGTGCGTGTTGATGCAGGTGAGGCCTTTCGAAGATTCCTCCAGCTCCTGCGTCATGTAGGCCGACATCAGGTCTAACTTGGTGAACGTCTTTCCTCCAACCAGGGTCGCAAATAGGTCGTCTGCCTTGGGTAGCGGGTACTGGTCCTGTAGCGAAAAACGGTTAATCGTTACTTTATAGTCCTCACAAATTCTGACCATGCCGTCACCTTTGAGTACCAGGACAATTGGACTGGCCCACTCATTGAATTCCACCGGTGCGATGATGCCTTCTCGCTGCAGCTTGTCCAGTTCAATTTCCACTTTCTCTCGCATCATATACGGTACCGTCCGTACGTTGTGGTGGATGGGTCGTGTAGCGGGAATCAAATGGATCTGCACTTTCACCCCCGAGAAACTTCCAATGCCTAGCTCAAACAACGATGGAAATCTGCTCAGAACCTGGGCACATGAGGCTTCGTCGACGGACGAAAGCACTCGGATGTCGCCCCAGTTCCAGCGGATTTTTTCCAGCCAGCTTCTGCCGAACAGTGTTGGGCCATCCCCTGGCATGATCTATAGTGGGAGCTCGTGCACTGCTCCATCATAGGAGACTTTGATTTCTGCACTGCGAATTACAGGGATCAGTTCTTTGGTGTAAGTTCTTAGCTTGGTGTGAATGGGGCTGAGCTTGGGCCTGTGTGCCTTGTTGCACCACAGCCTGTCGAAGGCCTTTTTGCTCATTATGTACTGACTCGCACCCGTGTCCAGTTCCATGGATACTGGAATTCCATTCAGTTCAACTTTTAACATTATTGGTGGACATTTCATGGTGAAGATGTGTACTCTGTACACTTCTGCCTCCTCGGTTCGAGTCTCAAATTTAGCCTGATCCACTGTGGATCGATCTTCCTCTGCAACGTGGTGGTTTGCAGGGTTTGTATCGCCTGCACATTCACTGGGGGTGTCTCATTGTTCTGCAGCCGTTGCACGCATAGTGCTTGAAGCGGCATTGATGGGCCCGATGATCACCTCCACAACGCCAACAAGGTATTAACTGCCTCGCATTAACGATTGATATCGGACTCTGGGGTCATGCAGCAGCCGGCGTATACATTCTGCCATGTATTTTCCTGCTCAAAAACGACGTTACTTTGTGCACAGTACTGGCCGAAACCTCTTCATGCTGTGAAATTTGTTTGGTGTTATTGCTGGTGGACATAAATGCCTGGGCTATCGTTATGGCTTTGCTCAGATTCGATGTATCAACAGTCAATAATTTGCGAAAGATTACCTCATGGCCAATGCCAAGCAAAAAAAGTCTCTCAGGATTTGTTCAAGGAATCCATCAAATTTGCAATGTCCTGCAAGGCGCCTTAGTTCACCGACGTAGCTCGCCATTTCCTGGTCCTCCGACCGTTGACACATGTAGAACTGATACCTGACCATCAAAACGCTTTCCTTAGGTTTTGGGTGCTCCCACACCAGCGTACACAATTCTTCATAGGATTTGGTTGTTGGTTTTACCAGAGCTGGAAGATTCTTCCTGAGGCCATAGGTTGTTGCCCCACAGACGGTAAGGAGGATCGCCCTTCGTTTGGCAGGGTTCTCGTTCCCTTCCAGCTCATTGGCCATGAAATATTGGATGAGTCTCTCCATGAAGGCCTCCCAATCGTTTTCTTCTGAGAACTTCTCCAGGATACCAACTGTTCTTTGCATTTTCGCGCAGTTGTTCGTGACCTCGTCGCCAATTGTTACGCTCATAACAAAGGATGAAACTGAGTACTGTGATCAATGAGTAAGTGTGACCTTAGCTCCTTTAATTAGACTCCACAGTGCAGGTACCTGCTTATATACAGTGCTCACAAGGTATGCTGGGATCCCTTGGGACTCCAACAGATAGGCCCTCTGGTGATGATGTGATACAGGTTGCCAAGGGTTAAATACATAACACTACTGAAGTCCGTCCCTCGAATCGTCGTGTTCCAAGATGACACCCTGGTCACAGGTCATGACACCGCTGAACATCTGAACAATCTGGAAGAGGTTCTTCATTGTCTGGACAAAGTGGGACTCAGACTGAAATGCTCAAAGTGCGTCTTCATGGCACCAGAAGTCGAATTCCTGGGAGGAAAATTAGCTGCTGACGGCATCATGCCTACGGACTCGAAAACCAAGGCCATCAAAAATGCACCCAAGCCTCAGAATGTGACAGAGCTGTGTTCGTTCCTTGATCTACTCAACTACTTCGGGAATTTCCTACTTAGATTGAGCACTTTATTAGAGCCACTGCACATGCTGCTAAGAAAAGGCGACAACTGGGTTTGGGGTGCGTCTCAAGATAGAGCTTTTGAGAAAGCTACTAATCTGCTTTGTTTCAACAAGCTACTGGTACATTATGATCCGTGCAAGCATCTAGTATTGGTCTGTGATGCTTCGTCATATGGAGTTGGTTGCGTGCTCCAACAAGCTAATGAGTCGGGTAAAGTACAACCTGTTGGGTATACTTCTAAAAGTTTGTCAAAGGTGGAAAGAGCCTACAGCATGGTAGAAAAAGAAACATTAGCCTTTGTGTATAGGGTTAAAAAGATGCTTCAGTACCTGTTTGGTCTTCAGTTTGAACTGGAAACAGATCACAAGCCACTCATTTCATTGTTTTCGGAAAACAAAGGTATCAATACCAATGCATCGTCCCGCATCCAGAGGTGGGCGCTGACATTATCTGCCTATGATTATGTCATTCGCCATAGACCTGGCACCGAGAATTGTGCCAATGCACTGAGCCGTCTGCCGTTGCCCACACCGGAGGTGGAGACGCCACAACCCGCAGACCTACTGTTAGTTATGGATGCTTTTGAAAGTGAAGGAACCCCTATCACAGCTCAACAAGTTAAGACCTGGACCAGTTAGGACCGATATTATCAGTTGTGAAACATTGTGTCCTTAGTGGTGATTGGTCTGCCATACCCAAGCAAATGGGTGATGAGACCAAACTTTAAAGCCGTCGCAAAGACGAACTATCCATTCAATCAGATCGTATACTGTGGGGTAATTGTGTTGTTATGCCTAAGAAAGGCAGAGAGAAATTTATACATGATCTACATAGCAGTCATCCCAGTATTGTCATGATTAAAGCCATTGCCAGGTCTCATGTATGGTGGCCTGAAATTGAGTCTGATCTAGAATCATGTGTGCATCAGTGCAACACTTGCATGCAGCTAAGTAAAGCACCAGCGGAATAGCTGCTGAGTCTGTGGTTGTGGCCGTCTAAACTATGGTCCAAGATCCACATCGACTTTGCAGGTCCCTTCCTGGGAAAGATGTTTTTAGTTGTGGTGGATTCATATTCCAAGTGGATAGAGTGTATAGTCATGTCATCCAGTACATCCACAGCTACCATTGAGAGCCTTCGTGTCATGTTTGCCACTCATAGTCTGCCCGACATCGTTGTAAGCGACAACGGATCTTGCTTCACTAGTCTGGAGTTTCAAATGTTCATGAAACTCAATGGTATCAAACATGTGAGGTCAGCACCATTCAAACCCACATTTACTGATCAAGCAGAGCGTGCTGTCCAAACCATCAAGCAGAGTATTAAATGTGTAACTCAAGTTTCACTGCAGGTTCACTTGTCATGCGTATTGCTTAGTTACAGGACAAGACCCCACACGCTTACCAGAGTCTCCCCTGCTGAACTATTGATGAACAGAGGTCTCAAGACCTAGTTCTCTCTTGTCCATCCTGACTTGAACGATCATGTTGAACACAGATGTCAAAGTCAGCAGTGATATCATGATCGCGCTGCTGTGCCACGCGACATTTCTGTTAACGATCCTGTGTATGTACTAATTATGGTCAAGGTCCCAAGTGGATCGCCGGTACTGTTATGGCCAAGGAAGGTAACAGAGTGTTTATCGTCAAGCTCAAGAATGGGCAAACAAGCAGGAAACATGTTGATCAGAAAAAGCCGCGGCACACGGATGAACCGGAACGGTCTGAGGAAGACACAATCAGTGACCAACCAACCTACCCTCAGTCATCAGAGGACTCCGCTGTCATCAATGAAACTGGACTTTCAATCCCTGACATGGTCATTGCCACTCCCATCAGATCGGCTACCCAGCCCCCAGTCATAACAGATTCAGAACGTTCACCCAAGGCTGGAGTTGAACTGAGACGATCAACTTGGGAGCGGAAAGCCCCGGACCATCTCAATTTGTAAAAAGACTGTTACTAAAATCTTAAAGGGGGATATTGTCATGTATGTATACTTGGGGTTACTAGCCACCGGGTAGCGTGACTGTCGGAGATCATTGGGCTGTACGCACGTGTGTGCAGCCCAGATATAAAAGGCAAGCCATCATGTAATGTAATCACTTTGGGCCATAATAAAGCAGAGCCAGGTTTGTACCTATATTAGTTTACAGTATTCAGTCTATCGAGTTATTATATACATAACAGGAACAGTGGGAGGCATTCAAGGAGGAGATCCGGAAGGCTCAGGTCAAACATGTGCCCTTAAAGAAAAAGGCTGGGAATAACATTTCTAGAGTCCCTTGGATGACTAGGGACTTACAGGGGAGGATTAAGAAAAAAAGGGACACAATGTCATATACCAACTGTTATGTGTGTTAATGTATATACTGTAACTCTAGACCACGGAATGTACCTTCATACTGTATACACCATACCTATACCACCAGAGAGTGCTACTGGTGGAGATCTAAGAGTCGCCTGCACACTGCAGGTAACCAAGTATAAAAGGGAGCTCACCTCATTGTGTCCTCACTCAAGGAGCTGCAATAAAAGGACTAAGGTCACTACAGTTCAAGTACTATACCCTTACCTCGTGGAGTCATTATTAGAGTGCTTGCATATACTACAATTGGTGACGAGGTTATGAATTTCCACGCACAACATGTCTAACCTAAGCAACTTCCAACAATTTGCTGATGGGGAAGATTGGGATGCCTTTGTGGAAAGGCTCAAACACTTCTTCATCGCGAACAACCTGGCTGGAGACACACCGACCTCATTGGCTGATAAGCGCAGAGTCATCCTGCTCAGCAGTTGTGGGCCCAATATCCACAGCCTCATCAGGGACCTGCTAGCCCCAGCGAAGATGACAACCAAGACTTATGCGGAGCTCGTAACTATAATACAAAACAACTTAAACCTAAAGAGAGCATCCTCACAGCCAGTCACCGGTTCTACACCCACCGGCGACCTGAAGGCCAAGAAATTGCTAAATATGCTGCAGACCTGAAGATTGGCTGCACCGTGTGATTTTGGCGACCACCTCACGGAAGCACTAAGGGACATCTTCGTTATTGGAATCGGCCACGAGAGCCTCCTCCATAAGTTGCTCTCTGCGGACACTACGGTCACCCTGCAGAAGGCAATCAAAGTGATCTAGGCATTCATGATTTCAGTCTGCGACTCCGAGAGAATGATGACTCACCCCCAGGACTTTAATCTGACGAGTACAGTGAACCGAATGGTGCCTTTCAGAGGCAAGGCTGCTGCCCCGAGTCCCGCAACCCTGAGTCCGTCACATTGGGCCAACTGGCTAGCCCCGTGCTGACGCTGTGGAGAAAACCACAGGGCCCACCAGTGCCGATACAAAGACTATACTTGCATATGCTGCAAAACTAAAGGCCATCTCCAACAAATGTGTCGAAGAAATTTTACTCACTGAGTCGCTGATGAGTTGGCTGATCACCAGGGCTCCAGCGCTGATGAAGACGAAGTGGCTCAGCCCTGGGAATAGGTGTACGGAGTGTATACCTGCTCCACCGAGAGTTCCCCGTGGAAAATGTAAGTAGAAATCAATGGTGTTCCAGTCTTGATGGAGATCGACATGGGGCGAGCCAATCGCTGATGAACCAGAGACGGCCTTCGAGAAACTCTGGGACAATTCCGCCAAACGACCAAAAATGTTCCCAATTCAGGCAAAGCTGCTCACTTACACAAAAGACACCATCCCAGTCGTTGCAGCGTGGATGTCCAGGTATCCCATGGCGGCGCGATGCACAAGCTGCCTTTGTGGATCTTTGCTGGTGATGGTCCAACGCTGCTGGGAAGAAGATGGATGAAGCAAATCCAAATCTGTTGGAGCAAGGAAAGCCTCCAGCCCCCGGCGATCGACGTCCTATGCAGCCCCAAACTTGGATCCATCGCAGCACCTGGAAATCCTACTGTCCAGCTCAACTGAATGGCGACGACACAGATGGCACAACTCAATGGTGAGATGATCCAAGCTGAACGACCAGACCTCACCTTCCGGGCTCCAGTGACAGGACTCCGAGGGAAGAAGATCAGCACAGAAGGTAAATTCCCGGCCTCCGTGGCAGAACCTGGGGAGAAAAGGACCACCGCAGCCTACCTCATGGAGAGAAAGAAGATGGCGCCCACCGAGGTGAAGCACCTGAAATCAAGATGGCCGCAACTAGACCATGAGGGGCAGCGTTGAGGGAGCAACACGTGATGCCGAGCAGCGAACCGGATTGGGGTAAAGATTGCAAGGCCCTTTTAAAGGAGACCGGCAACCCGAAACAATTAAAGGGACAGTTCCACTCTTTACACAGCGATGTCAGTGCAGGGTTACAATTGGATGTCTGCCTTTATTAATTACATTAGTCTCATTAGCATTACCAGCATCACTGTTCAGCAGTACGAATTTGTCACTTACATCACTTTTTTGAGTACTATCAGCATAAAGGTGTAACTAACGAATGCAAGTATATACATGTACTGTTGAATGGTGATGTCGGCAACACTAACGAGAAAAATGTAACTAACAAAGGCAGGAATCCAAATGTAACCTTCCACGGAAATGCTGATAGTACTCAAAAAAGTGATGTAAGTGACAAATTCGTACTGCTGAACAGTGATGCTGGTAATGCTAATGAGACTAATGTAATTAATAAAGGCAGACATCCAATTGTAACCCTGCACAGAGATACTGATAGTACACAGGACAGTATTGTAATGGACAAATGTGAAAGTGTAACTGATAGTACACAGGAAAGTGCTGCAATGGGCAAATGTGAAATCAGAGCCAATGTGTCATGAAGGCTAATGATGAAATGAGAAATGATGCCGGGTTCTATATGTATGCCGACAAGGCCAAAGGAAACCCCCCCGTGGGAAACACTCAGGTCCAGTGGGCTACCCAATCATGTAGCCTGCGCCTCCAGGGTCAATAAGATGCCCCAGGGAGGGTCCATACACACACAGTGGGGGCATATCCACTGCAGGGCCAGCGATCAAGGGATGGCACAGCCACCACCACTGGCAACCTGCCCCAGATTGGCCCTACCCCCCTGGCCACCAGGAGCAAGAGGCCAGTACCCTCCAGCATTCCCGGTGGGACCTGGGATGACCAGACTTCCACCACCAATGAAATATAGAAATATAGAAAATAGGTGCAGGTGTAGGCCATTTGGCCCTTCGAGCCTGCACCACCATTCAATAAGATCATTCACCTCAGTACCCCTTTCCTGCTTTCTCTCCATACCCTTTGATCCCTTTAGCCATAAGGGCCATATCTATCTCCCTCTTGAATATATCCAATGAACTGGCATCAACAACTCTCTGCGATAGGGAATTCCACAGGTTAACAACTCTCTGAGTGAAGAAGTTTCTCCTCATCTCAGTCCTAAATGGCTTACCCCTTATGATTATCCCAAAGACATGATCTTTGCAGTGCGACAGCTGCAGGAAAAATGCAGGGAGCAGCGCCAGCCCTTATACATGGCCTTTTTCGATCTTACAAAGGCCTTTGACACACTCAACCGTGAGGGCCTATGGAGCGTCCTCCTCCATTTCGGATGCCCCCAAAAGTTTGTCAACATCCTTCGCCTGCTTCACGATGACATGCAGGCCGTGATCCTTACCAACAGACCCATTACAGACCCAATTCACGTCTGGACTGGGGTCAAACAGGGCTGCATCATTGCTCCAACCCTTTTCTCAATCTTCCTCGCTGCCATGCTTCACCTCACAATCAACAAGCTCCCCACTGGAGTGGAACTAAACTACAGAACCAGTGGGAAGCTGTTTAACCTACACTGCCTCCAGGCCAAGATCACCCCAACCTCTGTCATTGAGCTGCAGTATGCGGACGACGCCTGCGTCTGCGCACATTCAAAGGCTGAACTCCAGGATGTAGTCAATGTATTCAGTGAGGCATATGAAAGCATGGGCCTTACGTTTAACATCCGTAAGGCAAAGGTCCTCCACCAGCCTGTCACCGCCGCACAGCACTGCCCTCCAATCATCAAGATTCACAGCGCGGCCCTCGACAACGTGGACCATTTCCCATATCTCGGGAGCCTCTTATCAACAAAGGCAGACATTGATGCGGAGATTCAACATCGCCTTCTGTGTGCCAGTGCAGCCTTTGGCCATCTGAGGAAAAGAGTGTTTGAAGACCAAGCCCTCAAATCTACCACAAAACTAATGGTCTACAGAGCTGTAGTAATACCCGCCCTCCTGTATGGATCTGAGGCATGGACGATGTACAGAAGGCACCTCAAGTTACTGGAGATATATCACCAACGATGTCTCCGCAAGATCCTGCAAATTATCTGGGAGGACAGGCGTACCAACATCAGTGTCCTCGACCAGGCTAACATCCCCAGTATTGAAACACTGACCACATTCAATCAGCTTCACTGGGCAGGCCACATAGTTTGCATGCCAGATACAAGACTCCCTAAGCAAATGCTTTATGCAGAGCTCCTTCGTGGTAAATGAGCCAAAGGAGGACAGCGGAAACGTTATAAGGACACCCTCAAAGCCTCCCTGATAAAGTGTGACATCACCATGACACCTGGGAGACCCTGGTCGTAGACTGCCCGAGATGGAGAAAGTGCATCCGGAAGGGTATTGAGCTCTTCGAGTCTCAACGCAAAGAACGTGAAGAGGCCAGGCGCAGGCAGCAGAAGGAGTGCGCGGCAAACCAGCCCCACCAAACCCTTCCCCCGACGAGTGTCTGTCCCACCTGTGACAGGGTCTGTGACTCTCGTATTGGACTGTTCAGCCATCAAAGAATTCACTTTGGAAGTGGAAGCAAGTCTTCCTCGATTCCGAGTGACTGCCTATGATGATGATGATCTCCTTCTTGAATATATCCAATGAACTGGCATCAACAACTCTCTGCGGTAGAGAATTCCACAAGTTAACAACTCTGAGTGAAGAAGTTTCTCCTCATCTCAGTTCTAAATGGCTTATCCCTTATCTTTAGACTATGTCCCCTGGTTCTGGACTTCCCCAACATCGGGAACATCCTTCCTGCATCTAACCTGTCCAGTCCCGTTAGAATTTTATATGTTTCTATGAGATCCCCTCTCATCCTTCTAAACTCCAGCAGGGTGACCCTGCAGCCCTCAATGGAGGACAGGAAGACCACACCACTCTGTGGCTCTGCCCACCACTAAACGTCCTCACCCACTCAGACAATATAATGTATGTACCTTACCTATAACATTTACTTGCTTCACCACTGAACTCAAAAACAGACATAACCAACCTGATTCCTTACTCACTCTACATGTATGCCAATGCAGCTGTTGAGCCACACACGTGATCTGTGTATGGGGGGGGGGTGGGGGCGGGCGGAGAAATGGAATTATGTAGCCATGAATACATGGATCACACCCAGAACCCACACAACCCTCACTACAACCTCCAACCGTCCACTGCCGACCACTTCCCAATGTCATGGCAATAAGGACTTGGGGGTCTACAGGGAGAGAGCCATTCCCAAGCAAAGACAAAGTGCAAGGGCTTTGGGCACTCAAGTCGAGGGCCAGAGAACATAGTGCAAAAGCCTGTGGCACAAGACTTAGGGGGAGTGTTGTTATGTAAGTTAATGTATATACTGTAACACTAGACCACCGAATGGACCTTTACACTGTATACACCATACCTATACCACCAGTTGGTGCTACTGGTGGAGACATAAGGGTAACCTGCACACTGCAGGTAACCAAGTATAAAAGGGAGCTCACCTCTTAGTGTCTTCACTCAAGGAGCTGCAATAAAAGGACTAAGGTCACTACAGTTCAAGTACTATACCCTTACCTCGTGGAGTCGTTATTAGAGTGCTTGCATACATTACACCAAAGGCATTGAATCTTTAGAGGAATATAGAAAGTTAAGAGGCAAAATTAAAAAGGATATTAGGAATGCTAAGAGAGAGCACGAGAAATTCTTGGCCAGTAAAATTAAGGAAAACCCTAAGATGTTCTATAAATATATTAAGAGTAAGAGTAAGAGTAAAAGAAAGGGTAGGGCCTCTTAGAAACCATGAGGGTAATCTTTGTGTGGAGGCGGAAGATGTTGGTATGGTTCTTAACGAATACTTTGCATCTGTTTTCACAAAGGAAAGGGGCAATGCAGATACTGCTATCGAGGAGGAGCGTGGTATTCTGGATGAAATAAATATAGTGAGAGAGGAAGTAGTAAGGGGTTTAGCAGCTTTGAAAGTAGATAAGTCCCTAGGCCCAGATGAAATGCATCCCAGGCTGTTGAATGAAGTAAAAGAGGAAATAGCAGAGGTCTTGACCATAATTTTCCAGTCCTCTTTGGATCTGGGCATGGTGCTGGAGGATTAGAGGACTGCTAATGTAGTACCCTTATTTAAGAAGGGAGAAAGGGATAAGCTGAGTAATTACAGGCCTGTCAGCCTAACCTCAGTGGTGGGAAAATTATTGGAAAAAGTCTTGAAAGACAGGATAAATCTGCATTTGGAAAGGCAAGGATTAATAAGGAACAGTCAGCACGGATTTGTTAAGGGAAGATCGTGTTTGACTAACCTGATTTAATTTTTTGAGGAGGTAACCAAGAGGGTCGATGAGGGTAGTGCATACGATGTAGTATATATGGACTTTGCAAGGCTTTTGAGAAGGTCGACATGGTAGACTGGTCATGAAGGTTAAAGCCCATGGGATCCAGGGCAATGTGGCAAGTTGGATCCAAAATTGGCTTGGAGGTAGGAAGCAAAGGATAATGATTGATGGATGTTTTAGTGACTGGAAGGATGTTTCCAGTGGGGTTCCGCAGGGCTCAGTACTGGGTCCCTTGCTTTTTGTGGTATGTATCAACGATTTAGATTTGAATATAGGGAGTATGATTAAGAAGTTTGCAGATGACACTAAAATTGGCTGTGTGGTTGATAATGAAGAGGAAAGTCATGGGCTGCAGGAGGATATCAATCTACTGGTCAGGTGGTCAGAGCAGTGGCAAATGGAATTTAATTCAGAGAAGTGTGAGGTGATGCACTTTGGGAGGGCAAATAAGGAAAGGGTATACACATTAAGCGGTAGGCCACTTAATAGTGTAGATGAACAAAGGGACTTTGGAGTGCTTGTCCACAGATCCCTAAAAGTATCAGGTCAGGTGGATAAGGTGGTTAAGAAGGCATACGGAATGCTTGCCTTTATTGGCCGAGGCATAGAATATAAGAGCAGGGAGGTTATTCTTAAATTTTATAATACTTTGGTTAGGCCACAGCTGGAGTACTGCGTGCAGTTCTGGTTGGCGTATTATAGGAAGGATGTGATTGCACTCGTGAGGGTGCAGAGGAGATTTACTAAGATGCTGCCTGGAATGGAGAATCTTAGTTAGGAGGACAGATTGGATAGGCTGGGTTTGTTCTCATTGGAGGAGGTTGAGAGGAGACCTCATTGAGGTGTACAAAATATTGAGGGGCCTGGACATAGTGGAGAGTAAGGGTCTATTTCCATTGGTGGAGGGGTCTATTACGAGGAGTCATCGTTTTAAGGTGGTTGGTGGAAGGTTTAGAGGGGATTTGAGGGGGGCTTCTTTACGCAGAGGGTTGTGGGGATCTGGAACTCACTGCCTGGAAGAGTGGTGGATGCAGAAACCCTCATCACTTTAAAAAGATGCTTGGATGGGCACTTAAAGTGCAGTAACCTGCAAGGTTACAGAGCTGGTAATTGGGATTAGACTGGATGACCTTTGGTTGGACAGCGCAGATATAATGGTAAGTACTTCAGGGAATCGAATATGGCTAGAGTGATCTCCTGGACTAGTTTCGATCGCCTGGATGGGTCAGAGAGGAATTTTCCCAGATTTTTTCTCCCTAAATTGGCCTGGGGTTTTATCTGGTTTTTGCCTCTCCCAGGAGATCACATGGCTCCAGTTGAGGTGGAATGTAGAATGTTTCAGTGTAAGGGGTGTCGCAGTTGTGTGAGGCGGACTGGTTGGGCTGGGTGCTCTTTGTTTTTCCGTCATTGTTCATAGGTTTATATGTAACCTTTAGGGCTGCTGACCAAGGGCCATGCTGCTCTTTGTTGGCCGGCGCGGACAACACGATGGGCCGAAATGGCCTCCTTCTGCGCTATGTTTCTATAGGCCCAACCTACTCAACCTATAAATCAACACCCTCATCTCCAGAATCAACCTAGTGAATCTTCTCTGAACAGCCTCCAATGCAAGTATATCCTTCCTTAAATACGAAGACCAAAACTGTATGCAGTACTTTAGATGTGGCCTCACCAATACCCTGTACAGTTGCAGCAGGACTCCTCTGCTTTTATTCTCTATTCCCCTTGCATTAAAGGCTAACATTCAATTTGCCTTCCTGATTACTTGCTATACCTGCATACTAACTTTTTGTGTTTCATGCACAAGGTCTCCTAGATCCCTCTGTACTGCGGCACTTTGCAATTTTTCTCCATTTAAATTATAATTTGCTTTTTGATTTTTCTGCCAAAGTGGATAACCTCACATTTTGCCACATTATACTCCATCTGCCAAATTTTTGCCCACTCACTTTGCCCAATCATGTTTGACATATTTGTTAGAGTTCTTTGAGGATGTAACGAGCAAGGTAGATAAGGTGGAACCAGTGAATGTGGTGTACTTGGATTTCCAGAAAACATTCGATAAGGTGCCACATAAAAGGTTATTGCACAAGATAAAAGCTTACGGGGTTGGAGGTAATGGATTGAGGATTAGCTAACTAACAGAAAACAGAGAGTCATGATAAATGGGTCATTTTCCGTTGGCAAACAGTGAAAAGTGGGGTGCCGCAGGGATCGGTGCTGGGGTCCACGATATCACTTTGCAGATTTTGTGTGTCCTCCTCACAATTTGCTTTCCCACCCATCTTTGTATCATCAGCAAACTTGTCTACATTACACTCAGTCCCTTCATCCAAATCATTAATATAGATTGTAAATAGTGGACCCCAGCACCGATCCCTGCGGCACCCCACTTTTCACTGTTTGCCAACGGAAAATGACCCATTTATCATGACACTCTGTTTTCTGTTAGTTAGCTAATCCTCAATCCATGCTAATATATTACCCTCAACCCCGTAAGCTTTTATCTTGTGCAATAACCTTTTATGTGGCACCTTATCGAATGTTTTCTGGAAATCCAAGTACACCACATTCACTGGTTCCACCTTATCTACCTTGTTCGTTACATCCTCAAAGAACTCCAACAAATATGTCAAACATGATTTCCCTTTCATAAAACCATGCAGACTCTGCTTGTTTGAATTACGTTTTTCCAAATGTCCCGCTACTGCTTCCTTAATAATGGACTCCAGCATTTTCCCAACTACAGATGTCAGGCTAACTGGTCTATAGTTTCCTACTTTTTGTCTGCCTCCTTTTTTAAATAGGGGTGTTACATTTGTGATTTTCCAATCTGCTGGGACCGCCCCAGAATCCAGGGAAATTTGGTAAATTACAACCAATGCATCCACTATCCTATTCCAAGGAGGTTGGAGTAAGGGGGGGGGCAAAATTGCCCTTTTTTTAGAGGCCCATTTGCATCTCCGGGGGGCAGCGGCGCACCCCGGACATCCGCGTAATCGGCGATGACGTCATCGCCGTGCGCGGTGATCCCTCATCCCCCTGCGCTGACCCTTGCCGCACCTGTGGGGGAAACCCCATACGCAAGCAGATGTCAGCGCCAGCTTTGCGGTTCACGAAGCTGGCCGACATCTGCTCTTGGTGCCGTACTTAAAGGGGAGGGCACTATCGTCCCGCCATCTTTACTGAATTGCCGACTCTCGGGTCGGCTCCAATATGGTAGTCTGGGTTGCCATCGTGCAGCCCGGTACTACATTTTGGGAGCTGGGCTGCAGGTGGCCTAGTGGAGGCCATCAGAGGCCTTGCAGAGTGTGCAGCATCCCTCCCCTTTATGCGAAGAAAGTCCCGTCCCCAGCTAGTTACCGCCTCCAATCGGGGCAATTTCGCCCCCCTTGCTGCAATTATATTGGGCTTTGGTGATACCACATTTGTACAGTGTACAGTTTTGGTCTGCTTACCTAAGGAAGGATATACTTGCCTAAGAGGGGATGCAACAAAGTTTAACTAGATTGATTCCAGAGAAGAGAGGGCTGTCCTATGAAGAGAGATTGAGTAGAATGGGCCTATATTCTCTGGCGTTTAGAAGAATGAGAGGTGATCTCATTGAAACGTATACAATTCTTAGAGGGCTTGACAGGGTAGATGCTGAAAAGCTGTATCCCCTGGCTAGAGGGTCTAGAATAGGGGTCATAATCTCAGGATAAGGAGATGGCCATTTAGGACTGAGATGAGGAGAATGTTCTTCACTCAAAAGATTGTGAATCTTTGGATTTCTCTACCCCACAGGGCTGTGGATGCTCTGTCAATGAGTATATTCAAGACTGAGAGTGATAGATTTTTGGCACTAAGGGAATCAAGGAATATGGAAATAGGGCAGGAAAGTGGGGTTGATGTAAAAGTTCAGCCATGATTTTATTGAATAGTGGAGCTAGCTCGCAGGGCTGTATAGTCTTCTTCTGCTCCTATTTCTTATGTTCTTATGAACCTTAAATTTGTCATATGCCTCCTTTTTCTGTCTCATTTTAATCTCACATCTTTAGTCATCCAGGGAGCTCCAATTTGGGATGCTCTTCTTTTCCCCCTTTTGGAAATGCGTCTATTCTGTATCTGAACCATCTCCCCTTTGAAGGCCTCCCTTTGTTCAATTACTGTTTTGCCTACCAATTTTTAATTCCAATCCACCAGGGCCAGATCCCTTTTCAACTAACTGAAGTTCGCCCTCCTCCAGTTAAATACTTTTACATGTGATCGCTCCTTGCCCTTTTCCATAACTATTCTAAGCCTGATAATATTATGATCACTGTTCCCCAAATGCTCTCCCACTGAAATATGCTCCACTTGCCCCACTTCATTCCCCAGAACTAGATCCAGCACTACTTCCTTCCTTGTTGGGCTGGAAACACACTGATCAAGAAAGTTCTCTGCCTATGTGTCAGGAATTCCTGTTCCTCCTTGCCCTTTACACTGTAACTATCCCAGTCTATATTAGGATAATTGAAGTCCCCCATTCTCACTATTCTATAGTTTTTACATCTTTCTGTAACTTGCCTGCAAATTTGCTCCTCCATCTCCTTCCCACTATTTGATGGTCTATTGTACACACCCAGCAGCATAATAGCTCTATTACTCCTTAATTCTAATAAAATAGATTCTGTCTTTGACCCCTCAACTACATCATCACTTTCCAGTGTTATATTAGGTTAGGGTGTCAAGGGATATGGATCAAAGATGGGTAAATGGAGCTGAGGTACAGATCATCCATGGTCTAATTGAATGATGGAGCAGGCTCAAAGGGCTGAATGGCCTATTCTTGTTCCTATAACCCTATAAGAGTGACTGACACCACTGTATCCGAGAAGATAAATGAGGCAGACCCAAGCTTTTATCTCAGCATCCATCTGCTAAATTTATATACCAAAGTTTTAAATTCATGAACATATAATTCATCATTGTAAAATTCCAGCAGCAAAATTCTGCAAGGAATTATTTTTGTGTTTAAAAAAAAATGTAAACAAATGGATATTGCATATTAGGCAATGCTGCTTCTGAGACCTTTATAGTACAAGAATCCATTGCTTTTCAAAAATGTCTGCTGCTTGACACCCACAATGACAAAACATGTAAAATTGCAAGTTATAATTCAAAACTGTAGAGTAGAATAATAATTCAATGTTTAAATGTAGACTGTGATATGTTAATATAGCATCTGCCATTAAGCTTCTCCTGACAGTTTTTTTCTTGGTAACTTATAGTTTTGTTTCCGATAATATGGTTACTAGCTGCATTTATGTTTTAAATGTTATGTTGCTTGCTGAGGTGACAGAATTTGCTTAGTCACAGTACTGTTCTCAATCTTCCTCGCTGCCATGCTCCACCCCACAGTCAACAAGCTCCCCGCTGGAGTGGAACGAAACTACAGAACCAGTGGGAACCTGTTCAACCTTCGCCATCTCCAGGCCAGGTCCAAGACCACCCCAACCTCTGTCGTTGAGCTACAGTACGCGGACGACACCTGCGTCTGCGCACATACAGAGGCTGAACTCCAGGACATAGTCGACGTATTTACTGAGGCATATAAAAGCATGGGCCTTACGCTAAACATCTGTAAGACAAAGATCCTCCACCAGCCTGTCCTCGCCGCACAGCACTGCCCCTCCGTCATCAAGATCCACGGTGCGGCCCTGGACAACTTGGACCATTTTCCATACCTCGGGAGCCTCTTATCAACAAGAGCAGACATTGATGACGAGATTCAACACCGCCTCCAGTGTGCCAGTGCAGCCTTCGGCCACCTGAGGAAAAGAGTTTTTGAAGACCAGGCCCTCAAACCTGCCACCAAGCATTGAAGCACTGATCACGCTTGATCAGCTCGGGCAGGCAACATCGTTCGCATGCCAGACACGAGTCTCCCAAAGCAAGCGCTCTACTCAGAACTCCTTCACGGCAAATGAGCCAAAGGTGGGCAGAGGTAATGTTACAGGGCCACCCTGAAAAAGTGCAACATCCCCACTGACACCTGGGCGTCCCTGGCCAAAGACCGCCCTAAGTGGAGGAAGTGCATCCGGGAGGGCGCCGAGTACCTCGAGTCTCATCGCCGAGGGCATGCAGAAATCAAGCGCAGGCAGCGGAAAGAGCATATGGCAAACCTGTCCCACCCACCCTTTCCATCAACAACTATCTGTCCCACCTGTGATCCTCGTATTGGACTGTTCAACCACCTAAGGACTCATTTTTTAAGGATGGAAGCAAGTCTTCCTTGATTCCGAGGGACTGTCTATGATGATGATGATGAATAAAAGTACTTTAAAAAAAACACACGATCCAATTTTAAAAAACAATGCTTGCCTCTTTCGGACAATGTTTAATAATATTTTGTGAAATACAAAACTCCATTTATTTTGTACAATATAAGTGGATTTTATAAAAATGTTAGTATTTAGTGAATGTGTATCTTAGTTTATTAAGTGTGGAGAGATTGGAATATAATAGAAGGAATTACTTCCCTGATATTTAAGGACACCATCCATATTTTAATTTTGCGTGTAATTTCCCCCTTATTTTCCTCCAAATTTGTCACACACTACCATGATAAATCTAGGAAAACCCATGGAGCTGTGTTATCATTGAAAGGGGAATACATCAAAATAGATACTTTTTTTTATATCAAAACCAGTGAGCGACACTCCCCAGTGAGTATCACTTGTCAGACCTATGGTTACTAAAAGATCTGTACAAGCAGCCTGGATATGGCATTTTTTAATAGGGAAGTGCCTGGACAATGCTTGATCTTTCCTCACAGAAATGAAGCTAAATTTGGGAACTCAATAGCATGAGATCAGACCTGCATTGGACTTACGGTACAGCACATTCGTGCTCCAACACACTGTACCACTACACTGTCCCAAGGGCACTGTGTATTCAAAAAGGTACATACTTAGAATAAATTGATCTATAGATAATATACTGAGGTGATATACTTTCCTGCAAGTAGCTACGGGCAATGAGCTACACGAGTTCCACCTCATCAAATCCATGGATTACACAATCCTACTACTTAACTAAAATCCATGAGATATACCAGACCTAAAGCGAGTAAGAGCCTTGCTGAACTTTATCGAGGTGATCCTATGCCAGTTGAGTGTTGCCAAGATTTGGGCAAAGCAGCTAATTCTACAAATAGGGAAATGTGTTAAACCTTACATTTAAAATCAATGTTATTCAAATTATTTTTTTAAAGTGACAGAACGTACAATATAAAGTGAGTGTGCACACTATACTGATGTATGTGAGGCATCAGTCATTAATACTTTGTAGATTGTGAAGTACTGCTAGAGAATAAGTATATGTTCATGGACTTATATATAGTGTGTTGTTGACTTTCTGCTCTTGGGCTTGGTACACACAATAGGCCCTACTCATGCTGACACTCTAAACATAGTGTGGAATTTAACCACCATGCATCTGCAGAATCATTTTGATTTCAAATTTGAAATAAACTAATGGAGGAGCAACAGACCTTGATTACACAAGTAAATATATCTGTTATATATAGGGATGCCAATGCTCCAAGATTGTCCTGGAGTCGCCAGGAATTAACGATTGATCTCCAGGATACAGCTGCGAGCAACTCAGGAGAAAAATCATTGAGCCATTTAAAAAAAAGTGTGTATTTTTCATTTTCTTTGAACACTTTTGTTTATCCCCTTCCCTCGACAAATTTCTGTCCCACCTGTAACAGGGTCTGTGGCTCTCGTATTGGACTGTTCAGCCATCAAAGAACTCACTTTGGGAGTGGAAGCAAGTCCTCCTCGATTTCGAGGGACTGCCTATGATGATGATGATCAAAATATCAGAATGGGAAAGAAGTATGTTTGACTGACAGTCAAGAAGGATCCAATCAGCTAACAAAGAGTCTGTTTGCTTTTTAATTAGTGTGGTAAGGCGGTGCATCACGAGGATGGCAGTGTCAAGTGGGAGAGAGTGGGGTGGGGCGGTTGGAGGTTGGAGGTCAAGTGATAAAACCTCTAGGAATATGTAATGACTCAAGAGTCTTGTTAATGTAAACTGCCTCAGGTATAAACCTGATCCAACTTTATTTGCGCCCAAAGTATCCGCGTGACATAGTACCCGCGCTTATATACCAGTGACCGCGCACATGCGCATACAGCCCGATGACCTCCGACAGTGGTGCCCTCTGGTGTCTGGTGACCCCAAGCCTCAATACATAACAACATCCCTCTTTCAAGATCTTAATATCAGTCTCTTTATAAATTAAGACGATCTGGGACTTTCCTCTCACGAGTTGATCGTCTGAGTTCAACTTTAGTTCTGCGCGAGCGTTCTGAGTCAGTTGTGACTGAAGGCTGAGTTACCGATCTGATGGGAGTGGTAATGACCACATCAGAGACTGAAGGTCCAGATTCAGTAATGACAGCAGAGTACTCTGATGAATGACCGTTGGTTTGGTTGGTCACTGACTGCATCTTCCTCAAACGGTTCCAGTTCATCCGTGTGCCGCAGTTTGTCCTGATCAACATGTTTCCTGGCATGTTTGCCCATTCTTAAACACAACAATAAACACTCTGTTACCCTCCTTGGCTGTAACAGTACCGGCTATCCACTTTGGACCTTGACCATAGTTCAGTACATAAACTGGATCGTTGACAGAGATGTCACGTGACACAGCAGCATGATCATGATACCATTGCTGACTTTGACGTCTGTTTTCAACACGATCATTCAAATCAGGATGAAGAGAAAGCTTGGATCAGGATGAAGGATGAGATTTCTCTTCATTAGCAGTTCAGCAGGGGAAACCCCAGTAAGCGTATGAGGTCTTGTCCTGTAACTGAGCAATATACATGACAAACGAGTCCGCAGTGAACCCTGAGTTACACATTTCATACTTTGCTTGATCATTTGAACAGCACGCTCTGCTTGACCATTAGAAGCAGGTTTGAATGGAGCTGACCTCACATGTCTAATACCATTGAGTTTCACGAACTCCTGAAACTCAAGACTTGTAAAGCAAGATCCGTTGTCGCTCACAACAATGTCAGGCAAACCATGAGTAGCAAACATGACATGAAGGCTCTCAATAGTAGCTGTGGACGTACTGGATGACATAATAATACACTCTATCCACTTTGAATATGCATCCACCACAACAAAAAACATCTTTCCCAGGAAAGGGCCCGCAAAATCAATGTGGACCCTTGACTATGGTTTAGATGGCCATGACCAAAGACTCAGCGGAGATTCTGCTGGTACTTCGCTTAGATGCATGCAAGTATTACACTGATGCACACATGATTCCAGATCAGAGTCAATTCCAGGACACCATATATGAGACCTAGCAATGGCTTTCATCATGACAATACTGAGATGAGTGCTATGTAGTTCACGTACAAATTTCTCTCTGCCTTTCTTAGGCATGATGACACGATTACCCCACAGTAAACAATCTGACTGAATGGACAGCTCATCTTTGCAACAGTTGTAAAGTTTGGTCTCATCACACATCTCCATAGGTATTGCAGACCAATCACCACTGAAGATCCAGTGTTTCACAACTGCTAAAATTGGGTCATGACTGGTCAAGATCCTAACTTGTTGAGCAGTGACAGGGGTTTCTTCACTCTCAAAAGTATCCATTACTAACAGTAGATCTACAGGTTGAGCGTCTCCATATCAGATGTGGGCAAAGGCAGACGACTCCGTGCATCGGCACAATTCTCAGTACCAGGTCTATGATGAATAACATAATCATAGGCAGACAATGTCAATGCCCACCTTTGAATAAGGGATGGTGCATTGGTATTAATACCTTTGTTTTCCGAAAATAATAAAATGAGTGACTTGTGATCCATTTCGAATTCAAAACAAAGACCAAACAAGTACTGATGCATCTTTTTGACCCCATACACACAGGCCAAAGTTTCTTTTTCCACCATGCTGTAAGCTCTTTCTGCTTTCGACAAACTTCTTGAAGCATACACAACAGGTTGTAGCTTACCCAACTCATTTGTTTGTTGGAGTACACAACCAACCCCATATGATGAAGCATCACAGGCCAATACAAGATGCTTACACGGATCATAATGAACAAGCATGTTTGAAGAGAGCAGATTCTTAGCTTTCTCAAAGGCTTTATCTTGAGACAGACCCCAGACCCAGTTGTCACCTTTTCTGAGTAGCATATGCAGTGGCACTAGTACAAGTGCTCAGTCTGGGTAAGAAATTACTGAAGTAGTTGAGTAACCCAAGGAATGAACGCAACTCCGTCACATTCTGAGGCCTGGGTGCATTTTTGATGGCCTTGGTTTTCGAATCAGTAGGCCTGACGCCATCAGCAGCAATCTTCCTCCCCAGGAATTCATCTTCAGATGCCATGAAGACACACTTCGAACGTTTCAGCTTGAGTCCCACTTTATCCAGATGACGTAGGACTTCTTCAAGATTGTTCAGATGTTCAGCAGTGTCATGACCCGTGACCAGAATGTCATCTTGAAACACGACAGTTCTAGGAACGGACTTCAGTAGACTCTCCATATTCCTCTGAAATATGGCTGCAGCCGAACGAATTCCAAAAGGACACCTGTTGCAGACAAACAGTCCATTATGGGTGTTGATGCAGGTGAGTTTCTTCGAAGTGCCGACCAGCTCCTGTGTCATATAGGCCGACATCAAATCTAGCTTAGTGAACGACTTTCCACCAGCTAGCATGGCAAACAGGTTAGCAGCCTTCGGTAACGGATACTGATCCGGTTTCAAAAATCGATTAATCATAACCTTGAAGTCACCACAAATCCTGACAGTGCCATCAATCTTCAACACAGGAACTAAAGAACTGGCCCATTCATTAAACTCGACCGGTGATATGACCCCTTCACGTTGGAGTCTGTCAAGCTCAATTTCAACCTTCTCCCTCATCATGTAAGGAACAGACCGAGCTTTATGATGGACAGGCCTTGCATCAGAGTCCAGGTAAATCTGCACCTTGGCTCCAGTAAAATTACCAATGCCCGGTTCAAACAAAGAAGGAAACTTCTTCAATACTTGAGCACACGAAGTGTCATCCACCGAGGACAACGCTTTGATATCATTCCAGTTCCACTTGGTTTTCTCGAGCCAATTCCTGCTGAACAGCGTTGGACCATTACCTGGGATGATCCATAATGGTAGATCTTGAACCACACTCTTAGCGCGAATGTTTTCCCGGAAGAATCACTCGACACTCTGGATCGGTTCCAACATCAAGATGGCCTTTATTATGTCGGCGGGGAGAGAGCCTCTGGTCCAACTCCAGGCACTCCACTCCACCGAACAAAGAAATTCATCGATATTTATATGTTTTACAATAGTTCATTACAATTACTCAGCTCATGTTGGCTGGACACAATCCAATCATAACGACTATAAATTACAAATTGATTCCACTGGGCCAATGGAATTGGCCCCCAGGCACCAGAGGACTGCGTGATCATCTCATGTTTAGCTGGGGATTACTCATGGCCTTGTGATGTTCTCCAGACCCCCTTATCTCTACTGTCCTTGGGTTCTGCTTGTGTCTAACCTCCTTATCCTTACATAGTCACAGGAATTTCTTTGTTCAGTATTCTGCTAGGACATCTTGTCTGTGGTTTGTTGATTAAGGACGTTCTGCTGAGCTCGCCCTTTCAAGTGTTCCTGTACACGGAACTGCAGTGTCATCAGCTACCCAAAAATGTAGTCAAGCTAACTGTTAGCTGAATTCCCCTAGTGCTTTGCGGAATCCCTGGCAGCCATTTTATATCTGGCTACCATTTTACACATACATACATGCATACATATATTCAGAAGGTGCCTTTGCCTTTGAACGTGCCCTACAACAATCCCCCCTTTTGGTAAGGGATGAATCCTAGTCCCCTTTTACCGACAACATAATTTGTTACTCTATTTATATTTTTATGTACCACCCGGTACTTCCTGCCTCAACCTGCTGGCCAGTCATGTGGTTTCAGAAGTCCCGGTTGCTTAGATCAAATTGATATAGTTCAGATTCCCCTGTCCCTCTGCTGAACAAGTCTCTTTATTTACTTGAGCCCTTGTTCTGATACTTCTTTGTCGCGCATAATGCCTGTAGGATCGACATGCCTTGACACCCCATGTTAGTGCTAAGACCAGTATGTGTGATATTATTCGAATCCAGGGGTGGATGTTTACGTTCATCCCCCAGTCCCAGACCCTCCTCCACCAACTCTGGTTTTGTAATTCTTGGTCAGTATCCTTCTCCAGTATTTCAATCTTTGTCTGTAGTTGGTGGTAGAGTCTGACAGACTGGCCTACTCTGAGTCTTAGTTCCCTTAATACTTCAACTAAATGTGGGATAGGGGCCTGCTCTGGCTCATCATAATCCTGCAGGTGATCGTGGAGCTGATCGATGGCGTTAATGATTTTGGTGCCTCGGCGTCTAACCTGGATAATGTGGGCTTGTCCTATTGTGACGGGTCGTAGGGGTGTGAAGCAAAAGTTTGGTTGCGAGATCTGGCATTGTAAGCCATTGTACCAATATGAATGTGCCGTGGTAGAGACCCCGTAACCTGCTCTGGCAAAATGTGTGGGGGCAGGTACTATTTCCAATACGCATCCATCGGTTGGATTAAATCCACACTCGTCTAGTTCTCCCTGTCCCACCGGGTGAGGACACACCATAATGTCACCCGTCTGCTTGCATCCCGTCAGGGAGATCCCATAGAGTGTGTTGTCTCTGCGGATAGCAGAGGCTGCGGTCAGATAGTAATGGAGGGAGGTGTTTTCCCCTATGATCCCGATATTCTCTAGCAGATAAAGGGGAAACGGTCCTGAGTCTTGTGTGACTATAGGTATCATCAGGGCTATTCCCACTCCGGCAGCTTTGCCCATTAGGTAGTTTGGGGTCACTGGGTATACTCTGGTTAGTCCCTTCAGAGTGCAATTATCCAGTGTCCCCTTCAGTTTGGCCAACTGAGCCAGATGTGGGCTGTCTATCCAGTCTGGTACCTTCCCCCTTTGGATCTGATCAAGGTTGTGTCGTATCTGTTAGCTTGATCTTCCTGATTTTGCTCTGCCTGTTCTAATAGTCCTTTCATCACCCCTTTAAGTTGCTCCACCTTTTCGTTTAGCCCTTGTATATCCAGTGAGTTTACTATGGAGGTTCCGGTATTAAAACCGGTAGCAGCATCATTAACTATTCCCCTCTTGGTCCTATGAACTTGCTCCTGTTCTCGGAATCTACTGGCGCCCATGGCATCGGCAGCCTGCTGCATTATAACCTTACTTAATTACACAATACATATTTCTTGCTTGTTCCGTACAATATTCTGGCATTTATATGCCTGAAATATTGTTCAGAACAGGCACAATTTCATGCTTAACATTATCATATAATAGTTCACCTTCGTTGAACAGTACGATCCCATTTTCCGGTCCCTTAGTAGTTGTGGGACATGGCAATTTCTCAGGCTGTGTGGAGGTTATTATGGAGCGTGGCGTCGGAGAAGGCGAAAAGCATACATACAAAGATGTATGCCCTACCTCCTCATAATACCCGCACACCCCCACCCCCTTTCGGTAGGTAACCGTTGGTTGGGGTTTGGCAGGGGGCGCACAAATTATTCCAAAAGTACATTTATCGGGCCTTCTGGCTTCCCTTCTCCCGATGCAGCTAACCCTGGTACCCGTGGAGCATTGCACGCATACTTTGTCCTTGTTTGAGTGTACTTGTAGCCATGCGTTAAAATAAGTTCTGTCCTTGCTCCAGTCCTTGGCTGCTGGAATGCATATTCTGTCAGTCAAAGTAAACAAAACCCCATAGTTCATGTAGTTGTGTCTTTCCTGCGTGTGCGGTATCTCTCGTAGTCCGTTTGTATTATCCAGTGCTTGCGTGGGTCTTAAGGTTCCCAGTATCATGAGTCCCCAAAGTCGCAGTGCGGTCCCATCTTGGTGAGCGTTTTATCTGCAAATTTTAAATGGATAGCCTGGTTGTCACCAGGTGTTAGGTTCTGGTCTACTTGTGTTGCGGTCACTCTGTGGAATCGGAGGCAAGTGTTAGGTTATCCATATTCTTTATAGTCGTACCATCTCTATCACTTCATGTCCCTGTCTGGGCTGCCGTTGATTTTGCATTTGAGCCTGCTGTGCTCGAGCCTGCATTATGACCCATCTAAATATTATCCAAACTCCAATCAACACCAATGCCACCACTATTCCTCCAAACATCGCAGTCTGGTTTACTGTTAGGTTGGGTTTGTGGACTACACGTATCTCTCGTATATCTCTCGTATAATCCAGTGCTTGCGTGGGCCTTAAGGTTCCCAGTATCCTGAATCCCCACAGTCGAAGTAACCGCTGGGGTCCCATCTCGGTGAGTGTTTTATCTGCAAATTTTAAACAGATAGCCTAGTCGTCACCAGGTGTTAGGGTCTGGTCTACTCATCTTTTATCCATGCATGTCGAGGTCACTCTGTGAAATTGGAGGTAAGGGTTAGGTTGGGTTTGTGGACTACACTTACCCACCGTGGGGTACATTGGCTCTATTGCCATAGGTGATGGTGCTAGGACTGCGCACTGCACGATCCATCTGGTCCCATTTTTTAAAATCTCTTCCAGCTTATTTATCTTAGCTTTTAACTCTTGACCAGCTAATTTGTTTTATTTTTATTCTGACTATCCCACCATTTCCTCTGTCTGTCAGGTGAGTCTTCTTTATTTTATTAAGAAATTCAAATTAGTACGGTCCAGTGTAAGTGTAAAACAGCTGTCAATGGAAAGGATTAACTCCTTTACAGGTTTGTAAGAAGGCCTGATGTCATTACATGACTTCGTGTAATCATCCAAACCTTTGTGCCTTCAAAACTTGCTTAGAAATTAGGAATCCGTTAAAATAGCAGAAATCATTAGTAAAGTGGTCATAATAAAACTCTTCTCATCAGGAAAGACAGCATTTTAGTTAAACTCCAATTTTTTCTTAACTTCTAATTCAAGTACTTGCCAAAGATTTTTTTTTAAACGAGAGCACACATTTTTAATAGCTATTTTGTTTACTGAAATCCAATTTTCACACAAGCTGTATACATTCCAACATTTCAGGGTTTTTTTACGGTCCAGTTCACTGGGCAAATCTTATGTTTTATTTCTCCCTCTACTGAGTTCGCATAGCTTAGATCTTATCTCCTCGTTATTTTCAAAACCCTCCTGCTTGTTTAGACTGTTCGGGACTTTTCTTGATAAACAACATCGATTCTGGAAATCTTTTCAAACTGCAGTGAAACTTTCTTGTAATTTAAAATCATTATCAATGGAGAGTGTCTTTTACCTCCTCCAATTTTTTTTCCTCCTTTTCCCAATTAAATCAATATCTTTTTCACAGCCAATATCAACTAGTATTTAGTAAGTTAGATCTTTTTCCATCGCAAGCACTTTTTTTCAGCGCTTATTTAGTACGTTACGTCTTTTTTTTTCAAATTTTTTAGTTTTTTTTTTAAGAGATCAGATTTAACTTTTTGTTTTAAATGTATCGCATTTTGTTTTGCCTTTTCTTAACCAGTGGTATTTGAAACCTTCACAACAAAATTAACTCTTCACTGTTCCCATCCTAATTTCTGCTCCCCTTTTGTAGAATTTGTATTTATTGTTGAATTACAAAATGTCAACTATGGTAACACTGTTTTTTTTTGTGCCTAACTTCTGTTTTAGAAGCTGATCAAAAACTCTAATCTTTTGCTCTGTAACTTCAATTTTGTGGTACTATTTCTCATAAATGACATCTTTTTTAAGCTTCAGCTTCTGACGCAGTATGTGTACTTTTATTAAAAAGACTTCCAAACCCAAGATTTTCCAATACAACCAAATGTTTATCAATGAGAATCACCTGAAATATCTCAAAATCCCAATTCAAATATTATACTGCCAAGCTGTTATTTAAAAATCTCTTTACTGAGCTAGAAGCTTTCGCGTCAAGGTTTTACACAAAGGAAAAATGGGAGCATACTTCCCCAGCCTGCAGCCTCGAGACACCCACACAGGCTTCTTTTTTTTAAAGGCATTACAGCTTCCCTTCTCTGTTCTTTATCTCATTTCTAGACAGATATTCACAAAAGTCTCTTTTCATTCAACAAAGTTTATTGTTTGGCTCCATACTTCACTTAAGATAATCACTATCAGGTTTTTAAAAAAATTTCTTACATATTGATTAACTTCCTCTGTTAATTTTACGTGGGCTCGAAGAATCAAGACCGCAGCTTTCTCATCTTTATCTTTCTTCTGTTTCTCCACCAGATGGCGGGTAAGAGACCCTTCCGGCCCCCATTTGAGGTTATTTGGTTTACTGGCCATTTCTGGGTAGGACTAGAACTGTTAGGAATCTACTCTGAGGTCCGCCTTTTACCTGCCGCAACTTGTAGTAGACCGTCTCCTGGCTTGCCGTCGGGTCACGAGTCTGTCACAACGTTTATATATGTAACAAGCTTATGATACAATTCTTAACTACGTTAAGCAATTTCCGACAGCGCTCTACGTATCCTTAATGAACTACCTACCACCATTTTTCCTATTGGTCCGACCCTGTTCACAGGTTTGGTCTCTGTTGGTCGCTGTGCACCGCCTGGTCCCCGGGGTATATTTCAAATCACACTACTGGGTCCGGGAGGTGTCGCTCGGTATCACGATCCCACGGTCTAAGTGCGTTCCCTACGTCTACTTAATTCCTGGCCGTCACGTGGGACGAAGTCCACTTAATTCAGGCTCAGGCTAGGCGTTTGAGATATTAGACTGTCTCCTCGTGTCGATCAACCGGCATCCACCTTCAACACCCTTTATAATACTTTTTTTTTTAACTATACTCACCCGGTTACTCCAAGGACGTCCTGCCTACTAAGCCACTGTTAGCGCAAATGTTTTCCCGGAAGAATCACTCAACACTCTGGGTCGGTTCCAACATCAAAACGGCCTTTATTACGCCGGCGGGAGAGAGCTTCTGCTCCAACTCCAGGCACTCCACTCCACCAAACAAAGAAATTCATTGATATTTATATGTTTTACAATAGTTCATTACAATTACTCAGCCCATGTTGACTGGACACAATCCAATCATAACGACTATAAATTACAAATTGATTCCACTAGGCCAATGGAATTGGCCCCCAGGCACCAGGGGACTGTGTGATCATCTCATGTTTAGCTGGGGATTACTCATGGCCTCGTGATATTCTCCAGACCCCCTTATCTCTACTGTCCTTGGGTTCTGCTTGCGCCTAACCTCCTTATCCTTACACAGTCACAGGAAATTCTTTGTTCAGTATTCTGCTAGGACATCTTGTCTGTGGTTTGTTGATTAAGGACGTTCTGCTGAGCTTGCCCTTTCTAGTGTTCCTATACACGGAACTGCAGTGTCATCAGCTACCCAAAAATGTAGCCAAGCTAACTGTTAGCTGAATTCCTCTAGTGCTTTGCGGAATCCCTGGCAGCCATTTTATATCTGGCTACCATTTTACACATACATACATGCATACATATATTCAGCAGGTGCCTTTGCCTTTGAAAGTTCCCTACAACACACACCATCGTATGACACCTTGACTACTGCACTGCAAATCACTGGTATGAGTTCTTTAGTGCAGGTACACAACTTGGCATTGACTGGACTCAGCTTTGGCTTCACAGCCTCATTGTCCCACAGCTTGTCGAATGTCCTTTGGCTCATTATCGACTGACTCGCACCCATGTCCAGCTCCATTGATACAGGCACGCCATTCAGCTTCACATTAACAATTATTCGGCTGGCTCTTTGCCAAGAACGAATACAGACCATACACTTCCTCCTCGGGTTGTGTATCCGGGCCAGCACTAGACTGGTAATCATCAACAATGTGATGAGCAGCAGCACGCTTGCTCAGTTGTGGGCACATTCTCTGAAGCTGCCCCACTTTCGAACAGCCATTACAGGAGTATTGTTTAAACCGACACTGATGAGACCGATGATTGCCCTCAGGGTGAAGTCAGATTCGTACCAGTTGGCGGACTCTGAACAGCTACAGGTTTCACATAAGCAGTCGAGTCGGCCCTGCCATAAGTTGCTCTGCCAGACGACACAATCTTGTTTACAGTACCTGCCGTGGAGCTCCAACTCTTCGATGATATCTGCCTCAAATTATCATCAGTTGTTATGGGCAGTCGCGATGGCCTTTCTCAAGTCCAGCTTCTCTTTGGCCAATAACTTCTGGAGAATCACATCATGGTTGATGCCTATCACGAAGAAATCTCGCAGCATGTCTTCTAACATATTCCCGAACTTACACGGCTCAGCAAGACGTCGTAGGTCGGCGACGAATCCCGACACATCCTGACCCTCAGCACGAACATGCGAATAGAAGCGATAGCATGAGATGATGATCCCCTCTTTTGGCTTAAGATGGTCACACACCAAAGCTCACAAATCCTCGTACTCTTTGTTTGTTGGACGTAAAGATGAGAGAAGATTCTTCATGAGACCGTAAAATTTTGGACCACAAACGGTGAGGAAAACTGTCCTGCGCCGAACTGCGTCAGCTTCTTCCTCCATTTTGTTGGCCACGAAATACTGATCCAGACGGTCGATAAAATCCACCCAATTCTCGCCCTCGACGAATTTCTCCAGAATTCCAATAGTGCCCATTGTACATGCGAAGGTTCTTAAGTTACCTCGTTGCCAAATGTAATGACTCAAGAGTCTTGTTACTGTAAACTGCCTCAGGTGTAAACCTGATCCAACTTTATTCATGCCCAAAGTACCCGCGTGACATAGTACCCGCGCTTATATACCAGTGACCGCGCACACGCGCATACAGCCCACTGACCTTCGACAGTGGCGCCCTCTGGTGTCTGGTGACTCCAAGCATCAATACATAACAGAATAGTTCCAACCAGAGTTGGCAATCCTAATTACATAAGCGCATGTAATATTTACTTTAGCTGTTTTTCTCCTTAGTAACATAGGACTATAGGAAGAGAATAGACCATTGAGCCCCTCGAGCCTATTCTGCCATTCAATGAGATCATGGCTGACCTACGACCTAACTCCATACACCTGCCTTTGGCCCATATCCCTTAATACCTTTGGTTAACAAAAAGCTATAACTCTCAGATTTAAAATCAACATTTGATCTAGCATCTATTGCCTTTTGCGGAAGAGAATTCCAAACTCTACCACCCTTTGTGTGTAGAAGTGTTTCCTGATTTCACTCCTGAAAGGTCTGGCTCTAACTTTTAGACTATGCCCCCTAGTCCTAGAATCCCCAACCAGCAGAAATAGTTTCTCTCTATCTAACCTATCTGTTCTCCTTATTATCTTGAAAACTTCAATCAGATCAACCTTTAACTTTCTAAATTCTAGGGAATACAACACTAATTTGTGTAACCTCTTCTCATAACTTAACCCTTGAAGTCTGGGTATCATTCTGGTAAACCAAGCTGCACTCCCTCCACGTCCAATATAACCTTCCTAAGGAGTGTGACCAGAACTGCTCAAAGTACTCCAGGTGTGGTCTAACCAGGGTTTTGTATAGTTGCAGCATAACTTCTACCCCCTTGCATTCTAGTCCTTTAGATATAAAGGCCCGAATTCCATGAACCTTTTTATTTATTTTCTGCAGATGTTCATGACATTTTAATGATCTATGTATCTGGACCACCAAGTCTCTTTGGGCCTCCACTGTTTTTAGCTTTTCACTATTTAGAAAGCATCCTGTTTTATCCTTTTTAGGTCCATAGTGGAAGACCTCACATTTGCCTACACTGAAATCCATTTTCCATGGTTTTGCCCATTCACTTAATTCATATAGGGTTGGAAATTCAGTTGGAGGCTACTTAGGGCGCGAATTGCGACAGGAAGGTAAAATTTGTATGGGCAAATGGGGGTTTGTATCTGCAGCCACAAAATTCAGCAGTTGGGCCCTAAGTGTGGAGCAGAGCACTAAGGGAAGCGTTTCACACCTCTCTTAGGGCACTAGGCTGGCTCACTAATTGAAAATTCATTGCTAAAGAGCCGGTCTTGGAGTGCCCCAAGAGAGGCTTCCCTGGAAAAGAAAATCATCAAAAAAAAATGCAAAAGACATTTCCAATACCTTACTCACCCCACAAAGATAAAATGCAAAACAAAAAAATAATCATGTAGTAATTTCTTCCCTCACCGCTGCTGGAACAGCTTGGACGCGCTACGGGGTCAACATGAGGCAAAAATCATAGTGCTGTCGAAACCGAGGGCGTTGCACACCAGCTTGATGCTCCCAGGTGGTACTGGTCAGCGCCACAGGCACCAGCACCCTGAATGTGCCGAGCAGCGCGAATGCCGGTGCTCGTGGCTCTGACCCCATTAGCGCTCCTGTTTCAACCCTTTGCAGGGGCGCCAAGGACCAAAATTCTACCCCATAGTGTCTATATAGTGTCTGGGAGGTTATTTCTTATGTCAATCTTACTCTAAGACTCAGCAGATTGATATGAGGCCCATTTAATGATGTGCCCCATTCAATACTAATGCAATTCCTTAGGTTTAATGGCCAATTGCCACTGGGACTCAGCTTGATACAAATAGACAGCAAGTATATTTATCACTGGATTATTAAGTTGTTTAACTATGCCCATTATGTTAAAAGCTATTTCAAAGAACAGGATGAATACACTTTTGAATAAAACATCAAGATAAATGGTGCAAATTCTAAAAATGGTTATTATAATAGGCAAACGCAGATGGCAAATAGTCACAGCTCAAATTAGACATGATTAAAACTTTAGATTATAATTAAGCTGACACTTATCAAGAAGGTACTGGCATACACTTTATAGAGACTGGCTTGCTCCTGTCTTATTAATTGATGTATATTAAAAGAAAATCAGTTACATGTGCAGAGATTGCATTTATGTTTCTACAACCTGACTTACCAGTTCCAATTTATGAACTTATATAAAGAAATTGTACGAGATGATCTACTTGGCAAAAATAAGCTATTGCAATAGTCTTTAAAATCACTCCTTGTGATTCAAATGAAGATTAAATAGATGATGTACTGTGCTGTTAAAAGTTATGATGCAAATGAGAAGCCCTAAGAGACGACAAAAACAATGACAGCTTAACTCTCCAAATGTTCAGCTTGTAAAAGAAAAACATAAAGCAACACAGCCAGACCATTATATAAAAATAAGCCTTGAAATGATAAAAAGGAAGATAAAGAGAGATAAGAAGGGAACAGATTAATTCAAGTATATTTTGAGAAGATAGTCGAACTAATTAAACGTGGCAGACTACCAACTCACCACACATTTCATTTGACTTTTAATAGCAGCAATTAGAATGTGTACACAATTCTGGTTATCACAGCATAAAAAGAATATTGCAGTCATTGAAAGAATGCAGAAGAGAGCAACCAGAATGATTGAGGGGACAGACGGATGGGATTATGAGGGCAGATTATGTAAATTGGACATGTTCTCACTGTAAAGTGATATGATTGCTGTTTTTATAATTCAAAGGGACTAGATAATGTAACTCTTTTTCACCTTCTCCAGAACAGTAGAACCTGAGAACACACCTTATGCTTGAAGAGGGGTAAGTTCAAAACTAATATGTGTAAACATTATTTAAGTGCGTAAGTGGTCAATCTATGGAACAGGGTCCCTAAGGAGATGATGGACGCAGTTAGTATTGATTCTTTCAAATGAAAATTAGATAGATTTCTTTCAGAAAATAATATATTAAGATACAGCATATGAGTAATATGAGATATGACATTTGGTAAGTGTAGCATGCTTGGGAGCTTTCCACCACTGGCATTTTCCTCGCCTCATGTCTGGGTCTGTTGTACAGTAATTGATAAAAATTGATTGCTATGATTAGTCAACAACTCCATTATTGTTGTATCATGCGAATATCAGGATAATAGAAGGTGAACTAGATGGACCTTGGTCTTTTATCATCTAGCAATTCCTAGGGCTAGAAATTTGAGGCGATAACTTTTGCGGGAGTGCAAAAGTATCGCCGGGCGTTACGCAATTGATTCCGACGGAAACTTATGACTTAGTGCTTCAAGAGGGATGTGGAGCACTAAATCAAGCACTACCACTTCCCTTAGAGCGCTAAAGGGAGCGAGAGAGGCAGAGTGCTGCACAATGTTCCGTGCAGCGCTGACAGTTTCACAGGCTCCTTTCCTCCTTTAAAGGGAAGGGCCAATGCTGTGGTCATTGGAGGCTAAGGCTGGAAATGGTCATCGGCAGCACCTGTGATACATGCAGATCAGCCCTAAGCACTCAGAGAGTCCAGGGCAGATCAGTCGTGGGTTGCAAAAAAGTCAAAAAGCAGCACATTGGGGATATAAATAAATTTTGGCCTACCTGACCACCACTGCCTTTAATTAGCGCTCCCGAAGCGGCTGGCCGAGGTCACAATGTCGCCTGCAGCTGCCGCTGTTGACGCCCGGTGATGCTGCAGGGGACGGAAGTGAATTTTACATCTGGGGCGGTGACAGAGTGCTGTCCCCCTGGATGATGTCATGATCTCCGGGGCGCAGGAGATTGAGGTGATACATTTTATCGCCAGTGCTAATCTGCCATGGAAGTTTGCGGGCATCGGTAATTTCACCACACCCGGTCGATAAGCCTCTTGTGCCCCATTATTCACCCCGGAGGTGCTAACAGGAGGCACATCTGACCATTTAATTGGATGGGGGTGTGGGGCGGGCACAAAGCAATTTCAACAACACCAGGAACTTGGATTTATATGTCAACTTTAAAGTAGTAAAACATCCCAAGGTGCTTCAGAGGAGCATTATCAAACAAAATTTGACACCGAGCCACAGAATTAAATATTAGGAAAGGTGACCACAAGCTTTGTCAAAGAGATAGGGTTTTAAGGAGCGGTGTAGAGAGGTAGTGAGGTGGAGCTGTTTAGGGAGCGAATTTCAGAGCTCAATGGTGGAGTGATGAAAATTGGGGATGCACAAGAGGATATAATTGCAAGAGCGTGGAAATCTTGAAGGGTTGTAGGGCTGGAGGAGGTTACAGAGATAGGAAGAGGTGAGGCCTTGGAGGGATTTGAAACCAAGGGTGAGAATTTTAAAATCGAGTTGTTGCTGGACTGAGAGGCAGTGTAGGTCAGCGAGCCCGGGGGTGATGGGTGAACGGGACTCGGTGCGAGTAAGATACAGGCAGAGATTTGGATGAACTGAAGTTTACAGAGGGTGCAAGATGGGGGGCTGGCCAAGAGAGCTTTGGAATAAACAAGTCTAGAGGTAAGAATAGCATGGATAAGGGTTTCAGTAGCAGATAGACTGAAGCAGGGGTGAACAAGGTGATGTTAGGGAGGTGGAAGTAGGCGGTAGGAGGATATGGGGTCGGTAGCTCAGCTCAGGATCAAATTGGATGCCAAAGTTGTGAACAGTCTGGTGCAGCCTCATACAGTGATCGGAGAGAGGAGTGGAGTTAGTGGCTAGGGAATGGAGTTTGTGGCGGGGACCAATGACAATGGCTTCAGTTTTTCCAATATTGGAGGAAATTTCTACACATCCAATACTGGCTGTCAGAGAAGCAGAGTGACAAATCAAAGACATTGTTATAACTGTTCAATAGTTGGAAATTGTTGAAAATCTGCTGCTTAAAGATAGTAATTTAACAGAGCATTTACATGCAGTGGCTTAGTGCAATAAAATTGTATGTAAATATTCCATATAAATTTTTCCACAGCAGGATTTTATTGTGTTTAGTCAAAGTGGAATATATTTGCTGCAGTGTCTGTAGCATATGAAAACAGTTTGAAGTCCTACAGCTGCAATAGTTTAGTTTAGATGATAGTGCACTTAGTGGGAGCAGTTTTCACTTTTGGCCGTTCAACCAGTCACTCGTACCCACGGTAAAGAGGTGGTTGTTATTTTTGAGGCCCTCATCACTTGCACTGAGCCGGTGAGCTGCAGGGTGTAAACAGTCATCACATGGCTATTCCAATGGACCAAGGTAGCCAATAGCCACAACACAGCAATACTTGCATACTAAACAGCGGATGCAGCATGCTATATACAGAGTTAAGCAATCCCACAACCAACGGTTCAGGTCAAAGCTCTGGGGGCAGAAATTGCCCCTTTCCTTAAGGCCTCTTACCACCGGAAATCGGTGGCCACGCTGCGGAGTGCAATGGCCACAGATTTTGCGTGAAATGGCCATCATTTAAAAAATTCCGCTCCTGCGGTATCCCGGCGGTGACCTGTTCCCCACCCCCCCCCACCGCTCCGCTGCCGCCGATTCTTCCTAAGTGCGTAATAAGAGCGCGCACCGCTGATATTCCCCCCAATGGCGAATTTCCACCGAAAAAATCTTGCTGCCGCCGCACGGTGCCAAGAGCTGCTTTTTTCTGCCGGTGCAGTGAGGCTCTAGTCCTTGCAAAATGCTGGCGCGGCTCCCATTAAAGCGGAGGCCATATTGCCACCATGTTTTCTTTTGTCAGCCGACTCTCAGGTCGGGCCGAAAATTATGCCCCCGGGTTTGGCCGAAACCCTCCCTAATGGCCCAGTGGACCGAACTTAAATAATTGCGCAGGCTCTCCCCTTTAAGTGAAGGGGAGAGCTGTGGTGATGCGGCGTCGTGATGACATCATCAGCGCTACGCTGATGACTGACAGCGGCAGCCACTCCACCGTCCCCAACTTCCGCCCCTCTAGTGTGCTCACCACCGCACTTCTGCCCGACTGACTTACGGTCCGCCAGAAAGAAAAACCAAACAGCGGAATTTCGCTCGAGGCCACCGCATCCACTGCACCGGTAAAAGCAACAGAAACAGGGTAGGTGTGCCCCGTTTCCAGCGGTGGCCAATTTCGGCGCCCTGAAGTCCAGCCACATCCAATTGTGAATGATGGTGGACAATTAAGCAACTACTGTGTGGTGAAGGATCCATGAACAACCCCATCGTCAATGATGGCGGAGCCCAGCACATGAGTGCAAAAGAAGGCTGAAGCGTTCGCATTCATCTTCAGTCAGAAGTGCCAATTGGATGATCTTTCCTGGCTTTCTCCTGACGTCTCCACGATCACAGATGCCAGTCTTAAACCAATTTGATACACTCCACGTAATATCAAGAAATAACTGAGTGCATTGGATACAAAAAAGCCTATGGGCCCCAACAACATCCCTGCTGTAGTGCTGAAGATCTGTGCTCCAGAACTCGTTGAGCCTTTAACCAAGTTGTTCCAGTACACCTATTGTACATTGAAACAATGCAAACTTGATATTGGGGCGTAATTTTAACTTTCAGAAATGGTGTAATACTAGCGATAGTGGATTGGCTGACCATACACCCCGTCAGATTTTTCTATCCATTGACTTCAATGTATCTATTGTGAATACATTGAATTATGCAGTGCGAAGTTAACCTTTTGAAGGATCATGTTGCATGATATTTGATATATAGTTTTTTTGCTCCTCAGCATAGATTTTCTCGTCATTGTTAGTTCAACACTGGTTTTGACTATTTGCTTTAAACAGGTTAAAGGGAGTTAAAATAACACCAATCAAAATATCAAGGCTATAATGTTTTAACTTTCTTGCATACTTTTTTCATCTTGTCTATTGTAATACAAACATACAAAAAGAAAATGGAGAAAAGATTGTCAATACTCTATCTATTTGCGCACTACCCTCCCTAACCCCTCTTAATTTTAACTCTTGGGAGAGCAAAAAAAAAAGGAATATAAACTATGGACAATTTTAGTAAAACTCTAAAATGGCTTCCTGGCTCCTAGAAGCTCTAGAAGAACATGCTCACCCTTGATGACACATGTCTAAATATGGGCCAACTTTCCTCAAATGTTATGTCTAAAAGGTTAAGAAATTATGCTAAATCTATGTGTGGTAATGGGTCAGCTCACTGTATGGCAGCAACTCACCAAGACCTCAACACATAGATTCAGGTGCACACCAGGTCAAGTGTAAGGAGCACCCTATTGATAGCAGCAGAAAATTGCATAGAAAGGAAATTTAAAATACTAGCTAGAATACTAATAGCAGCTCGTAGTGGGGATGATTTTGACTTGGATGATAGCGTAAAAGGGGCGATATTGGATCATCCACCCCGATTTTCAGGAGAGATGTATAATGGGTGGCTAATCGGATATTGCCGGTTTTACATAATCGTCCAGTCAAAATTACCCCCAGTGAATTACAGAGAGTCCAGCCCATAATTAAATACAGAAATGTTTTCTTTGTACAAAAGCATTAGACAGAGAAAATAAGAAAGACAGAAACCTTACTTGAAATAACACCTGTATATTTAACACAATATGGATCCTATGATGGAAAACACATGATAATGCCCGGCACTAGCTTAATTAAAAGTAGACTGGCGTCCTCAGGAAGGAAAGATAAGTAGCCTGAGTAAGTGGAAAGCAAGATGTTTGAAAATTGAAGTAATCTTCATCCATGTCGATCAATGAAAGTATTGTTAATTTATCTATTATTCATGTCATTGCAGTTTAGAGATGTAAAAGATACACGTGAACAAAGCATGATCAGGTTATGCTGGGCCTACCATATATGGAAACTGTGATAAAAAATGTAACAGTTAGATAGCTCTTTAGTTATGGGAATTTCGATTTGACCGGTGAAGACTGAGCCCAAGAACTGTAACTCAAAAGGTGGGTGCTAAAATCGATAAGGCACGAAAACGATGCACGATCTGCCCGCGCCCATTGGAAGTAATGCAGGCAGCACATGAAATTCATGCTGCCTGCTAAATAACATGATTGCAGATCTGAGCCCAGCAGTGAATGCACTGCTGGTTGGCTCAGTACTCAGTAGGGGCCCAATTTTGTGGGAATTGTGATCTCTATTTAAAGGTTGCTTGCAGAGTGAAACTGTCTGCACTTCTTAAAGGGGAGGTGCTTTCTGAGTCTGAGAGAAGCACCTCATTCTTAATGGATCTAAGGAAAGGTGAAGTTACCAGTGTCACAATTGGACAGAGAAAGGGTTCTCAGTTTTCAGACTCAGCATTGGAGGCCTTAGTGCAGGAGGTCGATAGGAGGTGACAGGTCCTTTACCCGTAGGTAGCCAGGATGCCCTCCAAACAGACTGTACGAAGAAAGTGGGAACAGATTGCTGAAGCGGTTTATGCCACCAGTCTTTCCCCTAGGACCTGGATCCAGTGCTAGAAGTTGTTTAATGACCTCACACTAATGGTCAAGGTTAGTGAATGCATCTTCAAATGTCATATCCCACCAACTGCTCCACTAGCCTTACACACTGTTCAATGCACCACACTCCATTACTCACCTACCAACAATCTCTATCAATTGCAATTCATACCTCACAATTATAGCTTCACTTCACCCACTTACCACTGTTGCAAACCTCACACTGATATCTCACACCATGCACACAATGCCAGCTATTCAACCATGACAATCATATCACCCAAACACATTGCTCCACACTCAGTGACACACTTCCCTTTCTCTTACAGGCAAAGGTGCTGCATAATCTGCACCAGCAGCAGCCAACAGACAGGGGGGGCAAGCACGGCTGCAGAACCTTGACCCAGCTGGAGGAGCCAGTTCTGGATATAATTGGATGGTCCATCACTGAGCCCGTGGTGATTGGCGAGGCTGAAAGCATTGATGATGACGGTATGCTCATACCTAATCCTTCTTCTCACATCTGACTTCCCTCTCATCTCACAATGTTTTTCTTGCTTACAAGCTGCTGATGGTGTAAGCATGCACATCTTGTGTTCCCCCCTCCCCTTACCCCAACCCAACTGTTGTGCCATTCTTCTTTCAGAATACTTAGGAGCTGCACCCAGCTCAGCCTGTGAATGAAGAACTAGAGGAGGAGAGTGATAGAGAAGAAACACCCATCACTCAATCTGACACTCCCAGGCATCAGCTCAGATACTGTGTAAACTTTAGAGGATAATAGAGGTGGGATCGGCATGTGGTGAGTCACTGGGCACAAGTGGGCTGCAGCCAGGCCAGGGGGAAAGGGTAGTGCAGGTGCCAGCTCCCCGGAGAGTGAGGTCACATGAGCAGAGGATTTTGATGGGGCAGCCTTCAGAAGAAGAGTGATGGGCATGCACACAGAAATGCTTGGTGCAATGGCAGGCCTACCAGAGAGCCTCTTGTCACTGTCAAGGAGCATGGAGGGGTCCAACGCCATGCACAGAGCTTTACACAGAGCTTGGAGCCCATGATTTCTTGGATGGAAGTGATAAGCAAGTTTATTAGAGCATTAATACAAAAGCAAAATACTATGGATGCTGGAAATCTGAAATAAAAACATAAAATGCTGGAAATACTCACCAGATCAGGCAGCAGCTGTGGAGAGGAGGAAAGAACAAAAGATAAGTCCTGTGATAGGGTGAAAGGCAGGAGAGATTAATTAACAAAAGGTATGATTGTACAAAGCCAAATGAGATGGTAATGGGACAGGCGAATAAATAAAAGATGGGCCTAGAAGAAATGGAAATAGCAGAATCCTCAATAGCTGCCATCTGAAAAATTACGGCAGAGATTATGGTCTGAAATTGTTGAACTCGATGTTGAGTCCAGAAGGCTGTAAAGTGCCTAATCGAAAGATGAGAGGCTGTTCCTTGAGCTTATGTTGAGCTTCATTGGAACAGTGTAAAAGGCCGAGACAGAGCGGTCAGAGTGGGAGTGAAGTGGAGAATTAAATTGACAGGTGACCAGAAGCTCGGGGTCACGCTTGCGGAAAGCAGTCTGCATTTGGTCTCCCCAATGTAGAGGAGACCACAATGTGAGCAGCGAATATAGTATATTAAATTGCAAGAAGTACAAGTACATTGCTGTTTCACCTGAAAGGAGTGTTTGAGGCCCTGGATGGTGGAAAGAGAGAAGGTAAAAGGACAGGTGTTGCATCTCCTGCGCTTGGACATGAAGGTACCGTGGGAAGAGGAGGGGTGTTGGAGGTGATTGAGGAGTGGATCAGGGTCCACTAGAGCATTTGTAGACCCAATCATGATGCTGGGTGTGATGAATGTCTTGAATTTCATTGCAGCACAAGTGGAAGCAATCCAATGGAAGTGAATCAGGGCCACTGGCAGAGACATCATCGCTCTGCTCTGATGCTGTAGGTGTGGTTCCCAGAGGTAGCAGAGTTCCTTGATGAAGCAGAGCTGCCTTACACACTGGTCCTGGTTTAGGTGCAGGTCGGAGAAGTGTGACCTGAAGACCCTAGGTAGGTATAGCCTCCTGCTGAGAGCCCTCCACCCCTCCTACTCCTCCCTCTGAGAGCAGCTTGTCCCCTTTGCTGCCTCTGCTCCATTTCTCTGATATGCAGCAGCACGAGGAGAACTGCAACTAGAGCCCCCATGACTCAGAGGCCATCCAGTAGCAGCCACCCAACATCCAGCAGCACTCCCTGCACACTTTAACAAATTTATAAATGTCTTCCAGCAAGCTAGTATTCATATAATCTCTGCAAGAGCTTGTACAAGAGAAATAATCAACACCTACAAGTTGGTTGCATCCCTTTAAATAGCACTGGTGGGGGAATCCCTCAACTCTTTTGAGAGGAAAAAGTAAACATTAAATCAAGTGCCCCCCGATCTGGGGGACACACCAAACATTTTTCAAGGCCCTTTTTTGGGGGAATCCCTCATGCAGTTGAACACAGGTTCAGCTGTGCTTGTTTAGGAGAGGGCATTGATTGGAATGCGGATATTAAAAATAGCACGTCATGTGACAAATTAGCATTACACGCTGATTGACGCCACAATCTGCCTACTCTGCATATTGCCGGTGCACACATGTCCCATCCACACTATTGCCCTCACCAAGATGGGCCATGCTGGAAGTGGGTGGAAACGAGACGGCCACCATTTTTTTCTCAAAACCGGCTTTAACTACCGCTGCTGAGGTGCTGAATGGGGGCCATTGTTTCCCCTATGAAGCTTGCTTGGTTTGTAAGTATTTTACTTTGTTTGAGGTATTAATGCTTTGAATAAATGAACTTTGCTTGTGAGTAAATTCTTTTGATTTCATTTATTGAACTCACAGAAATAAAACTCGCTAGTTAACAAGAGAAAAATTAAAGGGGAGTGTCACAAAAGTTCTGAAAGCCTTCAGAAAGACTCAAAAGGCACATTGATCCATTAGTAGCAGGTGGTGATTGAAAGGTGACAGGCTAAAATGAAGGCAAGGGAAGCCTAATGTGTACACTTGAGGCTGCAGCTAAACAGTTCAGTTACTGGTTAAGGTGCCTGTAAGCAGTCAGGTGTCCTTCCAGAGACACAAATACACCAAAGAAAAGGAGAGCAAAGTAATATAATGGCAAATATCCACATTACAGTCAATGTAACTGATGGAAAGTGCAAGATGTTTACTGTGGTGTCCATGCACCGTACTACAAACTCACACGAGGCATGTACTGCAGACACAGTCACTACGTGACCTTAACCTTTATTCTTAGGACCAAGGAGTGCTGACCCTGGGTGGGACCCCTCCTTTTATACCTGGAAACCCAGGTGAGGAGTGTCTCCCACAAGTTTACCCCCTGTGGTCAGGGTGTGCATTTCTAGGGTATAAGTACAGTGGACAGGAGTTGCATGAAGGTTACAGTTACATGAAGATTACCGTTGCATGATGGTTACATACATGACATCACCTCCCCCCCCCCCCCCTTACGGCTTTTTGTGTCAAAGGTTAAGTCTTTCAGGTGGTCGATGCTCTCTCGTGGAGTGCCGCAGTTGTGGCTCTGGTGGCTGAGCCTCGACATGTGTCTGTCACCTGACGTGATTCCGGCCTGCTCGGGCTGGCTGCAGGGACTGTGCATGCTGTGGATTGTCCTCGTTGCTCGTCCACTGGCAGTGGTATGGGTGACATCTCGTGCTCTTCTTCAGGTTCCTCCGTGTCTCTGCTGAGCCTTTTCTTTACTTGGTCCAAGTGTTTGCGGCATATCTGCCCATTGTTTAGTCAGACCACTATGACCCTATTCCCTTCTTTGCCAATTACTGTGCCCTCAAGCCACTTGGGTCCCAAAGCATGGTTAAGAACAAATATCGGGTCATCCATTTCTATACATCTTCCCCTTGAGTTTCGACCATGGAACTCAGTTTGGAACTGGTGCTTGCCCTCAACAATGTCTGCCAGGGCTGGGTGAATGAGGGACAGCCGCGTTTTAAGCGTGCGTTTCATGAGGAGTTCCACTGGCGGGACTCCCGTGAGCAAGTACGGGCGGGACCTGTAGGCCAGCAGGAGGCGCGATAAGCGGTACTGAAGGGAGGGTCCTTGAATGTGAAGCAACCCTGTTTTATGACTTGGACCGCACGTTCTGCCTGGCCATTGGAAGCCGGCTTGAACGGCGCTGTCCGAACGTGTTTGATACCATTGCCCGACATAAACTCCTGAAATTCATGGCTGGTGAAACACGGGCCATTGTCGCTGACCAGGATGTCTGGCAAGCCGTGGGTCACGAAAACCATATGCAGACTCTTCACGGTGATGGATGTCGTGCACGAGTTTAATATGATGCACTCGATCCATTTCGAGTATGCATCGACAACGATCAGGAACATTTTCCCCATGAACGGGCCTGCATAGTCTACGTGAATACGTGACCATGGCCTGGTAAGCCAGGGCCACGGGCTGAGTGGGGCCTCCCTGGGTGCATTGCCCAGCTGGGCACACGTCGTGCACCTGCGAACCCAGTGTTCCAGGTCTGAGTCAATCCCCAGCCACCATACATGTGACCAGGCAATGGCCTTCATTAACACGATGCCAGGGTACTCGCTGTGGATTTCCCTGATGAATGCTTCCCTGCCTTTCTGAGGCATGACTAACCGGCTGCCTCATAGCAGGCAGTCTGCTTGGATGGAGAGCTCATCCATCCGTCTCTGAAACGGTCTGACCTCCTCGGGCACCCAACCCCCAGTCAGGACACATTTCTTTATCATGGATAGGAGGGGGTCTCTGTTGGTCCAGAGTTTGGCGGGTTGTAATGAGGGACCTGCGGTGTCAAAAGCCTCAACGGCCATGACCATCTCAGCGCTTTGCTCTGCTGCCCCCTCGTTGGTGGCCAGTGGGAGCCTGCTGAGCGCGTCAGCGCAATTTTCAGTGCCTGGCCGGTGCTGTATGGTGTAATCATATGCAGCCAGCGTGAGAGCCCATCGCTGTATGCGAGCTGACGCAATGGCATTGACAGACTTGCTGTCGGACAACAGGGATGTTAACGGCTTGTGGTCCATCTCTAGCTTGAACCGTCTACCGAAAAGGTACTGGTGCATCTTTTTCACACCGTAAACACAAGCGAGTGCTTCCTTTTCGACCATGCTGTATCCATGCTCTGCCTGGAAGAGTGATCTGGAGGCATAAGCCATCGGTTGGAGTCGGCCGTCGTCATTACCCTGCTGCAACACACACCCAACCCCGTAGGACGATGCATCGCAAGTTAAAACCAGTTTTTTACAGGGGTCACACAAAGTCAACAGTTTGTTAGAACACAGCAGGTTCCTCACCTTATTGAAAGCCCGTTCTTGACAGTCCTCCCAAAGCCATTCACAACCTTTACGCAGGAGCATGTGTAATGGCTCCAACAATGTGCTTAAGTTCGGCAGAAAGTTCCCAAAATAGTTCAAAAGTCCCAGGAATGATCGCAACTCCGACGTGTTGCCAGGCCTGGGCGCCCGGCGGATCGCCCCCGTTTTTGATTCAGTGGGCCGGATCCCGTCTGCAGCAACCCTCCTGCCCAAAAACTCGACCTCTGGGGCCGAAAACATACACTTGGCCTTTTTCAGCCGCAAGCCTACCTGGTCCAGTCGGTGTAGCACCTCTTCCAGGTTGTGGAGGTGTTCCTCGGTGTCTCGAACCCATTATAAGGATGTCGTCTTGGAATACGATTGTTTCAGGAATGGATTTGAGCAAGCTTTCCATGTTCTGCTGAAAGATAGCTACCGCCGAACGAGTGCCAAACGGACACCTGTTGTAGATAAATAATCCCTTGTGAGTCGTGATGGTGGTCAGAAGCTTGGATTCTTCAGCCAGTTCCTGAGTCATGTAGGCCGAAGTGAGGTCCAGCTTCATGAACAGCTTGCCACCTGCCAGCATGACAAAAAGGTCCTCCGTTCTCAGGAGCGGGTATTGGTCTTGCAGCGACACTCGGTTAATGGTGGCTTTGTAGTCGCCACAAATCCTGACCGAGCCATCTGCTTTAAGGACAGGAACGATGGGACTTGCCCAGTCACTGAATTCAACAGCCTAAATTATGCCCTCTCTGAGCAGCCTGTCCAATTCACTTTCAATTTTCTCACGCATCACATACGGCACTGCTCTGGCTTTGTGGTGCACTGGTCTGGCGTCCGGAGTGATGCGTATTACTACTTTAGTGCCCTTGAACCGGGTTGAAACAGTGACCCGAATTTTTGTAGGACCTGTGAGCATGAACTTCGCTCCACAGATGAAATGGCGTGCACATCCCCCCATTTCCAATTCATCTTGGCTAGCCAATTCCTCCCCAAGAGCGCGGGACCATTCTCTGGGATGATCCAGAGTGGCAGCCAGTTCTGTGATCCATTATGTGTTACCACCAAGTTTGCACTGCTTAGCACTGGGATGATCTCTTTGGTGTATGTCCGTAGCTGCGTGTCAATGCGTTCCAGTTTGGGCCTGCTAGCTCTGTGTGGCCATAGTCTCTCAAACTGTTGGGCGCTCATAATGACTGGCTAGCTCCTGCATCCAGCTCCATGCGCACCGACGGGGATGCCATTCAGTAAAACTTTCATCATCACGGGTGGCGTTTTAGTGTATGAGCTGGACTTCAGCCACGTGAACCCGCTGAACTTCAGTATCCATGGCTTTTCCCCAGTCATCATCCTGCATTGCAGACCCCTAGTCTGGTTCCTCTGTCTCACAGATTAGCCTCGCCACAGCCTTTTTGCACATCCTGGCCAAGTGTCCACTGACGTTACAAATCCTACAGGTATATTGCTGGAACCTGCAGCTTTTCGCAGTATGTCTACCCCCACATCTTCAGCATGAGCTGAGATTGTTGTAAACAAAAGGACTGTTACCAGGCATTCCTCTCTGATTGCCCATTTGGTTGTTTCTAAGCACTCTGATGGTGGGTGTTAATGGTCCCATCGCAGGACGCATTGTTCCTCGTGATGGCGTGAATTGCCGATCCCCTTTCCATTGTCCCTGTTGCGGGACCAGCCTAGAGTCTGTTGCTGCCTGGGTGGTTTCAAAATGCTCTTGCCTGCCTGCGGGGTCCCTCGTCGCGTTCACAATGTTAACTCCCTGGTCCATCACCACGTTGGGACCAGGGCTGCGCATGTAAATTAACTTGGTCTCCTCTTCCCCTGCCATGAATGTCTGAGCTATCAACACCGCCCCTTCTAAAGTCAAGTCCTTGGCCTCTATGATCTTCCTGAAGATCCCAGCATGATTAATGCCCTCAATGAAAAAGTCCCTTAACATCTCCCCCCTGCAGGCGTCTGCGAACTTACAAAGACTGGCCAAGCGCCACAGGTCCGCAACAAAGTTCGAGATGTATTGTCCCTCCTGACGCCGGTGTGTGTAGAACCAGTACTGGGCCATGTGTACGCTACTCGCCGGCTTGAGATGCTCACTGATCAGCTGGCTGAGCTCTTCAAAGGACTTGTCCGCTGGCTTTTGGGATGCGAACAGGTCTTTCATCAGCGTATACGTCTGTGGTCCGCAGGTGGTCAGTAGTGCGCCCTCCGCTTCTCAGCCGCTGTTGCTCCCAGCCAGTCCTTCATGACAAAGCTCTGCTGGGGTCTTTCCATGAAGTCGTCCCAGTCCTCACCCACACAGTAACGTTCCTCTGTGCTACCAGTGGCCATCCCCGTGGTTCGGTGATTCCCGTTTCTCTTCGCCAAATGTGGTGTCCCTGCACCTTACTACAAACTCACACGAGGCATGTACTGCAGACACAGTCACTACGTGGCCTTAACCTTTATTCCCAGGACCAAGGAGTGCTGACCCTGGGTGGGACCTCCCCTTTTATACCTGGAAACCCAGGTGAGGAGTGTCTCCCACAAGTTCACCCCCTGTGGTCAGGGTGTGCATTTCTAGGGTATAAGTACAGTGTACAGGAGTTGCATGAAGGTTACAGTTACATGAAGATTACCGTTGCATGATGATTACATTCAAGACATTTACCTTCCATTTGTAGCCTTTCCAAACAGTTTGAATTGTAGTGGCTGAAGCATACCATATGCTTGGCAGAGGTGTGGTCTGGTTTTCAGATAGAAATGGTGGTATTGAGAATGCTGAAAATGTTTGTTTATATAAGTCCAAAGGGAAAGTTGTCGAGAGGATGGAGGATGAAGGCAGAGGCTGCAGTCTGAGCATGTGCAGTGTGGACATTTTCCCAGGATGTATCAGCAGCATCTAGTCAGCTCAACTGATACAATGCTTCAACCTCTAATATTATCTGATTAGTTTTCAAAATGATTTGAAGTAAAACTAGACAAAATTCAGAAGCTTTATGTAAAGCTTATTTATGTGTTTCTTTTTTTTAAATGTGCATGTGTAGATTGCAAATCCAATTCAAATATGACAATACAGATTATACATCTGTTATAATTTTTGTTTATGATTGAATTATAAACATTGTGAAAAGGAAAATTTGTGTCTCTGTGAATAATAATATTTAAGTGTGCATATTTTACAAAAGATTTGAGTACAAGCTGGAATAATTTAATCTGAGTAAGATTTCAACTTTTAAATAAAATGTATTTATTTTTTACTTCAGAAAATGTCTCAGCTGAGACAGAGATAGACTGACACATGGAGAAACAGTGTCTTTCCTCACCCTAATTAGAAATGTTGCACTTCCCAAAATGAAAACAAATTTTTGAAAGTTTCTCAGGCAAACAGAATAGCTTTGATTACTACCAGTTGTATCCAATTGATATTTAGAAAATGTAAATATTCAAATTAGAGAGAGAGCTAGAGGGAGACAAACCAAGAAATACATTCCAGGAAAAAGACACATACACATATCTAGAAACCAATCACACACCAAATTCAATGTTTAGAGTGATCTCTTAGAAACATAAACCAATGCTGCCAGATCTACTCTTCCTCACTCACTGATGGCAGATCATAGGAATTTTCCTGAGCGAAACCCCACATTCCACCCCCAGTTCTACCAAACCTCAGAATCACCCTCCACAGTAGTGTCAGACCACAGGACCCTTGCTCATGCTGCCAAATCCCAGCATGCCCACCTTAGTGCTACAAAACTCCAGGAGAATGCTCAGGCTGCTGCCAACATCCAGCACCACTCATGTTGCTAAACCTCATTGCTTTCCCCAGTACTGCTAAGTATCAATTACCCACCTTCAACCAGTATATCCTGCATTCCATTGTGTATCCACAGCTTTAAAATGGTTAAGATGGAAAATCAATACAAATAAATATAGGTAAGGAAATATATATAAAGATAAAGGGCATTCATTATCATTTCTTACAGAATAATGAACAGCTGCAGAATTTGCTCCTCAAACTAGTAAAAATTCCAGAAAACTATTGAATAAAAATGAAATTGGACTTATTCAGTTACATAAATCAACAGCATGACATAACATCCCTATTGTTATAAAACAACATATCCTCATGTTCAAAATATAGGGACAACACCAACAGAAGATCTGCTAATATCTTTAATAACTGCACCATTGTTATAGAAATACGTTAAGTATTTTTACATTTTGTTGCTTGCTAGTAATACCAAGTCTTAGCTGAACTATTGACCCCCTTCGCAACATCCTCCTCTTTGTTGAGACATTTAATTAGTGGTTTTTAAAATCACATGCAATCTAGAAAACAGATTTTCTGTAATCTTTTAAATGATATTTTGGGTGAAGTTTTGTGCTTATTAATGTGAGAGATGTCAGTGGTAGGAAGATATATTTTTTCTATTTTTAGCATCCGCTGCCAGCTTCAAAAGCACTCCATGTCAAATAAAAAATTGGTTAGTTGCAGAATAAAACTCCCCATATACTTTTACTCAACCACGTGCCTTAGCCCCAAACTGCATCAGTATGATTTTTATCATTTAATTTCCCATAGCAGCCATTTGTTACTTCTGTCAGCAAGACTAACAATTTAGCCCCATCAAATTCTAGATATATTTGTGCTTTAGACTCAAATTCATCCTGAAATGAACTGAAACTGCCATAACTCATTAAACTTATGGCCCTTTTAACTGATCGTTCTGGGTCAACCCAAACTCACTGAAGGACAATACCTAACCCACTTTATTAGCTAGTCCCCAAAAAAGATATCCTTTAAATAACAGATCAAAATTTTAAGTAAAAATGTAGTGTGGATTATGAATATCATGGCATTAGAAAAATGTCTGAACACATTTAATAATTATATTTTATTGTCTAGCTAAATTTAACATTTTGTATCATTTATTTTTAAGGCAAAAATGTAATCAAAGTCCTTGCAGATTTAATTTAGTTTATCAGTTATCATTACCACTAGAAAATATTGGCCTAGAAATTGGCCCATTTTTGGGTGCAGAATGGGTGGTGCACGGCAATAGTCAGAAGCACCCAAGAACAACCGAAATTGTGCCTCGAGCCTCAGCTTAATATTTAAGGTGAGCTGCAGGCACCTGTCAGGTCCCAGTTGCAGCTTACCAGTCTCTGAGAATTTGGGCCAGCTGCAATGCCAGCAACAACCCTCAGGTAAATCCTGGAGTGGGGGCGGGGGACGGGGAGACAGGAGAATGGGAGCGGGAAGTGAGTGTGGACTACCAGCTGGGGGGGAGCATGCCTGTTCCTCCGAGCTCCAGACAATGGTAAGTTTAAAAAAATACTTATTTTTTGTGTGGCAGCCTCCTGTAATCCCTTGAAGGACCGATGGTTAGGCCACAGTAGGAACCAAAAAACTGTGTAGAGGAGACACGGTGCTTGCTTCGCTCTGCGCTGAGAAATTTCCAGGAGAGGTCCTGAAACAGGCGCTAGGCCCCTCACTTACATATGCAAGGTGCCTAATGCCTATTTTAGGTGACCCTATATGGCATCAGATGTATTTCATACACCCTTGGGGCACAGGAGATTGCACTAAGAAATTGCCTCCATTTTGTCACTAAATTTACTTAAGTATCATAATTGAATGCTTCTTAAATGTGAAACCTTACGCTATGAACAGTTTATTTTTAATATTCCAATTATTTTCAGTTCAAAACCATTTGTTGCTTTAGGCGACATAATTTAAAAGCACATGATGGGTGTGAACATTTGTGTGTGCGTTGGATACATGCCTGCAAAGTGCCTTAAGGAGCCTGCTTGTGGCCTCCTCCGCTGACCCTGTTCAAGTTTGCGGGGTCTGTGAAGGGGATACAAGTAAAGGGGCCTTTGGCAGGTTTAAGGGTCCATCTGGGGCACCCTCATGCTGGAGTGTCTGGAATGTCCAGCAGTCTGCTAGCACAGGGAACTTGTCGAGTCGTCTCATGGAAAAAAAATCCTTGGTGTCTCAGGGGCCTCCTTGTATCAGGAGCCACTTGTTAAAAACATAACTAAATATTTTGAGCCTCACTTGTCTTCAGGGATCCAGGCCCCAATTCTAGCCTGAACCATCAGGTGGGCCTCACATCCACCTGTTAGCGAGGGATGCGTGTTAACCAATCTTACATCTGAGGGCCAGATACACAGTAACTCCCAATTTACGGAATCCTCTTATGATGACCCTGTAGGGGTGGGTGGATGCTCCGCCCCATGCCATACAGAAAACTTTGGCATGAGGCTGGGACTTAGTTTTCGGCTGTTATGTCTGACTCTCACTGTAGTTATGGCAGGAGTTCACCAGAATGGCCACAGATTTTCAGCACCAATGTTTTTACAATCCATTCATGGGAAAGAGCCAAAATTAGGTATACAATTCTATCCCTTTCAATTAATAGAAAAAGGAAATAGTGAAGATTGAATATGTCATTTAATACAGAACTCATTTAGCAGTTTAGAGCTTTGCAAATACCAACAAGGGAATACTTGCGTTAATACTGATATACAATAAAATATTTGGTCTATTAAATAGTATCACATTTAGTTACTACTAGCTAAAACACTGATGTAAAGCCAGTGATGTGTGAAGGAAAGCTTAAAGGCAAGATAAAGTCCATATAGCATATATAAAAGGACAGGACACATTGATAAAATGAACCATCACAAATACAAATGTGAATGTGAAAGGATCAACAATAGTTAATTAGAAAATAAAGCACAAGATTAACCAGATCTACATTATGCTCTGGTGTGGCTTGGCAAGAGGGAAAGAAGATTATTATTTGTGCTATAAATAAGATTTTTGGATGTTTTATTTCACAGGACTACTTTTTATTAAATCAATGAATATTATGCACTTTTAAGGGGATTAAAATTGATTTGACTTATAAGTTATTGTAATGAAGTTCATCTTCAAATTAACGGTTTTTAAATGAACACTTCAGCATCAGTACTGGTATTCAGCCTTCAGTATGCTAAAGGCGAGTAGACTGATATCTGACTCAGACTTTACTTTAATCCAGGTAATGTACCAGAGTGATTCTTGTCTATATTTTGCAAAACTGAGCAGAGCATTTGAGCAAGTTATGGACAAACTAATGTCCCCATAATAATTCTAAAGGATGGGTCCTACTAGAAACATGATTTGAAAGCAATTAACACAGGATGGGGATGGATGTTAATAATAGCACATTTAGGCAAACATTAATTGGATATTGCATCAGTATTAACTGGATTAATCATATGTAAGGAAGAGTCTTTCATCTTAAACTGTGTTTCATAACTTTGTCCTCATACATTCAGCTCACATGACTGAATGACCACATGCCAACTTGATATTGGCATGATGCTGCCCACCTGTGATGTCACAGTGAGGAGGGGTTTTCCTTCTCCAGACTCCTCCCTCGGTATCTCCTTCATCACCATGGTAACACCCTTATCTGCAGCCCTAGCGCCTTTCCCCTACAACAGTGAAATCAACAATGACTTGTGTCAGGAGACTTTAAGCTTTTACTGTTCAATTTTTAACTTTTCTTTTCAACAAATGTTTTTTGACACACTAACACTTTTATAACATTCTTAGAACTGAAATAAATTTTAAGTTTTAAATTGGTAAAAAAAACATTTTTTTTTGTAACCAAAGCATGAAGTGAGCAATGGAAACATCCAAATCATCGTCAGTACATCACTAATATTAACCATGGAACTGCTTGCTACAGATAATCCATTCACAAAAAACATCCATTTTGCTCTCAGGCCAGAAGAAACATTGTACCATGGGTGGAAACGTTATGGCACACAAATTGCAAGGAAATATTAGGGAAAATATTAAAGCTGATGGTGACTAGATTTTTTGTATTATATGGATTTTACTTACTTGAAAATGAAGTTATTAATTTTCTTATCACATTTATCAAATGCAGACACTAATGAAATTCTATTTCTGTTTTTCATTATCCACCTCGCTTCAAGGCTCACAAGAATTTTATTGTAAGCCATTATTTACTCATTTAAAGCTCTGTTATGCACATTTTTAAAAAAATGCATATTTTCATGTAATTTATGAAAAAGCTTTACAGCTTCTTGTGGACATAAGATTTGAAATTTAAAGAATGAGTATCATCAACATGCCCCTGTTCAAAATCAGATGGTTATTAGCTTAAATATACCTTCATTTATTTCAATCATATTTTTTTAATGTTTTTGTTTGAACAATAACAATTGAAGATATCACTGGAGGAAATTAATCAGAAAAATCACTGATGCTGAGAGTGTAAATAACATCAGTAAGTATACAGCTATGGGTGTCTGATATTCAACTTTCTGCATTCATTTATCTCACTCACTGTCAGGCTCAGTGATTTTCTCTTTCACCATTTAAATAGAAATATTCAAAACGAAACACTATTGGGACTGAAATACAAAAAATATATGTTATAGTTCATGGTAATTCTTTGTATTTTTTAAATAATAACTTGAGGTGATACTCACTCTTTAAAGATAGATTTTAAGATCTTTAAAAAATATATATAGTAATTAAAAACTTGATAAAAACAAGTTAAAATATAAATAAATGTGCAAACAATAAGTTTGATTTGTTTTTATGTTAGTCATATAGTATAATCATCAAGGCACTGGAAGAACAATTTCAGCTGAAACCAATGTACTTAGCACACAATTCAGCTATTGTGGAGTGTCAAATTGCTGAATCCTGCAGTTAAATTGCATGTCTACAGCTTAGGTTAGAACATAAGCACATATGAACATAAGAATTAGGAACAGGAGTAGGCATCTAGCCCCTCGAGCCTGCTCCGCCATTCAACAAGATCATGGCTGATCTGGCCGTGGACTCAGCTCCACTTACCCGCCCGCTCCCCATAACCCTTAATTCCCTTATTGGTTAAAAATCTATCTATCTGTGATTTGAATACATTCAATGAGCTAGCCTCAACTGCTTTCCTGGGCAGAAAATTCCACAGGTTCACAACCCTCTGGGAGAAGAAATTCCTTCTCAACTCGGTTTTAAATTGGCTCCCCCGTATTTCAAGGCTGTGCCCCCTAGTTCTAGTCTCCCCGACAAGTGGAAACAACCTCTCTGCCTCTATCTTGTCTATCCCTTTCATTATTTTAAATGTTTCCATAAGATCACCCCTCATCCTTCTGAACTCCAACGAGTAAAGACCCAGTCTACTCAATCTATCAACATAAGGTAACCCCCTCATCTCCAGAATCAGCCTACTGAATCGTCTCTGTACCCACTCCAAAGCTAGTATATCCTTCCTTAAGTAAGGTGACCAAAACTGCACGCAGTACTCCAGGTGCGGCCTCACCAATACCTTGTACAGTTGCAGAAGGACCTCCCTGCTTTTGTACTCCATCCCTCTCGCAATGAAGGCCAACATTCCATTCGCCTTCCTGATTACCTGCTGCACCTGCAAACTAACTTTTTGGGATTCATGCACAAGGACCCCCAGGTTCCTCTGCACCGCAGCATGTTGTAATTTCTCCCCATTCAAATAATATTCCCTTTTACTGTTTTTTTTCCCAAGATAGATGACCTCACATTTTCCGACATTGTATTCCATCTGCCAAACCTTAGCCCATTCGCTTAACCTATCTAAATCTCTTTGCAGCCTCTCTGTGTCCTCTACACAACCCGCTTTCCCACTAATCTTTGTGTCATCTGCAAATTTTGTTACCTGTTCTTAGTGGACCACGATTGGAATGGTTTAACTTTTTCACTTCCATTGACAACAACGTCACACAGAATGCAGTCACTAATGTGCAGCTGTTGTTGTCCACAAAGAACACAACAACTGTATTGTAACAGTAATTCTCTACAGTTGTTATTTGCCAGAATCCAGGATGGAACAAATGTCAGTGAAGCAGCTAGGTGTACTCTGGGCTACCAACACAGAATTATTATTTTTCTTGTTCTATTTAACAACAGAACTCTTTTACAATAGATCTGGGATTGCCATTTGATTAAAGGTTGCTTATGTAAAAATGAAAAATTTATACTCATTAAATATTCTACCAAGACCCCAGATATATTTCTTACTTGATCATTCTTCGAAGAAAAATGTTTTTTTCAGGTTTGCCAGATGCAGATTTATGGTAGTTACCAGCGTTAGTTATGCCTTGTCCAAGTGACCATGCTCAAAATTACAATTTGCATTTCATATTTTGGAGCTGAAGATCTAATTGGTTGTGCTAATGGGTGGCAGGACAAGGGACGACAACATGCTATTTTGGCATTATGCAAAACACCCATTGCCATTTTGTGTGTGATCTCTTGGGCATAAACTACACATGATGGACCACATTTTTAATGGTGAATACAAAATATATTTGTGGGAATTGACAGTCTCAGTTTAATTAGAAATGAGTTCTTATTTTTCATTCTCATGCCAACAACCTATTCCTTTAGATATGATTGATTTCTTTCACAGGAAGGTTTTAGTAAAATGGGGACAATTGGACAAGGTAAAAATTAGTGACCAACATATGAACGCCAATTCCTTTGCACATTCGTAGTGAGTAACAAAAATACCTGCTCCGATAAATATCAAAATATAATAAACAACATAGGCTATTTTGGTAAGACATAACATGCATGTTATATATAGAAGCATTAATAGGCAACATCAGAACAAAAATAGGTTAAAATTTTTTCAATAGGTATTTCATAGTAAATGGAGTTAAACAAAAGAGCACAAATTGAAAATACTCTTAATAATTACAAGAAAATTATTTGTTCTTGGAAGTCACTCAGCCAGTCCTAATAAAATATGTCGAGTAGGTTTAATTACTTAGGTACATGTGAAATAATAACTCTACAGATCAACGTGACCACTGACTTTCTACATCATCACTTATTTATTACAAATGAGTAACTACTATCTAAACAATCCGAATTAGTAGCTATGGAACACCCAGTTGCTTGATTATTATTTATGGCTATAACAATAGTTGCCTGAACTATCTGGCTAAAGATCCTAGATCAAATAGAAAGCCACATGTAACGCATGTATGTGTGAATGTGCATACTTCCTGAAGTAAGCCATAAACTAAAGGATTCTTGAGGAAAGACATGAAATCAGTCATCAAAAATCCTAAACTAGACAGTCCCAATGCTACAGTTATAGACAACAAGTTCTTGAGATGATCTGTGAAGAATGGTGGGAAAGAGTAAATGCCTACAACATGCACAGGAATTATAATGGAACACATTGGCTGCTCATTTGGAGGGATGTCCAAAAGAAGTAGATAGGAATACCTCAGATCAGAGGATCTGAGGATCTCAGCGTGGCCTGGGAAGGTTAGGTGCAAGATAAGCCCTTTTCTTTCACAGGATCAGCCAGATGAGGATTGGGGTGGAGGCCTTTTAGCTGGCAAAAGGTTCCCAAGCCTATGGTCGTTACACCACTGTTGTCATTGCTATTCTTTTTCTTTATAGTTAGAAAGTTGAAAAAGTTGAACTGAACATTCAATGATAGCAGCTACCACCTTTTAGCGTGACCCTGACTTTCCTGTCGCTTGCCACAATATATGGTATTCTAGGACTTTTATTGGTACTTTGAAAAACAAATTTTGCAAGTATGTCCTTTTTTCTGTGAAAAACATAAATAATTGGTTTGATTATTATTATATGTTCTACATATCTATTTAATTTTTATGTCTTACCTTTTTATGGTGCACATCAAAATGTTAGGCAGTCTGCAGCAGATTGGAGGTAGGTATGTGGGATTTGGCAGTTGTGGAATGTAGATTGTTGGGTTTTGGTTTTGGGGGTATTGGGATTGCTAGAATTGGAGGCAGTTCTGGTAGACAGCGAACTTATGGTTTTATAGCATGGGTTTGTCTGATATACTGGGTGATTCTTGGTGTCTGGCAATAGTGGATGGGATAACATTTCAGAGTATGATAGGTCTGTAGTGAGTGGGGTGGGGGCAGGAATAGGGACCACTGGGGGCTGTCAGCACTAGTAGTGGAGGATGAAGAAGGTGCATGCACTAGGGAGAGGACTCGCATCTAGAACACTGAGGAGGGTCTTGGGGTCCGTCAGAAACTGTGGTGGTAGGTTACCAGCACTGGGAGCCTGCTGCATTGGGAGAGACTTTGATGCCCGGCAGCACTAGGAGTAGGTATCAAGATGTGCAGAACTGGGGTGGGGAGCATCCTGGGCTATTTTGGTATTACAGTGGAGCAACAGAAGCCCGAGGATCTTGGTGCATTGATTTGGAGGGGTGGAAGTACCAGGGTCTGTCATTACTGGGGATCGAGCATTCTGGGATCTTGTACCACTGGAAAGTCCTGGGTCTGGTAGTATTGTTGAGTGGGTCCCTGTATCTGGGACACTGGGAAGGGGCGTCCTTTAGTCTGAATCTTTGGGGGAAGGCAAGGTCAGAGAGCACTGAGCAAAGGAGCTCCAGCATCTGGGAGCACTGGCAACTGCAGCAGGAAACTAGGGTTCTGGGTTTGGACAGACAGAATGGGCGGTCCTGAAATCTGGGAGTGGATAATGGCATGATTGGATCTGGGAGCACTTGGGGAGGGGAGGAATATTCTAGAGTTGAGAAATATTGGGGGAGTGTGCTAGGTCAAGCCGCATTGAAAGGAAGGAGTGCCCGGGAGAATCTGAGCTGATTTACCCTGGACTGTTCCAGACAATTAACCACCCACACACCGTATTCCCATGCTTGTTGGCCAGTATCAAGCCTGAAGCCAGTTTTAAATGTGAAAAGCACTTTAATATTGTATTTGCCGACAGTGTATTTATTCAGCGACTAACACAGTGTTAATTAATTCCAATGTTTACAAATCAGATAACACAGGCGATGTAGTTAGTTGCTCAAATACTCTAAAAATATTCACAGGGAGTGTAATTAGCCTGCTTTTCTTAACTGAAATGTTTTGAAAATTAAATTGCTTGTATTTTACAAAATCATCTCCTCAGAAATAAGCTTTCTGGAAAAATAAAATGAAAAATACATATTTTACAATTACATGATTAACTCTGTGCTTAGTTTCCCCAATAACCACCACAGTTACAGCCTCTCTGTCTATCACTTTCTGAAGTAAAAGATAAATAACTTTTATTTAACAGTTTGCTTGAAAACTTACAGGAGTAGAGTTTCAACTTGCCACACGTGTTTAAAACTGGTGTGGACGATCGGCTGCCCATTATAGAAACGGCCCAATTTCACTTTCCACCGATTGCATTCAAATAATTTTCAAAAATGTAAAAACTGAAATACTGCTGTACACAAAGACACAATGTTACTTTTCTATTAGGAAAAGTTATTTTTCTTAGAGGGAAAGTCATATTGCAGCTTAGCAGTCTCATGTAACAGGGGCTCAGTTCATGTTAGCAGGTTGGCGCAAACCAATTTCTCAGCCTTAATATTTCAGTTAGTGATAAAAAATGGCAGCCAATGGTTTTTTTGAAAAATCCTTCTGAGTGATTTAGCTCATTTACTTGATCTATTTCATTACTCAGCCAAATCTATACATGTCTCTGCTCTTATAGGTCTTCTAACATACTGCTTCAGGAAGGAGTTCTGTACGCATTTGAGGAAGTCCATTCCCTTTTGTCCATTTACTCGCTCCCTGTTTCAATTAGTAGTGGATAATTGCATCACCGTGGCTCAGTGGTAGCACTTACACATCTGAGTCATAAGGTTGTGGGTTCATGTCAAATTCCAGAAACTGGAGCACAAAATTTATGCTGATATCCAGTGCAGTACTGAGGGAGTTCTGCACTGTCAGAGTTGCCATGTTTCGGATGAGACGTTAAACTCAGGACCTAGCTGCCCTCTCAGGTGGATGCAGAAGATCACATGACACTATTGCAAAAAAGAGCAGTGGAGTTCTCTTTGGTGTTCCAGCCAATCTTTAACACTGCTCCTTTTCATATGTTTTTTTTGTTTGACCTTTACAACAAAGCCATTTGATTTTATTTCTCCTTTTCTGCATGAAAATTATCCCCATTTATTTCTTCCTACATTATTAGCCAATCCTGGTTGGTTTTATTTTCCAGTCCCTCCATCATATTTTAATAGTCTTGTCATATTCCTATTGAACTATTTTGCAACTACATTGGCACCCTCCCTGTTCAGATGTAGCCCAGCTTGTTGAATAGTTCCCATCTGTTCCAGAGCTGGTGTTGATACCTAATAAAGTGGACCTGTTCCTAACACCACACCTTTAGCCATAAATTGATTTCCCTAATGTTCTTGTCCTTTCCTACTCTAGCACTTGGCCGAGGAAGTAATCCTGAGATTACCATCCATGAAGTCCTCCTTCTAAGCTTGTTTTCTAAACTCATATTTACCATAGAAATTTACAGCACAGAAGGAGGCCATTCGGCCCATCGTGTTTTGCAGGACTTTAGATCTTTCTTTACTTACCTGATTGGTTCCAAGATTAACTACAATAACTGTATGCTCTCCCTCCCTTTGCACAATATTTTCCAGTCTTTTTGATATGTCCCATACCTTAGCATCTTGGAGGCAATAAAGCATCCAGGACTGTCAGTCTGGACTGTAAAAGATCACATCAGCTCCTCTAACTATTGAACCCTCTGTTGCTACTGCATTTCTAGTTGTGTTGCTAATTTTCCCCATTTGAGCCATCTCTTGTTTGTTGGTCCCATTGATATTTATTGGACAGCCTTGTCCGAGAGTCCTCACTTTTTCCCACAGGAAGCTAGAGCTTCAAATCTGTTTGAGGGCATAAGTTGCTCTCTGTGCTCCTATTCTAACTGTTCCTTCCCGACTTTGCCTGCCCCTCAGGTAGGCACCCGTCTTTCCTCCTCCACTGCCTGCTTGGATCTCTCATCAATGTAACTACCCTGTCAAAGTCTTGCTCCAAGAACTGCTCACCCTTCCTGATGTGTTGAATTGTCTCTATCTCCTTCTCAAACCCTGAGATTTTGAGCTCAAACAATGTGAGTTGGCGATACTTCCCATAAACAGGTTTGCCCAAGTCAATACCCTGGTGTTCGAAAGTCCAACAGCTTGCAGGGAAAACAAATCACTGTCCTTTCCTGTGCTACCATTTTACGAGTTAATTGGTTTGTTCGACTTTAAAGTTTCTATTACTTCTGCGCAATGTTCCCGCTAATTTTGTTTTGGCTGCGCTGTCCATTCACAGTTTCGCACTTGCGTGAAATTTAACATTGAAAAAGTTGGTCCCGAGCTGCGCGGGGGAATGTTGCTTCTGTATAATATCAGCTAGTCTACTTAGTATCTCCTTTCCCCTCTACACCTAGTTCCCACTCTCACCAAATTCACATTTTAGAAGCCCTTACTCTCACTCTGTTATCAGCTCACTCTGCAATGTTAAGCTAGAACTCTTGCAACTACCTCCCTATATATACCTTTCTGACAGAAACCAGCTTCAACTGGTTAGTAGCCCCCAATCACATCGTATCTGATTAACAGCTGGCCAGTAACCAATTTACAGTTGACTGACAGTGCTGCCAGAGGGACTGGAGTGCATCATTACCCCCGGCAACCAAATTTTAATTTGATTTTATATGTTTTAAAGTTTAATTTGCTTTAATTGCCGGATTTTTAGTGTCCCCCTCCCCTTTTATAGGGGGCACTTGTAAAATATATAGTTTTAATGCCCCCCCCCAAAAAAATCACAAAAAAAACACAAAAACCCCCCCCAAAAAAACATTTATTAGAAAAAGGGGCAGTTAAGTGTCTGGAGTGTCCCCCAGATCGGGGGGCACTTGATCTAATGTTTATTTTGTTCCCCCCCCCCCCCCCCCCCGCCCAAAAGAGTTGACTGACAGTGCTTTGTTTCTTATCTAATTAAAGAACTAGATAGTGACATTTAATCCTAAATTCAAAGCAGTTAATTTCAATAACTAATTAAATGATTCATGAGAAATTGTTACAGATCTATGGATCTACACGTATAGGTTTTGTTTTCCTGTGGATTGTATCGTGTGAAACCTGCTAATCCATGATTTGCACCTGAGCTGCACAGAGAGAAATGTACTGTTTTTCCACCTGAAAAGTGTTTGGAGTGTTCCCCCATTTAATAAGGAGGCACTTGATTTAACGTTATTTTTGTTTTGCAACAAAAGAGTTGTACTGTTTTTCTTCAAATTAAAGGAGAACTTGGTGATATTTGAACCTAAATTCTAAGTAGTAATTTCAATTATTGATTGAGTGATTCACGAGAGATTGTTAAAAGTATTTGGATCTATAGACATTAATGTTGGCCCTAATAGTCCTTCCCTGCAAGTCTGCATTCATCGAACTTAACTCATCTGGATTTGCAAGTTCAGCTCATTTGCATGACTCCGACATGGCCTTGGCGAAAGCATCATGGGTCTCCACACCTTTACTCTTGGGAACTAAGCTTTGCCCGGGTGGGTTAGAGCATGGGAAGGAAGACTTGCATTTAAATAGCACCTTTCATGATCATTTTGGAGTGTAGTCACTGTTGTAATGTGGGAAACGCAGCAGCCAATTTATGCATAGCAAGCTTCTACAAGCAGCAATGTGATAATGACCATAACATTTGTTTTGTTATGTTGATTGAGGGATCAGGCCAGGACAGGTCAGGTCAGACCAGGACACCATGGATAACTCCCCTGATCGTCTTCGAAAAGGAATAATGTTTTTTCCCCCCGTGAATTGTCTTATGTGAGACCTGTGCGCATATGATTTGTAATTTATTGCGATTTTAAGATAAAGTATAATAAAAACCCTTATTAATTCTTGGAGGTGCTCTTTCTGTCATATTTCTTATCATTACTTTCATCGCATGAATTTCCTTCTTTGGTGTTTCTTTATATTAAAATAGATTAAAAGGTAAGATGGTAGCGAAGCAGTGGCAGACATTTAAGGAGATATTTCATAACTCTCAACAAAGATATATTCCAGTGAGAAAGAAAGACTCTACGAGAAGGATGAACCATCCGTGGCTAACTAAGGAAGTTAAGGACGGTATCAAATTGAAAGAAAAGACATTCAATGTTGCAAAGATTAGTGGTAGGCCAGAAGATTGGGGAATTTTTAGAAACCAGCAAAGGATGACTAAAAAAATAATAACGAGGAAGAAAATAAACTATGAGAGTGAACATGCAAGAAGTATAAAAACAGACAGTAAGAAACTCTACAAGTATATAAAAAGGAAGAGAGTAGCTAAAGTAAATGTTGGTCCCTTCAAGGATGAGACTGGGGAATTAATAATGGGAAACAAGGAAATCGCAGAGACTTTCAACAAATATTTTGTATCTGTTTTCACACTAGAAGACATTAAAAGCATCCCAACAATAGTAGATAATCAAGGGGCTAAAGGAAGTGAGGAACTTAAAACAATCACTGTCACTAGAGAAAAAGTACGAGGCAAAATAATGGGATTAAAGGCTGACAAGTCCCCTGATGGTCTGCATCCTAGGATCTTAAAATAAGTGGTTGCAGAGATAGTGGATGCATTGGTTGTAATCTTCCAAAATTCCCTCGATTCTGGAAAGGTCCCAGTGGATTGGAAAACCGCAAATGTAACACCCCTATCCAAGAAAGGAGGGAGACAGAAAGCTGGAAAATATAGACCAGTTAGCCTAACATCTGTCATTGGGAAAATGCTGGAATCCATTATTAAGGGAATAGTAGCAGGACATTTAGATAATCATAATACAATCAAGCAGAGTCAACATGGCTTTTTGAAAGAGAAATTGTGTTTGACAAATTTGCTGGAGTTCTTCGAGGATGTAACAATCAGGGTGGATAAGGGGAACCAGTAGATGTAGTGTATTTGGATTTCTAAAAGGTATTTGATAAGGTGCCACGTAAAAGGTTACGGCACAAAATAAGAGCTCATGGTGTTGAGGTTAATATATGAGCATAGATAGAGGGTTGGCTAACTAACAGAAAACAGAGAGTCTGGATAAATGGGTCATTTTTCAGGTTGGCAAACTGTGGAGTGATCAGTGCTGGGAGCTCAACTATTTACAATCAATATTAATAACTTGTATGAAGGGACTGAGTGTACTGTAGCCAAATGTGCTGACGATACAAAGATAGGTGAGAAAGCAAGTTATGAGCAGCACACAATGGGCCCAAGTTTCCAAGTTTCCAACTGGTGGAGAATGGACTATCTTATAAATAGCAATTCTCCACATTTTTTTTTCTGCAGTTCTAGTCAGTTCGAATAGTTTCACTTTGGAACAGAATTTTTTCTTCAAAAGGGGGCGTGTCCGGCCACTGACGCTTGATTTCAAAGTTTCCACAGTGAAAACGTACTCCAAACTAACTTAGAATGGAGCAAGTGAAGATTTTGTAGAACTGAAAAAGCCTTGTCTACACATTAAAAAATCAGGCGCAGGTTACAAATTAGGCGTCCAGAACGAGGTGGGGGGGGGGAGGAGGGGGGGAAGGGAAGTCATTAAATTCTATAATAAATCCTTATTTATACTTATACAAATATTATACAAATAAATCCAACCTGAATAAAAATTTATAAGCAAAGAAAAGATTAAATAAACTATCTTCCTACCTGTGTGAAAGTGCTTCAGCCAGGGAGAATGCTGCAGGAAGCCTCACAAGTTGAGGCAGCCGTTCGTTCCCGCGGGGGGAGGAAGGAGACAGCCGTTCGTTTCCGCAGGGGGGGGGGGGGAGAAAGCCGTTTGTTCCCGCGGGGGGGGGAGGAGGAAGGCGTTCCCGACGGCGGGCGGGGGGGTGGGAGGGAGGGAGTGCGGGCCCGACCGACCGACCGAACGCAGCGGGGGGGGGGGGGGGAGGAAGCCGTTCCCGACGGCGGGCGGCGGGGGGAAGGAGACAGTGAGAAGGCTGCAGGAAGCCTCACAAGTTCAGCAGCCATTCCCCGACGGCAGGGGGTGGGGAGGCCGTCGGGAAACGACTGCCTCAACTTTCTGAGGCTTCCTGCAGCCTTCTCACTGCTGCAGGAAGCCTCAGTGCTGATGTGCTGATGGCAATGTGCTTTTATTAAAAAATGTTCAAAAATTAAACAGCTACAAAGAACTACAAAAATGGCCGAGTGCCAATGTTTCCTTCACACTGCGCGTGCGCGAACGCTCCAACGCGCACGCGCAGGGTTGCCGGCAGGAAAAAAACTAATTTAAATGGTACCCGCCCCCTCCCACTTACAAAATCGGCGCGAGTGGTAGGCTCCGCCCCCCTGGGCGCCGCGCCAAGCAGACATGGAGCTGCAGGGTGCTCCAGAATCGCGCGTTTTTTTTCCGGCGCCGTTTTCGGCGCGAAAAACGAGCGCCCAGCTCGGAGGGGCGCCCGTTTTTTATCGTGTGGAAACTTGGGGTCTATGAGTCTACAAAGAGATATAGGTAGGTTAAGTGAATGGACAAAAATTTGGCAGATTAGAAAAGCAAATTATTATTTAAATGGAGCTTGACTACAGAATGCTGCAGTACAGAGGGATCTGGGTGTTCTCGTACATGAAACACAAAAAGTTAGCATGCACTTACAGCAAGTAATTAGGAAGACAAATAGAATGTTAGCCCTTATTGAAAGGGGGATGGAGTATAAAAGTTGGGAAGTCTTGCTACAACTGTACCACAACTGCGTACAGTTTTGGTCTCCTTAATTAAGGAGGGATATACTTGCATTGGAGGCAATTTAGAGAAGGATCACTAGGTTGATTCCTGAGATGAAGGGGTTGTTTTATTAGGAAAGGTTGAGCAGGTTGGGCCTATATTCATTGTTTGGAAGATTGAGAGGTGACCTTATTGAAACATATAAGATTCTGAGGGGGCTTGACAGGGTAGATGCTGAGAGGATGTTTCCTTTCGTGGGGGAAATTTGGAACCAGGGGACATAGTTTCAAAATAAGGGGTCGCCCATTTAAGACAGAGATGAGGAGGAATTTCCTCTCTCAGAGGGTCGTGATTCTTTGGAATTCTCTACCCCAGAGAGCTGTGGAGACTGAGTCATTGAATATATTCAAGGCAGAGTTAGACGGGTTTTTGAACTACAGGGGAGTCAAGGGTTATGGGGAACAGGCAGGAAAGTGGAGTTGAGGCCAAGATCAGATCAGCCATGAACTTATTGAATGTTGGAGCAGGCTCGCAGGACTGAATGGCCGACTCCTGCTCCTATTTTTTATGTTCTTTTGTATATTGTTTGGGCATTTTTTCAGGTTAATTGTTTTAGGGGGGAAGAAGAGGAGCAGATGTTGGGGAGAGGAGGGTGGAGAAAGAGGGATAGGCAAGGGAGGAATAGGAAGGGACAGAGAAAGGTGGGGAACTTTATTACATTTTGAGAACAATCTGTAAATTTGCTTTCTTCCTTCGCATCGGATGACCGATGGAGCTTACCAGCGGTTCACCTGTTCCGGGGATGAAGAGCACGGAGCCATTATGAGCTCAGGGCTTCATTTAAATGAAACCTGCTTCCCAATAAAGCTTGCCGCATTCAAGCTGGCCCAATATTGAATGGCCCAGATGCCTGGGGGGGGGGGGCGGGGATTTATGATTGTTGAAGGGAGGAACCTGGGGAAGCAACAGCCCTGATTATTTCCATGGGATTCTACCTGGTCCCACAAGAATGATTTAAAACTTACCTTTTGCAGGGATTCTTCAGCTCTATCACCAGTGAAACTGGCCAGAGAGTACATGGTGCATATTGCAACCAATTCTATCCTAAAATCACAATTGGGGTCCTATGTACATCATAGGAAACAGATAGGCATAGTGGTAGGTCCCTGTGAAAGTGGCAGCAAACCAATTGTCGACATTAACGGGCAGTAAGCCTACCAATGCCAATTTCAGAGAGTTACCAATGCTGATTTTGGCAAGTTAGAATCCACCACATTATCTTTTCATTGTATGCATCCCATGGTCAATGTGGATTAGATTGCTTTTCCTTCATTGTGAATAAGAACTCTCAGTGAGCGAAATTCTCCAGCGCTCCATTTGTGGGGGGTGACCAAGTTGGTGTGGGACTTCCTGTGAACTGCGTGGAAATCCCACCCCAGCCGCGAAATTGCAGTCACTGCCCCTCATAGGAAGTGGAGCACAATGTCACGCGCTCCACTTCCTTTTGGGGCAGGTTCAGGGGTGCTATTCTGGCGGGTTCAGCAGTGCTACAGACTATTACGCGTACCACTTGTGCATTTCAATGCACCTCCCCTTCCGTTAAAGGGGAGGGCTGCTGCGAACTCTGCAGGCCCTTCGATGACCTCCACTGGGCCACCAGGGCTGAGTGGTGCCAGGTTGCACGATGGTGGCCTGGACCACACGACAGCAGATTACAACGGGCCGACGGGTGAGTCGGACGGAAAATAAAGGCGGCGTGCGGTGCAGCGCACCTCCCCTTTAACTTCCGTCCAGGGAACAGAGGTTGGCCTGGTTCATGACCTGCGAGGCTGGCGGTGACACCGCTCATGGCCAATTTCCGCCGCAGGGTGGAAAAGAGTTGCCGCAGGGGCGATAAGGGGTTGGCGCGCACGGCAATGATGTCATCGTTGGTTGCGCGGTGGTCTGAGGCACTACTAGTGGGGCGCCGCGCTATCGTTTTAGCGCCTCCGCCAATTCCCACACAATTTCGTGGGAGCTGATAGCGCCCCCCCCCCCCCATGGGCGAAAACTGTTTCACCCCCCCCCCCCCCCCAACGAGGCACGAACGAGAGGCGCAGAACAGGGCAATTTAAACCTCTCATTGTCTACTCCAGGACCAATGGCCTGTAATTACAAGAAATCTGAATTAAAAATGTGATGTATGTAAACACTACCAAAGTGTAAGACTTGCCACCAGGGGGAAGACCCAAGGGTCTTGGGTCCCTGTGGAAGACCCAAGAGTCATCTGCACACCCTGGGCAAGCAGGTATAAAAGGCAGACTACCATGCTGCCTCCTCACTCTGGAGTTACAATAAAGAGACCAAGGTCACAACAGTTTGAGTTTAAGATGTACAATCTTGTGGAGTTATTCTAAATGTAACAATTGGCGATGAGTAACAGATCACGAACTTTCACGCAGTTATGGCTGCCATTGGTATTCTTGAGAGATTTGTTGAGGGTGATGATTGGGAAGCCTTCGTTGAGTGTCTTGACCAGTACTTCGTGGCCAACGAGCTGGAAAAGGAAGAAACCGCAGGGCGATTCTCCTCAATGCTTGCGGGTCCTCGATATATGGTCACATCAAAAATCTGCTAGCATCGACGAAACCAATGGAGAAGACATATGAAGAACTGTGCATGCTGGTTCGGGAACACCTCAAGCCGAAGCAGAGCATCTTGATGGCCAGGTATCGCTTTTATACGCACCACCGCTCCGAGGGCCAGGACATGGCGAGCTATGTCGCTGACCTAAGACGCCTTGCGGGACCGTGCGTATTTACTGAATTTTTGCGGGATGTGTTGCGGGACTTTTTCGTGCTTGAAATTGACCACGATGTCATTCTTCGCAAACTGCTGTCTGCCGAATCCCTAGATCTGAGCAAGGCCATCACGATAGTCCAAGCTTTTATGTCCACGAACGATAGCACCAAACAGATATCATTGCAGCATCGGAACTCACCAGCAAGTATTGTGCATAAAATAATGCCTTCAGCAGGCAGAACTGTACATGGCAGGGCCTACACACCCGCAGAGGCCAGACCTAGGATGACTCAGAGCTCGCCGGGGGGGCGTGCATGCGAATCCATTAGCACCATGTTGGCGCTGCGGGGATAGTCATCGAACCCATCAACGTTGATTCAAACACTGCATGTGCAAGGGCTGTGGAACAATGGGTCACCTCCAGCGAATGTGCAGACGTGCTGCGACTCACCACGTGGCAGAGTCGGCAGAAGATGACTGATCCGGCGTGGATCACGCTGAACGAGTAAGAGAGGCAACTCCACCCGAGGCTGAAGAGGAAGTGTATGGGGTACACACCTTCATCACCAAAAGCCCTCTGATAATGTTAAAAGTCAAATTAAACGTCATTCCAGTTTCCATGGAATTGGACATGGGAGCGAGTCAGTCAATTATGAGCCAGAAGGCTTTTGAGAAGCTGTGGGGCAACAAGGCACAAAGGCCAAAACTAAGCCCGATCCACACCAAGCTGCGCACTTACACCAAAGAGCTCATACCAGTCATTGGCAGTGCGGCAGTGAAGGTATCGTACAATGGAGCTGTGCATGATTTACCACTATGGATTGTACCAGGCGATGGCACAATGCTGTTTGGCAGAAGCTGGCTAGGAAAGATCCGATGGAACTGGGACGACATCAAAGCACTGTCTTCGGAGGATGACGCCTCGTGCGCTCAAGTGCTAAACAAATTCCTGTCGTTATTCAAGCCAGGCATCGGAAAATTCACAGGCGCCACAGTGCAGATCCATTAGTTCCTGATGCACGACCCATTCATCACAAGGTCCGAGCGGTTCCATACATGATGCAAAAGAAAATCGACATCGAGCTGGACAGACTTCAATGCGAGGGGATCATATCACCAGTCGAGTTCAACGAGTGGGCCAGTCCAATTGTGCCGGTGTTGAAGAGCGACAGGACGGTCAGAATCTGCGGGGACTACAAGATAACGATCAACCGAGTCTCGTTACGGGACCAGTACCCACTACCCAAAGCAGATGACGTGTTTGCAACACTAGCAGGGGGGAAATTGTTCACCAAGCTGGATTTAACCTCTGCCTACATGACACAAGAGCTGGCTGAACCTTCAAAAAAATTGACATGCATCAACATGCACAGAGGACTGTTCATACACCACAGATGCCCCTTTGGGATTCGCTCGGTGGCGGCCATCTTCCAGAGGAACATGGAGAATCTGCTGAAATCGGTTCCGCACACCATGGTGTTCTAAGATGAAATCTTGATCACTGGCTGCAACACCACCGAACACTTGCACAATTTGAAAGAGGTTTTCAAGCGATTGGAAAGAGTGGGACTCAGGCTGAAATGCTCCAAGTGTGTTTTCCGGGTGACAGAGATCGAATTTCTGGGGAGAAAGATTGCGGCGGACGGCATCAGACCCACGGTCTCCAAGACGGAGGTCATCAAAAATGCACCCAGACCACAGAATATGACGGAGCTGCGTTCGTTCCTGGGACTCCTCAACGATTTTGATAACTTTCTACTGGGGTTGAGCACTTTGCTGGAAACATTGCATTTATTGCTACGCAAGGGTGATGACTGGGTTTGGGGTAAATCTCAAGAGACAGCCTTTAATAAGGCCAGAAACCTGCTATGTTCTAACAAGTTACTTGTATTGTATGACCGTGTAAACGTTTAGTACTAGCTTGTGATGCATCTTCGTATGGGGTCGGTTATGTGTTACTGCAAGCCAATGTGTCAGGCAAACTGCAACCGGTTGCATATGCGTCCAGAAGCTTTTCTGAGGCTGAACAAGCCTACAGTATGGTTGAAAAGAAGCATTAACATGCGTATATGGCGTTAAGAAAATGCACCAATACCTATTTGGGCTCCGGTTCGAGCTCGAAACCGACCACAAGCTGCTCATTTTGTTGTTCTCAGAAAGCAAAGGTATTAACCCCAATGCTTCATCCTGCATCCAAAGATGGGCACTAAAGTTATCTGCGTATGATTATGCAATCCGCCTCAGACCAGGCACTGAGAACTGCGGATGCCCTCAGTCAGCTACTATTACCCACCATCGGGGTGGAAAGGGCGCAACCCACAGACTTGCTTCTTGTAATGGATGCTTTTGAGAGCGAGGGGTCACCCATCATGGCTTGCCAGATCAGGACCTGGACTAGCCAGGACCCGGTGCTATCACTAGTAAAAAGCTGCATCCTCAATGGGAGGTGGTTGGCGGTCCCAGTGGAAATGCAAGACGAAATTAAGCTTTTTCATCGATGCAAGGACGAAATGTCCATCCATTCGGACTGCATCCTAATTGGGGAATCGTGTCATTTTACCAAAAAAGGCAGGGAAACGTTTATACGCGACCTTCACAGTACCCACCCAGGCATAGGCATGATGAAAGCTATCACCAGGTTGCACGTTTGGTGGTCTGGCATTGACTCGGATTTGGAGTCATACGTACACCAATGTAACGCTTGCTCACAGTTGAGCAACGCACCAAGGGAGGCCCACCGAGTCTGTGGTCATGGCCCTCCAAACTGTGGTCAAGGGTCCACGTAGATTTCGCTGGCCCCTTTCTAGGAAAGATGTTCCTAGTAGCAGTGGACGCTTAATCTAAATGGATTGAATGTATAAAAACGTCGTCATGTACGTCCACTGCCACCATTGAAAGCCTCCGGGCCATGTTCACCATCCATGATTTGCCCGACGTCATTGTTAGTGACAATGGATCATGCTTCACCAGCACGGAATTCAACAAGTTCATGACCCACAATGGCATCAAGCATGTCAGGTCTGCGCCGTTTAAGCCCGCACCCAATGATCAAATGGAACGGGCAGTCCAAACCATCATGCAGAGCTTGAAACGCATGACGGACGGTTCCCTGCAGACCCGGTTATCTCGGATTCTGCTCAGCTACCTCACACGACCCCACTCGCTTACTGGGGTTCCCCCTGCAGAATTGCTAATGAAGAGAGCACTCAAAACCAGGCTCTCCTTAGTCCATCCGGATCTCAATGGTCATGTAGAAACCCAGCGTCACCGGCATAACATGTACTATGATCGCGCGACTGTATCACGTGACATTGAGGTCAATGACCCTGTGTTTGTTCTTAATTATGGTCATGGTCCCAAATGGGTTGCTGGCACTGTGTTAGCCAAGGAGGGGAATAGAGTGTTTGTTGTCAAACTTTTGAATGGACAAATGTGCAGAAAGCACTTGGATCAGACCAAACTGTGGTTCACTGACAACCAAAAACAGTTTGAAGAGGACATCCACACACACCCAACCAGCAACTGACCTCGCGGTCAACCATGAGGATAAACCCACCATGCGCGACAATCCGATCAGACCAGCCACACCGCAGTGCAGCAATGATCCGACCGACTCACCCATGCCAGGACTTCAACTCAAGCGATCCACCCGGGAACACAGAGCCCCGGATCGTCTCAACTTGTAAATAACTTGTACATAAGACTTTGTGGGGGAATGATGTTATGTATGTAAACACTACCAAAGTATAAGACTTGCCTCAAGGGGGCACACCTGTGGGAGACCCAAGGGTCACCTGCACACCTGGGCAAGCAGGTATAAAAGGCAGACTACCATGCTGCCTCTTCACTCTGGAGTTACAATAAAGTGACCAAGCTCACAACAGTTTGAACTTAAGATGTATAGTCTTGTGGAGTTATTCTAAACGTAACAACAAAGAAGTCAGAGCCCAGGTTTAGGAAGAATGATAAAATTGGGGCTGCATTCATCGTGATGCTAGTGCACTTGCATAGGCGGCAGGAGGGTTGGTCTCATTGAATTTCACATGGAAAGACCCTCCCATTCATTTCAATATGTTCCCTGCACATGGACGTAAGGCTGCATTTTGTTTTGCTGGGATTTGTAAAATTTAGTGAGCCAGCAACTTTTAATTGGATGCTGTTCACGACCAAAAGGGTGTTTGCTTTTTTTCAACCACTTAAGTAAGGTGTGAAAGTATAGATAGACTTGTTGAAATATGTGCAATGAGTGATGCGTCTAAGATTTTCTCATTCAACAATGACTCTTTAGAAGTCTTGTAACAAAAGATGCAGCAAAAGAAGAATGACACTCAGGTGGCAAAGGTCACCTGCGGTTAAATCTGAGGTGCAAGCTACAAGGATGGAGGCAGCTGAGTGAATGAATGCAGTCTCAGGTTCATCCTGCCTAAGAACACATAGGAAAGCAGTTCATTGGCATCAGGAGATGCACCAAGGTGGGTGTAGCCACCCTTGTATACGTACTTACTCTTTATCTGTAGAAGATATGAAACCAAAATAAATGTTCCTCTCTATCACCTTCAGAGAGATAGCTTGCAAACCATGAAAACATTTACCCTTTTTGCCACATTTGTTCATACCACAGAAGCTGTAGGGCAGAATTGCAGTGAGGTAAAGTAATAGCTTTTTAAATTTCATATTCCAGCATCAGCAGTATTTTGCTTTTGTAAAGTTATAGCTTGCACATAGCAGTTCAAAGTTCAGCTCATAAAGAATATAGCTATTTTAGAAACATGGGAACATAGAAATTTACAGCGCAGAAGGAGGCCATTCTGGCCCATCGTGTCCGCGCCGGCTGACAAAGAGCCACACGGCTCTTGGTAAAAAGGTAAAGAGCACCCAGCCCAGCCAATCTGCCTCACCACAACTGCGACACCTCTTATATTAAAAACATTCTACACTCCACCCCTATTTTGCAATGATCTGGCACAAGAAAAGGGGTGGTGTGGTGAAAAGGTGCTGTTTGTGTGCTCTGGCAATTGCTAACATCTTCCCAAATATGTTCTGCTCACAGATAAAGGTGATATATAATCACTAAAGGAGGATGAAGATAGATAATGGTTAAATCACATTGATTAGCACATACAGAATAGACCTGGACCTTTTCAATCACAAATTTGTGGAAGGAATTGGCACAGGAGAGTTTGGAGAGATGGCGACTCCAATAGTGCAGATAACATTTGTATTTTTTAAGGCAATTATACACTTTAACTCAATTTGGAAGCAATGGCACTTTACGTTGCACATATTTTATAACTGCATTCCCCTTATGTTCCAGTAAAGAAAAAGTGGTAACAATTCAAAAAGCATGGTACAAATTTAAATTTTCCTTGCATGAAAGTGCAATTGTTTCTTTTTTCGCCCTCAGCATCTAAATCTGTGAACTGGAACACATGCTCATTATTTCAGACCTGGATTTTGCTGCATGAACAAGCTATATTTGGCTACATGGTTCATCATCTTTTCCAGGTTCCTTTGATTAACTTCTAGTTGTTATTTGTACAGAATGTGGATTTTACAAAGCTGATGTGTAAAATCTCCATACAAGATGGCGATTTTTTAACAACAAACCAGCTTCAGTCGACATTGAGCTCTGTGTCATTTGTTTATGTTTCCCACAGCATATGGGCCGGAATCTTCCCAGCCCTGCGAGTACGGGTTTGGAGGCAGGCCCGCTGTCAAAATGGCTTTGATTGATAGTGGGTCGGGACCCCGCTGTAAACACGTCTCCGTGTCAGTTTCTCAGCTGTCAGGTCTGAGTGTGGATTGCAAACACGACAGCAACCAGTAAATTAAGGTCGTTAAGAGGTAGTGAAATGCTACTTAAAAGGCTTAAAAGCAGGCACTTACAAATTTACCACCTTTTTGTCGGGTTTTCTGTTCCTCTGAGAACACGCCAGATAAATGGAGTCGGGCTCTCAGTGACTCTCTTTTGCTTTGGCATCAGACCGGCTTCCTGTTAATTGGCCTGGAATCCAACAGGGCAAGATTAAGAAGCCCAATTATCGCAAGATTGCTGTTAGAGGGCGGGCTGCAGCTAGGAACCCATTCCCCACACACCACCAATGCCACCCACCCCCAACTCACACCAGTTGGTGAAATCGCGGCCCATTTGTTGTGTATGCAATAACTCAGTAGACTGAATACTGTAAACTCCGAACAGGTACAAACCTGGCTCTACTTTATTCGGGCCCAATGTGATTACATTACAAGATGGCTGGCCTTTTATACCTGGGCCGCACACACCTGCGCACAGCTCAATGACCTCCGACAGTGGCGCCACCTGGTGGCTAGTAAACCTAAGCATACATACATGACAATATCCCCTTTAAGATATTAGTAACGGTCTTTTTACAAATTGAGATGGTCTGGGGCTTTCCGCTCCCTGGTTGAACATCTCAGTTCAACTCCAGCCTTGGGCGAGCATTCTGAGTCTGTTATGACTGGGGGCTGGGTAGCCGATCTGATGGGAGTGGCGATGACCATGTCAGGGATTGAAAGTCCAGATTGATTGATGACAGCGGAGTCCTCTAATGACTGAGAGTAGGTTGGTTGGTCACTGATTGTGTCTTCCTCAGACTGCTCTGGTTCATCCGTATGCCGCAGCTTTATCTGATCGACATGTTTCTTGCATGTCTGCCCATTCTTGAGCTTAACGATAAACACTCTGTTACCCTCCTTGGCCATAACAGTACCGGCCATCCAGTTGGGATCTTGACAATAATTTAGCACATACACAGGATAATTGATAGAAATGTCACGTGACACAGTAGCGCGATCATGACACCCTTGCTGACTTTGATGTCTGTATTCGATACGATTATTCAAGTCAGGGTGGACAAGAGAGAGCCTGGTCTTGAGACCTCTCTTCATCAATAGTTCAGCAGGGGAGACCCCGCTAAGCGTATGGGGCCTTGTCCTGTAACTAAGCAATATGCGTGGCAAGCGAGTTTGCAGTGAACCTTGAGTTACATGTTTCATACTCTGCTTGATGGTTTGGACGCACGTTCTGCTTGTCCATTGGATGTGGGTTTGAATGGTGCTGACCTCACATGTTTGATACCATTGAGTTTCATGAACTCTTGAAACTCCATACTGGTGAAGCAAGATCTGTTATCGCTTACAACGATGTCAGGCAGACCATGCGTTGCAAACATGACAGGAAGGCTCTCAATGGTAGCTGTGGATTGCTGGATGACATGATTGTACACTCTATCCACTTGGAATAATCCACCACAACTAAGAACATCTTTCCCAGGAAGGGACCTGCAAAGTTGATGTGGATCCTGGACCAAGGTTTAGATGGCCACGACCACAGACTCAACGGCGATTCCGCTGATGCTTTACTAAGCTGCATGCAAGTGTTGCACTGATGCACACATGATTCCAGATCAGACTCAATTCCAGGCCACCATACATGACACATGCCAATGGTTTTCATCATGACAATACTGGGATGTGTACTATGTAGATCATGCACAAATTTCTTTCTGCCTTTCTTGGGCATAACAACACAATTACCCCACAGTATACAATCTGATTGAATGGATAGTTTGTCGATGCGACGGATGTAAAGTTTGGTCTCCTCACACATTTGCTTGGGTATGGCAGACCAATCACCACTAAGGATACAACATTTCACAACCAATAATATTGTGTCCTGGCTGATCCAGGTCTTAACTTGTTCGGCTGTGACAGGGCTTCCTTCACTTTCAAAAGCATCCATGACTCACAGTAGGTCTGCCGGTTGTGGCGTTTCCACCTCTGGTGTGGGCAACGGCAGACGGGTCAATGCATCGGCACAATTCTCAGTGCCAGGTCTATGGCAAATGACGTAATCATAGGCAGATAATGTCAGCGCCCACCTCTGGATGCGGTACATTGATACCTTTGTTTTCTGAAAACAATGAAATGAGTGGCTTGTGATCTGTTTCCAGTTCAAACCGAAGATCAAACAGGCACTGATGCATCTTTTTAACCCCATACACACAGGCTAGTGCTTCTTTCTCTACCATGCTGTAGGCTCTTTGCGCCTTTGAAAACCGTTTTGAAGCATATGCAACAGGTTGTAATTTGCTCGACTCATTAGCTTGTTGGAGCATGCAACCAACTCCATATGATGAAGCATCGCAGGCCAATACTAGACGCTTACACGGATCATAATGTACCAGCAGCTTGTTAGACATGACGGTTCTGGAGACGGACTTCAGTAGACTCTCCATGTTCCTCTGAAATATGGCTGCAGCTGAGTGAATTCCAAAAGGGCACCTGTGTAGATAAACAGTCCTTTATGAGTGTTGATGCATGTAAGTCTCTTCGACGTCTCGATCAGTTCCTGTGTCATGTAGGCCAACATCAGATCTAGTTTTGTGAACAACTTCTCCCCTGCTAGCGTTGCAAACAGGTCATCAACCTTTGTTAACGGGTATTGATCCTGTTTCGAAACTCGGTTGATCGTAACCTTGTAGTCTCCACAAATCCTGGGAACAATGGGGCTGGCCAATTCATTAACTTCGATCGGTGATATGACCCCTTCACGCTGGAGCCTGTCCAGTTCGACCTTCTCCTTCATCATTTACGGAACTGCCCGAGCTTTATGATGGACGCGTCTTGCTCTTGCATCTGAGTCCACGTGGAATTGCACCTTGGCTCCCGTGAAATTGCCAATGCCTGGTTCAAACAGCGAGGGGAACTTGCTCAGCGCTTGAGCACATGGAGTATCCTCCTCCAACGACAACGCTTTGATCTCGTTCCAGTTCCATTTGATTTTTTCTAACCAGTTCCTGCCGAACAGCGTTGGACCATAACGGTAAATTGTGAACCGCACCATCATACGACACCTTGATTACTGCACTGCCAATCACCGTTATGAGTTCTTTAGTGTATGTGCGCAACTTGGCATTGACTGGACTCAGCTTATGCCTCACAGCCTTAGTATCTCACAGCCTGTCGAATGTCCTCTGGCTCATTATTGACTGACTTGCACCAGTGTCCAATTCCATTGATACCAGCACACCATTAAGTTTTACATGAATCATTATCGGTTGGCTCTTTGTTAGGAACAAATACAGTCCATACACTTCCTCCTCTGGTATCTCGGATTGCATATCCGGATCTGTGCTAGACTGGTCATCATCCTCCACGTGGCGTGTCACAGCACACTTGCTCAGTTGCGGACACATGCCCTGGAGATGCCCCACTCTCGAACAGCCTTTACAAATATACTGTTTAAACAGACACTGATGATGCCGATGATTTCCCCCACAATGCCAACACGGTGATATCGGATTCATTCCCGTTGGCGGACTTTGAGCAGCCACAGGTTTCGCAGTCGGGTAGGCCCTGCCATATGCAGCTCTGCTAAATGACGGTACTATCTTGTTTACAGTACTTGCCGAGTTCCGATTTTTCAATGATATCTGCTTTAAGCTTTTGTCCGTCGTCATACATGATTGGGCAATCGTGATGGCCTTGCTCAAATCCAGCGTCTCCGCCGCCGGTAGCTTACGCAGGATCACCTTGTGGTTGATGCCGATTATAAAGAAGTCCCGTAGCATGTCTGCCAAAGCAGTTTTGAACTTACATGGTCCAGCTAGGTTAGCAACGAATACCTCCTGGCCCTCAGAATGAACGTGCGTATAGAATCGATATCTTGAGATGATGATGCTTTCATCTGGTTTGAGATGGTCACGCACCAGAACACACAATGTTTCATAGTCCTTCTCCATTGGACTTAAGGGCGAGAGGAGATTCTTTATGAGTCCATAGATTTTCGGACCGCAAACCATGAGGAGGATCGCCCGGCTCCGAACTGTGTCTGCCTTTTTCTCCATTTTGTTGGCCACGAAGTACTGGTTCAAGCGGGCTACAAAGTCTGCCCAATCTTCTCCCTCCACGAATTGCTCCAGAATTCCAATTGTGCTCATTTTTGCATGCAAAGGTTCTTGTTACCTCGTCGCCAAATGTTGTGTATGCAATTACTCAATAGACTGAATACTGTAAACTCCGAAAAGGTACAAACCTGGCTCTACTTTATGAGGGCCCAATGTGATTGCATTACAAGATGGCTGGCCCAATGAGCTCCGAAAGTGGCGCCACCTGGTGGCTAGCAAACCCAAGCATACATACATGACACCATTATTGCAGCCATCAATAGGCCTGCAATGGGAATCCCTTGGTATGAGGTGCTGGAAAGAAGAGGAGGGTCCTGAAAGGATGGTATGTAGGTCAAAATGCAGAAGAGGTGCTCTGTGCCCAACTGACAGTACCCACACACCAACATCTGCAGACTGCAGGTGTTGATTTGGCAGATGACTAGCACAAGTAGGCTCCAACTTTCAAGGTAGGTTGTAGCAGGAGACATGATGGCACAGATAAATTTGAAGGCTTGAGTAACTCATATGTTCTTCAGAAGCACCCCAGCCACAACATGTCAAACTTTATGTGGTACTGCATGAAAGGGAGCATGCAAAGCCTGCTGGGCCATACCCACCAAGATGTCACCCACCATTTTTGTAGGAATTGTTGCACTAACCTGACAATGACTATGGGGAAGTGTTTTCATAGGGTCTGGGTCCGCAGAGCAGTGCCTTATCCTGTAATGACATCTGCTGCTAATATGCAACATAGGGCTGTCTCAGCAAGTGACAGCGCAGGTTAGCTATGGCCTCAAGCCTTCACATGGGGTTTCCTTTCCCTTTATTTTTGACTGTCATTTTTTAATCCCCAACTTCCTCAGCCTTGGTAAAGTCCATTAATAAGTTGATGCCTTTCTAAAAGCTTTCAACATTTTTGTTCCTCCATTGTTATACTTGCCTTTAATCATAGAATCAATGGGGGGAAAATTGTGCTCAGAGGCTTCCTTCGGACGAATGCCTCCAACCCGAAAAAATGTTATGAAAATACCTGGTGGTCACAGAGGCGCCTTCGATTGCAGTCGGAGGCCTTCATTCAATGCGCAGCATATGGGGAGATCACTTCCCCATACGTATGGAAATGCTGGAGTCACGTGGGCCTGGACCACCAATCACTATGCAGTATTCTCATTGATAAAAATGGGAACTCTGTTTGTACGGGCTCCCATTACTGTCAATGAGAATACCCTCATAAAACAAGAAACCCAGCATAATGAATTAAAAAATACACCTCACATATTTAAAATTAATTGAAATTAAATGTAATTAAATGTTTTAGAAAAGGAAAATATTTTTTGGAAATGTTTTTAATGTGTTTTAATAGTGTTAAAAATAAACTTACCTTAATGGACAGGGTTTATAACATAAAAATTAATGATTACATTTAATTTTTATATGTTTTAAAATTTTTACGCTGGTAAAAGTAAGCTATGCGCCTACTTTTACCAGGCGTAAGAGTTTGAGGGACAGTCGCTGGGTATGAGTTGGGCAAATTGCCCAAATCTCTCCCGCATGAATGTTTTTCTCCCGGGGCTGCGGAGAAATCTTGACAGATCGGAAAAGCCGGTTTTCAGCAGATGCGCATCTCGTCCTGAAAAACGACTTTTGCGAGGCCTCGCCGGATCTATGCACACTTCGTACATACACAGCGAGGCTGGAATTTTTGGCCCATGGAATCATAAAATGATGCTGCACACAGGGTGGGTATTTGACCCATTGTGCCTGTACCGACCCTTTGGTAGAGCTATCCAATTAATCCCACTCCCCTGCTCTTTCCCCATAGCCCTGCAAATATTTTCCCTTGATTTATCCAATTCTCTTTTGAATATTACTATTGAATCTGATTCCACCAGCCTTTCACGCAATGCATTTCAGATCATAACTTGTTGTGTAAAATAAAATTTCCTCATGTTGCCTCTGGTTCTTTTCCCAATCAGTCGCCAGAGTCAGTAACCAGAGGTCGCAGATTTAAGTCTGTGTCCTCTGGTTACTGACACTTATGCCACTGGAAGCAGTTTCTCCTTATTTACTCTATCAAAACCATTCATGATTTTGAACACCTCTACCACAGTACTGAAACGGCTCTCATCAAAGTCACAAATGACATCCTTTGTGACTGTGACAACGGCAAACTATCTCTCCTCATCCTTCTTGACTTGTCTGCAGCCTTTGACACGGTTGACCACTCTATCCTTCTCCAATGCCTCTCCAACTTTGTCCAGCTGGGTGGGATTGTATTTGCCTGGTTCCATTCTTATCTATCTCATCGTAGCCAGAGAATCACCTGCAACAGCTTCTCTTCCCACTCCCACATCATTACCTCTGGTGTCTCCCAAGGATCTATCCTTGGCATATACATGTTGCCACTTGGTGACATCATCTGAGAACATGTACGCTGATGACACCCAGCTCTACCTCACTACCATTTCTCTCGACTCCTCCATGGTCCCTAATTTGTCTGACATCCAGTTCATGATGAGCAGAAATTTTCTCCAATTAAATATTGGGAAGACCGAAGCCATTGTTTTTGATCCCCGCCACAAACTCTGTTCCCTACACGCTGACTCCATCCCTCTCCCCAACTTCTGTCTGAACCTTGCTATCATATTTGACTCTGAAATGAGCTGTCAACTAAATATCCACAGCATAATTAAGACCATCTATTCCCACTTCCATAACATCGCCCGTCTCTGCCCTTGCCTTAGCTTAACCGCTGCTGAAGCCCTCATCCATGCCTTTGTTACCTCTAGACTTGACTATTCGAACGCACTCCTGGCTGGCCTTCCACATTCTATCCTATGTAAACTAGAGGTGATCCAAAACTTGGCTGCCCGTGTCCTAACTCACACCAAGTCCCGTTCACCCATCACTCCTGTGCTTGCTGACCTACAGTGGCTCCCGTTAAGCAATGCTTCAACTTCAAAATTCTCATCCTTGTTTTCAAATCCCTCCATGGCCTCCCTATCTCTGTAATCTCCTTCAGCCCCATAACCCCCTGAGATGTCTGTGCTCCTCTAATTTTGCCCTCTTGAGCGTCCCTGATTATAATCGCTCAACCACTGGTGGCTGTGCCTTCTTTTGCCTAGGCCCTAAGCTCTGGAATTCCCTGCCTAAACCTCTCTGCCTCTCTACCTTTTTTTCCTCCTTCAAGACACTCCTTAAAACCTACCGCTTTGACCAAGCTTTTGGTCACCTGCCCCAATTTCACCTTATGTGGCTCGGTGTCAAATATTTTATCTCTTAATACTCCTGTGAAGCACCTTGGGACGTTTCACTACGTTAAAGGCGCTATATAAATACAAGTTGTTGTTGTAATAACGCAAAGCATCCTATATGCTTTTTTAAACAGCCTCAACTTGTCCTGCCACTGTCAAAGATTTGTGTACATACACCTAGGTCTCTCTGCTCCTGCACCCCCTTTAAAATTGTACAATTTAGTTCATATTGACTTTCCTCATTCTTCCCACCAAAATGTATCACTTCACACTTCTCTTTATTAAGTTTCATCTGCCTCGCGTCTGCCCATTTCACCAGTTTGTCTATGTCCTCTGTTACTATCACCCTCATTGCTTAGTACATTATCTTTTATGTCATCTGCAAATTAAGAAATTATGCCGATATACCAAAGTCCAGATCATTAATATATAGCAAAATGAGCAGTAGTCCTAATACTGAACCTTGGGGAAGACTATTGTATATCTCCCTCCAGTCTGAAAAACAATCTGTCCCTTAGCCAATTTTATATCCACTGTCCCTTGAATCCCATTGGTTTTAATTTTGCTAACAAGTCAATTATCTGGCACTTTTTAAGTGCCTTTTGAAAGTCCACATACACAACATCAACCACACTATCCTCATCAACTTTATAACTGTCTTGATTTCCTTTAAATTTCACCTATGTACAATTTGTTTTTCTGTCTCAGAAACCTGAACACAGATGCATAGATGAAATACAATCAGTGCCATTCCTCCACTTGAGCTGTGATGTAACATATCTCAGGCCTCGTGAAGAAATGCTTCCACTGACTAGATAGATCTGGAAGAGTGCTGCAATATAGCTCCCACAGAGTCTCTAGGATTGTTGATGTCTACTGCATGCTATACAACTTTGCCATCCAGAGGGGTCAACCCAGTGAGCCCGCTTCAGCGGAATACATGGAGGCGGAGGAGCATGAAGAAGTGGCAGACACTGAGGATGATCAGAAAGATCACATCTATCCTGCCAACTGCAAGAGCTCTTTGACAGCAGCTCATCGAGGAGCGCCTTGGCTGAAAATGTTCTATGCCCCTGTACCAAAAGTCCCTCTCAGCATTAGTCCCAGTCCTTCTGCCATTTTTACATTCTTTATCAAAATTCTTGTGCAGAGTTTCTTTGGTGAGTATTGTCAGTTTTTCCAGAAAGCCCCATGCATGTGTTTCGGTTCACCCAAACACATGCATGGGGCTTTCTAAAAAAAACTGACAATACTCACCGAAGAAACTCTGCACACGAATTTTGATAAAGGATGTATCTTTACATCTGCTATTAACTACCGGTGCAACCTCATAAGTGATCTACTACCAACTTTAGTGCGCCTATGAGCTGCTCCCTGAGTGTCGTCAGCTTGGGATGCAGAACACTTCTGGACCCATAATAAGGACTCTTGAGATGGCAGTCACTATGACCTCGAGGAGCTCAAATCTGTTAAGTCAGACTGCAGACTGTGTCACCTCGCCTGCTGCTGAGACAGTGTGGCTTAGCTGGCTTTTCAGCATCAGGACAGGCACTGACCGAGAGGGTGACCTGGGAGCAGGCATGCTGTCATCTTCAAAGAGGATAACATTGAGTGACCAACACGATTACCATCGTCTTTGCGACCATTTTGGCCGCGAGTTGAAAGATCCGCCATTAATATTCCACTTTAACATAAGAACATAAGAACATAAGAACTAGGAACAGGAGTAGGCCATACGGCCCCTTGAGCATGCTCCGCCATTCAATAAGATCTTGGCTGATCTGATCATGGACTCAGCTCCATTTCCCTGCCCGCTCCCCATAATCCCTTATCCCCTTATCGTTTAAGAAACTGTCTATTTCTGACTTAAATTTATTCAATGTCCCAGCTTCCATAGCTCTCTGAGGCAGCGAATTCCACAGATTTACAACCCTCTGAGAGAAGAAATTTCTCCTCATCTCTGTTTTAAATGGGCAGCCCCTTATTCTAAGATCGTGCCCTCTAGTTCTAGTCTCCCCCATCAGTGGAAACATCCTCTCTGCATCCACCTTGTCAAGCCCCCTCATAATCTGATACGTTTTGATAAGATCACCTCTCATTCTTCTGAATTCCAATGAGTAGAGGCCCAATCTGCTCAACCTTTTTTCATAAGTCATCCCCGGAATCAACCTAGTGAACCTTCTCTGAACTGCCTCCAAAGCAAGTATATCCTCTTGTAAATATGGAAATCAAAACTGCATGCAGTATTCCAGGTGTGGCCTCACCAATACCGTATATAGCTGAAGTAAGACTTCCCTGCTTTTATACTCCATCCCCTTTGCAATAAAGGCCAAGATTCCATTGGCCTTCCTGATCACTTGCTGTACCTGCATACTATCCTTTTGTGTTTCATGCACAAGTATCCCCAGGTCCCGCTGTACTGCAGCACTTTGCAATCTTTCTCCATTTAAATAATAACGTGTTCTTTGATTTTTTTTCTGCCAAAGTGCATGATCTCACACTTTCCAACATTATACTCCATCTGCCAAATTTTTGCCCACTCACTTAGCCTATCTATGTCCTTTTGCAGATTTTTTGTGTCCTCCTCACACATTGCTTTTCCTCCCATCTTTGTATCATCAGCAAACTTGGCTACGTTACACTCAGTCCCTTCTTACAAGTCGTTAATATAGATTGTAAATAGTTGGGGTCCCAGCGCTGATCCCTGCAGCACCCCACTAGTTACTGGTTGCCAACCAGAGAATTAACCATTTATCCCAACTCTCTGTTCTCTGTTAGTTAGCCAATCCTCTATCCATACTAATATATTAACCCCAACCCTGTGAACTTTTAGCTTGTGCAGTAACCTTTTATGTGGCACCTTGTCAAATGCCTTCTGGAAGTCCAAATACACCACATACACTGATTCCTCTTTATCCATCCTGCTCGTTACATCCTCAAAGAACTCCAGCAAATTTGTCAAACATGACTTCTCCTTCATTAATCCATGCTGACTCTGCCTGACCGACTTTTGCTTTTCCAAATGTCTTGCTACTGCTTCTTTAATAATGGACTCCAACATTTTCCCAACCACAGATGTTAGACTAACTGGTCTATAGTTTCCTGCTTTTTGTCTGCCTCCTTTTTTAAATAGTGGTGTTACATTTTGCAGTTTTCAAATCTGCTGGGACCTCCCCAGAATTCAGGGAATTTTGGTAAATTACAACCAATGCATCCACTTTCCCTGCCGTTACTTCTCTTAAGACCTTAGGATGCAAGCCATCAGGTCCAGGGGATTTATCTGCCTTTAGTCCCATTATCTTACTGAGTACCACCTCCTTATTGATTGTGATTGTGTTAAGTTCCTACCCTCCTATAGCCCCTAGACTATCCATTGTCGGAATATTGTTAGTGTCCTCTACCGTAAAGACTGATACAAAATATTTGTTCAGAGTTTCTGCCATCTCCATGTTCCCCGGTCTCGTCCTCTAAGGGACCAACATTTACTTTAGCCACCCTTTAAGCTGTTGTTTTGTCATTTCTGCTAGCCTAGAAAGTGTGTAAACGAATGAACTAATGATCTTCCTGCTTCAACATGCCCCGTTCATTTTTTCCTTCTCTGGATAGGATTTAGGGGCCATACATTACCTGTGAGATATGTTCTGCTTGGATTGGTCTCTCACTGATACCATGAACATTTGCAATAGTCTTCATGAAGTTCTAATGCTAACTGTCCTTCTCTTTGCAGACATCACTGAACCACTTACAGCAATATTCCACACTCCGCCCTCTTGACCTGTATGCTATCACTAATACTGGCAGCTATCTCTTTCTTAGCTTTTTATTTTTTGATCATTAAAATGCTCACTGGGTTCCCTTGACCTGTGGTGCTCATCTTTTTTGTGCTGCTTTTGCAATTACCACTCAGATGTATAAGATTGTAATGTAAATTTATTTTCATGACTTGCATCAAGGACAGTAAAAAAAAAAGAATTAGCACCAGTGCCACAGAAGGGCAAAATTGAGCCTATTATACTTCACTAAAGCTGTAATGTAAACGATTGACAAATTTAATCATCAGAAATTGGGGAGGTATGTTACAGAGGGTTTTAAAATACCAAAAATGTTTTGTAAGTGATACATTTTTGATATTTTAAACCCCTCTGTAACATACCTCTCCAATTTCTGCCGATTACATTTTTCAGTCGTTTACATTACAGCTTTAGTGAAGTATAATAGGCTCAATTTTGCCCTTCTGTGGATATCTCAGTAATTTGGTGAACCCAATTAGAAATACATAATTATCAAAGTCTTTAGTATAAATTCTATGAAATTAAGGAGGTAAATTTCCTCAGGACTTCTCCCACTGTAACTTTGGCAAAACCCCATTTACAAACAAGTTTCCACTGAACCTCTGCCGAATTTACATTGGAACAGCAGCAGAAGCCCTGAGGACATACACTTCCAAAGTATCCTGGTGTGAAACCAATAAAAAAAACTCCTACTCCTCCTGGCTCAACAAAAATGTAACTAATAAGTTTTCTGGATGTTTTTTGAGCAGACTCTGGCAGTCCTTTTAATGACCACTGGTTGGGCCGTTCAAGACCCAGAACAGCGGAGTGGAGCATGCGCGGCATAAGATCCGCCTATTTGTCGACAAATTTTGATTGGAATCCTACAACTAGCATTAGGATTTTAATAATTTGCATATGCAGTGCGCCAAATACCTGTTTCAGGCAGGCACCCTGTATACCTAGACGTCGCCTGACTCCAATCTCACCGGGAACGGTGCATTGTAGTTAAGTTACGGGACTAGTAATCCAGAGGCCTGGACTAATAATCTGGAGACGTGAGTTTAAATCTCACCACAATAGCTGGGGAATTTAAATTCAGTTTATTAAATAAATCTGGAATAAAAAGCTAGTGTCAGTAATGGTGACCATGAAACTAACGGAATGTCGTAAAAACCCATCTGGTTCACCAATGTCCTTTCGAGAAGGAAACCTGCCATCTTACCTGGTTTGGCCTATATGTGACAACAGTAATGTGATTGACTCTTAACTGCCCTCTGAAATGGCTGTTAGTTGTAACAAACCACTACAAGAAACAATAATGAGTACCTTCACCAGAAGGACTGCAGCAGTTCAAGAAGGCTCACCAACACCTTCACGAGGGCAATTAAGAATGGCCAATAAATGCTGGCCTTACCAGCGACACCCACATCCGGGAATGAATATTAAAAAGAAATTGACAGCTGCTGCATTTCCAAAGGGAGATTGGGTGCGTGAGATTGCAACCAAAATTTATGCCTAATCCTGTTTTTGCTCAAAAAATGGGTGAGACTATTTCTCCCCCAAACAGTCGATTATATTTTACTGTCGTAAGCGTAGTATACAGGAAAGGTTATCATAGTACATTACTATTATGAGTTACAATTCAGTCATCATCATAGGCGGTTCCTCGAAACGAGGATGACTTGCATCCACGCCAAAAAAGGATGAGTTCACAGGTGTTTCAATGAAGGACCCGAACTACATCCTCAAGGGTGGAAGATGCCTGTGCATGGATTTTTTTTAACGTGTGGTGGCCGTTGCACACCAGCCACCAGTACAATTTAGTAGTACACTATTAGCAATATATCCATGATACTTTATGCTTGTTCAGTTCTAATTCGGAACCGTATTGTTTTTGAGGTGTTCTAGGTCAATCTATTTGGAATGTGACACAAATGAAACTAGGACTGCTACAAAGTTAAAGTCATTCATGATTTATAACAGTCATACCAATAGTTTATTCCATGCACTACAAGTTCTATTTATACCATGAAACTGGCATTTAACATCTACACTTTCTGTTAATGGCCTATTTTAAAAATAGTTTTATGGTCAGTAATGGTTTATATCTTGTGGTTGATGACAGGCTGTTTCCATGGAATGCAGGCAGGGTTGAAATTGTTTTTCAGCGGTCCACAGTGTAAAATTAAATAATTGACAAATTATGCACTGGTACAGTGCCATACACGTGTAATCTGGTGCTTCAGATCTAGTTAGTCATGCAAATATTGAAAGATTACTAAAATTGTGAACTGCCATAGATTATTTTAAATTCTTATGAAAGACTGTGTAATTTTCAATGATTAGTACTTGCAATGTTTTGTTTTTATTTAAAGTTGCAATAATGTATGAATTGATTTTCTATACTTAATGGACATAAAAATATGCATGAAAGGTGGCTCACACATCAGATTTTACAGTAATTGTGCATTCAATTTTCCTCATTGGTTAAACCGATGTAGCTTAGGTGGATGGGGGAGGAATATTGTGCTGGCTAACTGTCCCATGTCATAGCAACACTGAGCAACAGGAACACCCCCCACCCCAAGCATCCAGTATTATAAAGATCTTGGGGCTGGATTTTTCGGTCCTGTCTACCTCTGTTTTTGCCCCAGAGGGACGGCAACAGTGGTGGTGAACTCTACTGGCCGGGCGGCCAGCTTCAAGCGTCCCACCAGGGTTTTCGGGACTGGTCTCGGCAGGGCATGAAAAATTACCGCCCGGAAGAGGCGAGCCAGTGTGCAACGCCCCTGGTTGCGACACCGGCTCAATTTTTGAGTCCTGCCCGACCCGTAGCGCCACTCAGCGCGCTCTGCTGGGACCGCCTGTGAAAACGGGCGGTCCGACCTGTACCGCTGCAGTGAGGTAAGTAATGTCCACCTCAGATAAGTGTGATTGTTTTTTCTTTTTTCTTCCTGACTTATGTTGTAGTGGTGTGGGCTATGAATTGGGAATGTTTTAAGTGGGTTTTTTTCAGGTTTGTTTTTTCTCCCCAGGCCTCTCTCAGAGCACTAGGCTGGGATTTTCAGATGCTCAGCCGGTCTAGATGGAGCAGCATTGCGAGAGGAGGTCGGCGGCAGAGCGTGACTACAAAGGGCGGTGGCTGAGAGCGAGCAGCGGCAGAGAGGGAGCAGCTAGCTGCAGCTGTAGCAGAGACAGGAAGTAAACAAAGAAGTAAAAAGTAATCAAAGTGTGACATCACAGCCAAGAGGGTAAGTGATTGGCTGGCTGATTGGTGAGTAGTTTTTCTTTTTTCTTTATCTTTTTTCTTTTTCTTATCAGTAGGAAACCTTTGTCATTGTTGCCAAATTAAGTAAATTAAATAATTTAAGGGTTAAATTATGCCAACTGAGCACAGCGCCGTGCCATGCTCCTCCTGTGCCATGTGGGAAGTCCCTGACGACGATGTGTGTAGGAAGTGTGTCCAGCTGCAGCTTCCAACAAACCGCATTGCGGAACTGGAGCTGCGGGTGGATTCACTCTGGAGCATCTGCAATGCTGAGGATGTCATGGATAGCACCTTTAGTGAATTGGTCACACCGCAGGTAAAGGTTATACAAGCAGATAGGGAATGGGTGACCATCAGGAAGAGCAGTAGTAGGAAGGCAGCAGCGGTATTCTCCCTCCAAAACAGATATACCGCCTTGGATACTGTTGAGGGAGATGGCACATCAGGGGAAGGCAGCAGCAGCCAAGTTCATGGCACCATGAGTGGCTCTGCTGCGCAGGAGGGCAGGAAAAAGAGTGAGAGAGCTATAATGGTAGGTGATTCTATTGTAAGGGGAATAGATAGGCATTTCTGCAAACGAGACTCCAGGATGGTATCTTGCCTCCCTGGTGCAAGGGTCAAGGATGTCTCGGAGTGGCTGCAGGACATTCTGGAGGGGGAGGGTGAACAGCCAGTTGTCATGGTGCATATAGGTACCAACGATATAGGTAAAAAGCGGGATAAGGTCCTACAAGCTGAATTTAGGGAGCTCGGAGTTAAATTAAAAAGTAGGACCTCAAAGGTAGTAATCTCAGGATTGCTACCAATGCCACGTGCTAGTCAGAGTAAAAATAGCAGGATAGCTAAGATGAATATGTGCCTTGAGGAATGGTGCAAGAGGGACGGATTCAAATTCCTGGGACATTGGAACCGGTTCTGGGGGAGGTGGGACCAGTACAAACCGGACGGTCTGCACCTGGGCAGGACTGGAACCGATGTCCTAGGGGGAGTGTTTTCTAGTGCTGTTGAGGAGGATTTAAACTAATAGGACAGGGGGATGGGAACCTATGCAGGAGACAGAGGGAAGTAAAATGAGGTCAGAAGCAAAAGGTAGAAAGCAGAAAAGTAAAAGTGGAGGGCAGAAAAATCAAAGACAAAGATCAAAAAGATCCACATTACAGCATAATTCTAAAAGAACAAAGAGTGTTAAAAAAACAAGCCTGAAGGCTCTGTGTCTCAATGCGAGGAGCATTCGTAATAAGGTGGATGAATTAACTGCACAGATAGCAGTAAACGGATATGATGTAATTAGGATTACAGAGACATGGCTCCAGGGTGACCAAGGCTGGGAACTCAACATCCAAGGGTATTCAATATTCAGGAAAGATAGACAGAAAGGAAATGGAGGTGGGGTAGCATTGCTGGTTAAAGAGGAGATTAATACAATATTAAGGAAGGATATTAGCGTGGATGAGATGGAATCCGTATGGGTAGAGCTGTGGAACACCAAAGGGCAGAAAACACTAGTGGGAGTTGTGTACAGATCGCCAAACAGTCATAGTGAGATTGGGGATGGCATCAAACAGGAATTAGGGATGCATGCAATAAAGGTACAGCAGTTATCATGGGTGACTTTAATCTACATATAGATTGGACTAACAAACTGGTAGCAATACGGTGGAAGAGGATTTCTTAGAGTGTATAAGAGGTGGTTTTCAAGACCAATATGTCCAGGAACCAACTAGGGAGCTGGCCATCCTAGACTGGGTGTTGTGTAATGAGAGAGGATTAATTAGCAATCTTGTTGTGCGAGGCCCCATGGGGAAGAGTGACCATAATATGGTAGAATTCATCATTAAGATGGAAAGTGACACAGTTAATACAGGGACTGAACTTAAAGAAAGGTAACTTCGACGGTATGAGACGTGAATTGGCTAGGATAGACTAGTGAATGATACTTAAAGGGTTGATGGTGGATAGGCAATGGCAGACATTTAAAGATCACATGGATGAACTTCAACAATTGTACATCCCTCTCTGGTGTAAAAATAAAATGGGGAAGGTGGCTCAACCATGGCTTACAAGGGAAATTAGGGATAGTGTTAAATCCAAGGAAGAGGCATATAAATTGGCCAAAAAAAGCAGCAAATCTGAGGACTGGGAGAAATTTAGAATTCAGCAGAGGAGGACTAAAGGTTTAATTAGGAGGGGGGAAAATAGAATATGAGAGTAAGCTTGCAGGGAATATAAAAACTGACTACAAAAGCTTCTACAGATACGTGAAGAGAAAAAATTTAGTGAAGACAAATGTAGGTCCTTTACAGTCAGAATCAGGTGAAATCATAATGGGGAACAAAGAAAGGGCAGACCAATTGAACAAATACTTTGGTTCTGTCTTCACTAAGAAAGACACAAATAACCTTCCGGAAATACTAGGGGAACGGGGTCTAGCGAGAAGGAGGAACTAAAGGGAATCCTTATTAGTCAGCAAATTGTGTTTGGGAAATTGATGGGATTGAAGGCCGATAAATCCCCAGGGTCTGATAGTCTGTATCCCAGAGTACTTAAGGAAGTGGCCCTAGAAATAGTGGATGCATTGGTAGTCATTTTCCAACATTTTATAGACTCTGGATCAGTTCCTATGGACTGGAGGGTAGCTAATGTAACCCCACTTTTTAAAAGAGGGAGAGAGAAAACAGAGAATTATAGACTGGTCAGCCTGACATCGGTAGTGGGGAAAATGTTGGAATCAATTATTAAAGATGTAATAGCAGTGCATTTGGAAAGCAGTGACAGGATCAGACCAAGTTAGCATAGATTTATGAAAGGGAAATCATGCTTGACAAATCTTCTAGAATTTTTTGAGGATGTAACTAGTAGAGTGGACAAGGGGGAGCTAGTGGATGTGGTGTCTTTAGACTTTCAAAAGGCTTTTGACAAGGTCTCACATAAGAGATTAATGTGCAAAATTAAAGCACTTGGTATTGGGGGTAATGTACTGATGTGGATAGCGAACTGGTTGGCAGACAGGAAGCAGAGAGTAGGAATAAATGGGTCCTTTTCAGAATGGCAGGCAGTGACTAGTGGGGTACCGCAAGGTTCAGTGCTGGGACCCCAGCTATTTACAATATACATTAATGATTTAGATGAAGGAATTGAATGTAATATCTCCAAGTTTGCAGATGACACTAAGCTGGGTGCCAGTGTGAGCTGTGAGGAGGATGCTAAGAGGCTGCAGGGTGACTTGGACAGGTTAGGTGAGTGGGCAAATATATGGCAGATGTGGTATAATGTGGATAAATGTGAGATTATCCACTGTGATGGTAAAAACAGGAGAGCTGATTATTATCTGAACAGTGACAGATTGGTAAAGGGGGAGGTGCAACGAGACCTGGGTGTCATGGTACATCAGTCGTTGAAGGTTGGCATACAGGTGCAGCAGGCGGTGAAGAAGCAAATGGCATGTTGGCCTTCATAGCGAGAGGATTTGAGTATAGGAGCAGGGTGGTCTTACTACAGTTGTATGGGTTCTTGGTAAGGCCACAGCTTGAATATTGTGTACAGTTTTGGTCTCCTAATCTGAGGAGGGACATTCTTGCTATTGAGGGAGTGCAGCGAAGGTTCACCAGACTGATTCCCGGGATGACAAGACTGACATGTGAAGAAAGATTGGATCAACTAGGCTTGTATTCAATGGAATTTAGAAGAATGAGATCTCATAGAAACATATAAAATTCCGACCGGATTGGACAGGTTAGATGCAGGAAGAATGTTCCCAATGTTGAGGAAGTCCAGAACCAGTGGTCACAGTCTAAGGATAAGAGGTAAGCCATTTAGGACCGAGATGAGGAGAAACTTCTTCACTCAGAGAGTTGTGGGCATGTGGAATTCTCTACCACAGAAAGTTGTTCGGGCCAGTTCGTTAAATATATTCAAAAGGGAGTTAGATGTGGCCCAAACGGCTAAAGGGATCAAGGGGTATGGAGAGAAAGCTGGAATGGGGTACTGAAATGCATGATCAGCCACGAACATATTGAATGGTGGTGCAGGTTCGAAGGGCTGAATGGCCTACTCCTGCACCTATTTTCTATGTTTCTATGTTTCTAGCACCCAAAGAGAGGGGTGCAACACCCCCCTTAGTGCTCCGCCTCACATCCAGGGCCCAGCTGCTCAATTTTGTTGACTGAGGCGCAAACTATTCTTATGCGTAAACCTTACTGCCCCGCCGCCATTACCGAAATGAGCAAAGCTGAAAATCCAACCCTTGGAGTGGGGTGGGCGGCTTAAAGTTTATATGGTCAACTTCACTAATGCAATTGAAATTTTAAATTGGACCACTGCATTTAAATAAGTTGTGTAATGTGCTTGACAAACTTAATTAGACAGATTAAATCTATGCGATTTCTTTCTGTAACACGACTCGATTTAAAAAAAAATGTTAAATGTTTTTTAAAAAGCAAAATGCTCCAACTTTTCAAACGTCCCAATTTAAAAAGAAAATTAATAGTCCCACTTAAAAAAACATCAATAGGTTTCATCTTTTTAAAAAGACTAGCCGATCACAAGTGGCGTTGCACACGCGTAGTAAAGATCTCAGAAGAGAAGTGAGAAGAAGAGGAGAGAAAGAGGAAGGTGAGAAGAGACGGAAGAGCAGGAGGAGAATGTAAGAGAGGAGAGGCAGGTGAGGAAATCAGAGGAGGGGAAAGGTGAAGAAAAAGAGTAGAGGAGGAGGTGAGAGAGAAAAGGAGAGGAGGATGGGGAAGGGAAGGAGTGAGAGTATAAGGAAATAGGCGAAGCGAGAGGAATTAGAAGTGGCAAGGGGTAGGGTTCTCTACAGCTTATTTTGCTGTCGGGTGTTGGTGGTCTATTTTGGACTCAGCGGGGAAGGGTAGTTCCGATGAACAATCAATTGAGCAGAGGTTTCGGTGGCCAAGTTTAGCCTCAGTGTGGGGGAAGGGGAGGCTGGAGATTTGGAGGAAAGAAGCAAAGGGTGGGGAGGTAAAAGTGTGAGGTGGAGTTTTCCTCAGCGGGGGGGAGGCAGGGGGACAGTCTACATACTCAAGAATTGCTATGCCTTCTTCTCCCATGCTCGGTGCCTCATTGACATCTCCTGGACATCACTATCAATTTTTTAGTATATGTATCTGTGCTGGTGACTAATTCAAGTGGGAATGGTGACAGATGGTGCTGAGGTGAGTGGTACTTATGCTGAGATGAGACCAGGTATACCAGGATAGAGGTGGCGCCCTCGGGAAGAGAGATGAAAGAGAAAAAGATTGAAAACTGGAAGTTTGGGTGGTGAACCCATGGAAGAAATTAAAAAGCAGACTGTAAAAAATCAGCTCCCACAATTATTCCTGCTTACTTGCATCTTGATATACTAGCAAACCATCTTGGAGTACAGAAAGCGCAGAGATGCATTTAGCGTTAAACCTAACTCTAACCAGTTAAATGTAAGCCATGATGTTGGTAAGTAGTATTTCATGCAAAACCATGTGCTCTAGAATGGAACAAACAAGGCCTATTTTGCTTTCAACCCAGTCCATGCTTGTACTCTGTTTCTTTCCCCCCCCAAACTGCCCGCTCCCCAACATCCTTCCTGCCACTGTCCCTTGTCTCCATTTCCCTCCACAGTCCATGCAGCCACTCTATTTCCTTCCCAAGACCCATCTCTCAAATGTTTTCCTCTCTCTGCCCCTCTCCTAAACCTAGTCCTACTGTGGTTCCTACTTGATTCTGTTCTGTTTTATTAAAAGCTGAATTGTTTGAATGTAGCTGCATACTGTGTACTCTGATCTCATAGGAATTCCTGCCCATGCTATACAGCTGCATTCTAGCACTTCAGCTTTTAATGCAGCAACAATGAGGTCAGGTGGGGATAACGCAGGATGTTGACAAGCACATGCTACATTTTGAGCTCCCAAGAAGTGAGCATAAGTTTGTCAACAAAAAACTTATGGCCCAGAATTTGCGGTCCTGATGTCGGCGAAATGTCAGTGTTCGCCATCATTTTGTCTTTGAAATTGACCGCAACTTCAGTATTTAGTGCAGCCACAGACTAATGCGGAAATCCTGACATTGCAGTCTGTCATTCACTGCTCCTCCACAGGCTGCCCTCCAGAGCCAGCAATCAGCGTAATCTCTCAAATCATGGAAACGGATGAAAACTTTGGCTCTTCTGCAGTAAGTACGCTGTTAAATTCCCCACTAAAAGTTGGACCCAAAGGGATTAGATGTAACTGGGATTTTTAACAGTGTATTGACTGCTAAACAAAAGTTATGGCCCTGAAAAATGAATTACATTTTTTTGCAGTGTCAAATTTAACCATTTTAATAAAAAATAAAAACGTAAAAAAACTTTAAAAAAATCTTTCTTTCAGGTTTGCCTTTTCCTCATGTGAGAGCCCCAGTCTTTGTTTTTCTCTCTCCAACAATTTTTTTAAGTTAGAATTTTAAGAGCTTACCCACTTCCTTGTTTGTGGTTTGTGAGAATTCTGCATTTTGATTGGCTGCTTAGACAGCATGTTGACATCACAGCAGCTTGTACTATGGGATCCCCACTATATTACTTTAGTTTGAATTACATGTCAGAAAACCCGAACTTCTCGACACAGAGATTGTGAGATCATTGTGTGAAGCTTACTTCTGGGCCAACGGCAAACGTTTTTGCTTCGACGCTGACCTCAAATTCTGAGCCTATTTTGACATACACTATATACCTACTTATACCCTTCATTACATCTTTGAATACGTGCACAGAATATGATTTTTCAGTCCTTCTGTACTGCTGATTTTTCAATTATTAGCAAAGCGATTAGGAATGTAGCATAAAGGTAAACAGAAAGCCAGCTTTGCATCTGCTGCAATTGTATATTGTTGGGACCTCCTCTTGGAGGCAGCCTCCTTTATGTCATCAATTCTGAGATTCAGTCAATTTTGGGGATCATGTTGCACTTTTAGTGTCACGCTCTAATAAAAATCCCAGCTTGATACCATTGCCAAAAGTGCCTTATAGGAATTTGCACTCATTTCTATGTCATATTTATTGTGTAAATCCCTTACTTTGAGTAGTTAGCAACTTGTAGTTGAAAAACAAAATCCAGAGTAGTTGGGATTGTTACTAGTAATTGATAGATAGGAATTAAGCTCTTCTTGGTACAGTATATATTAATATTACTGATAAATCTACTAAAACTGAGACTTTCGCATTTTCAAGGAATAAAGCGTGCTGCAAATGTTAAGCATTTCATCCAGCAATTGTCATTTACCCTGATTTTCATGGCCTCCTCCTGGTGGGAATGGTGCAATAGAATCCAGAAAGTCGCAGGGTCAGTTCTTGCTCCCAATCCACCCACTGGCATCACTGGGGCCTTTACATGGGCAACCCAGGAAGCCTAAGTAATATACAAATCGAGGTTCTATGATGTAAATAGGCTCACAATCATTTTTGAGGTATCAATGGGTGAAGCGAGCACTGTGCCTGTTCTGCCTATTGGTACCAGACACTGAGCAGCATAACCAACTGTCCTTAACAGGACTGCTGCAAGCTGCTCAGCAAAAGGTATGTTTCTGTTTTTTTCTGAGATTTTTTGTGGGGCAGAAAGAGCATGAATGCTTCTCCTGGCTTCATAAAATCTTCTGGCCCATCTGTGACCCATCGCCCATAATTGCCTCTGCATCTTTAGTCCCTACTTCCTATTCAGTTCTGCATCGGAGCTCCGAGATTTCCTGCCCCACCTTCTCCCAGTGAACACTGGTTCTGTGCACACAGCTTGCCATTGATTCTGAAATGTGGCTTAACCCTCAAAATGGCTTCAGTCCCTCAACAGTGACTTGAGGCGGGCAGCACAAGGGCATTTCCCACCACGCACCCGTATATGTTTGTGTCTAGATATTTCTGCAATAAAACATAACAAAATTAGGATTGCATGGATTCCCCCCACTAGTCGGACATAATGAGGTAGATCTTGACTTTGTGCGATAGTGTTAAATGGATGTTAGCAAGTCAACAGCCCGTTTTACATCTCCCCGATTTTTATTTCCATTGGCTGCTGACACGCTATCATCTGTTTTACACTATTGTGCAAAGTCAAGATCCTCCACAACCTGTGAGAAAAGGGATGGCAATAGCAATAACAGCAACCATTTATATAGCATTTTCAGGATAAAGAAGAAAGGAGATGGTGGACATTAAGCATTGAGAAAGGGGAGGGAAATGGAAAAACTAGGATGTAGGAATCCAAGATATGGTCGAAGAGGAAGGTTTTGGAAGCAGAGAGTGGTGGTAGATGCAACAACACTCAAAAAGCACGACACCATCCAAGAAGAAGCAATCCGCTTGATCATCACCCTGTCCACCAGCTTAAACATCCCCATTTTTGGAAGGGAATGGAGTGGTCATCTGTGTTAAAGCAAAAAGCAGGATGAGGATGATTAGGATAGATGAGGGCCCTGGTCACAATTGATCAAAATAATATTTGTGACTTTCGTTCGTGCAGCCAGTACTGTGAATGAGGCAGAAGCCAGATTAGAGTTGAATAAAGTGGTGAGAAGTGGGAGCAAAATTGCAAAATGATAATTTATTCCAGGATTTTGGAGAGGAAAGGAAAACTTGAGATAGGATTTGAAGAAACTGGATGGATTTTAGGTTGAGGTTGTTGAGAAGGGAGTGATAAGGGTGGTTTTGAAGAAAATGGGGCATTGTTGACATCATGAACCTCTTAATACGGGTGATCATGTTGGCAAGAATCTGGTGAACTTGGTTGGGGAATCAGAGGAGCAGGTGACGGACTTCATAGATGTGATGAGCAAGCTGAGAGCAAATAGGGAGAAAGTGCAAAGAATAGGAACCGTGAAGGCATGGTTATCTTGAGGGCAGATGATGGAGCTAGGAATCTGGGGAAGTGGGGCCAATCAGAACAGTTAGTGACTGCAATGCAGATAGCTTTGATTTTGGATGCAAAAAAGTTGGTACAATTTGAGATAGTCCAACCAGAACTGTTGGTGTAACGTTAAGGCAGATGATTGGGTGTTTGTGGATCTGGAGGGAGCATTAGGCAAGGAGGCCCTTGAAGGAGAATGTGATGCTCAAATGAGGAAAAAGGGCCAATGTGGGGGAAAACTGAGGCATGACTTCAAGTAGAATGACACATCAACACTACAGATATTATTTGGCAGATATGGTGCTATGTAAAGTCAAAAGGGCCTTGGTGATGGGAAGAAATAATCAGTGGCGAGACAGATTTTAATCCAGATGAGGATATCAAAATGTTCTTCTAGGATAAAATTGTGGATGAAGAAAGTCTTGTTTGCAAATGAGAGGACATTTTTCAAGATGATGTGGAGAAGGAGAGTGGCTGGAGGATTGCTGAATTGTCAAGTAGGGTTGAAGTAAGATTAGTTGGGGGCTTGAAGGGGCATGAACAATGAAGGGTGGAATGGGGAGAAAGTTTATGAGATTGGCTTCAGGGAAGTGAAACAGATGAGGGAGGCACTAGGGGAAGGCAATAAGGCAGTTAGCATGGCTACAGAGATACAGCCGGTGATGAGTGCTATGGTGGGTGCAGAAAGAAAAAGATGACTGGAAATAAGAAAACTGGGGCTCATCTGTTTTATAATGATGTATCCCAATTAAAGTACCGATACAATTTAATCCAACTGAGCCATTTAGAACCATGCTCAGTAATGGAAGAAATTCATCTACATTTTAAAGAATGATTATTCAAACATTCATATAATAATTACATATAAGATGAGTTGTTCTAATCGTTAACTAGAAAGCAGAACACCATAAGTAACAGCAATGCCAACTTAATCTGAAACTCTGCAGGGGACTTGTAATAGAAGACTGATTACCAGGTGGGAGGATGGCAGTCTAATAAATCTGAACAGTGCTGTAATTGGGTCATTGCTATTAACAGACATCTAATGACTATTACTGGTCTCACTGGAATTTTATTATTTATATTTTAGGATTTTTTAATGCTCATCAGTTTAGTGCTGAAGAATGGAACTCTTTTCCATTTTTAGTATGCAGTATCAGCTTCAAGCTTTCCCAGATCAAGTGTAACATGGGAAGATATTGACTTAAGCTTCCTCTACTTAGATCCAATAGTGCTGTACACTTTTCTCTTTTGCTATTGTCATTATTTAAAATGATGTGACTATAAAGGTGTGAGATAAAGTGTAGTTAGCGAGAGGCTGATCAGAGATAGAAACAATTGGTGCTAATATTAATGACTGGAGCAATATATACCGCAATATTTCTTACCTCCAGCCTCAGATTTGAAAGAAAAAAATTATATAAAGTCTTATGACCCTCAAAAAGTTCTTAAAGCACTTCCATAAAATGAAATACTTTTAAAATGCAGTTATTATTTTTATATAGGCACTGACAGCTGTTTTGTGCACATCAAGATCTTGCAAAGCAATGAAATATTTTTAGTGGCATTGTTTGAGAGAGGAATGTTGGTCAGGGCAATAGAATATCTTGTTCTAATTTGAATAGTGCCATTGATTTTTTTAAACCTAGCTGAATGGGCAAAAAGCGCCTTCAGTTTAACATCTCGTACAAAGGACAGTAATGCTGATGGCAATATGTAAAGTTTTCTATTTTCCATATCAGCCATTCTCATAGCCTGTGAAGGAGATAATTTTTACCAAGTTACATGCAGTTTTGTGCTATAGACCTACGTCTACAAGTAACTGGATTGAGACTCTAAAATCCATTTCACAAGGGAGCCTTATAGCCACTACAGAGAACAGGGTAGACTTTCATTCCATTAATTTATCTAGTTTTAAAATACACAGTTCTGTTGAAAATACTGTCTCATCTAGTTACCCTAAAATTGGGCTGGAAAAATATAGACCTAGAAATTCGATGGCACTGTGCTTGTTTTTCAGGCTCTAAACGGGCGCCTAAGTCCAAAATTTTGTGTTCTCATTACGAGTTAAAAGTGCAGTACCACCATATTGGTGTAGGCAAAGAAATAGGCTTGTGCCTAAAACAGGCATATGCAAGTAAAGGGCCTACGCCTGTGAGGTCCTCTATGCAAAATTGCATTGCCATGAATACAGCTGGCTTTCAGGGACATGACTGCAATAAAAAAAAAACACCCAAAGCAAATGTTTTGCCACTGGCACACATCACTGAAATGAAACTGGCTTTTTAGTGTAATGCTGCTCCTTTTACTGGGTGTCCTCAGGATTCACAGGCTTCCTGAAACTTGCCTGTCAAAGCAAGGTGAGAGGTGAGCAGCCATGGGAAAGGCATTTGCTGACATCACTGGTGCAGAGAATTCGCTTTCAAGAGTTTGCAGGTGATTTCTGCAACCTCGGAAGCCACTCTCACTGCATTGAAAGTCACTCTCACTGCATTGGAGGCTTGTGCCTCTGATTTCCACTTTACCTGGCATCTATCAGATCAGCATGGGTGCTGTTTATACTGTTTCACCCTGGACCTCAGATTCGGACCAAGATGTGCCCCAGCACCAACACCAGTAGCAGCAGCAGCAACAGCAGCCTTCTCCTCACCAATTTGCTGTTCCACAGGAGAGAGGGAATGAGCACAGGGGTGCGGTGCACCTCGCTGGAGGCAATAGCCCCGACACAAGATAAAAAGGCAGAGAATGAGCTTCCTGGACATGACTGAACAACAGTGCTTCAGGAGGCTCAGGCTATCGTGTGAGGTCGTGGCAGACATTTGTAGCTTGCTGGAAGAAGACCTGCTGCCCAGAGGACCTGATGGACTCACCTTACCAGTGGCTGTCAAAGTCATCACCACCCTCAACTTCCAGGAATCTGCAGCAGACATTTTCAGCATCTCGCAGTTGGCTGCACACAGATGCATCATCAGGTGACCGATGCTATTTTTCTCAAGTCAGGTAATTATGTGCACTTGGCCACTGATGAAGCCAGTATGACTGAGCAGGCACTGAGCTTTCTGGCTCTGGCTGGCTTTCCACAGGTGCAGGGCATCATCGACTACACACATGTACCCATTAAGACACCCAGATCACTCAGGGGAGTTTGTGAACCATAAGGACTTCCACTCCCTCAATGTGCAGCTTGTCTGTAACCACAAAAAGATTATCATGCATGTGTGCACCAGATTCCCAGGGAGCTGTCATGACTCTTTCATCCTGCGCCAGTCAACCCTCCCTCAGCTCTCACACCTCTGACTTACTGGCTGGCTGCTTGGAGACAAGGGTTATCCACTGAAGATATGGCCGATAACACACTTGAGGAGGCCAAACAATGAAGCAGAGGAATACTGTAATCAAAGCCACATCACGACCAGATGTGAAATAGAGCAAGCAATTGGGATGCTGAAGATATGCTTCAGATGCCTGGACAGATCTGGAGGAGCCTTTCAGTATGCACCAGCCAGAGTTTCCAGAATGATCGTCGTATGCTGTGCACTGCACAACACAGTGCAGCAGCAAGAATTGGAGCTGCAGGAAGAGCGAGGCGTGGAGCACAGAGCCTCCTCAGAAGGGGATGAGGAGGAGGAGCAGATGGAACACGAGGAGGAGGAGGAGGAGGAACCCGAGGTGCAGAGGGCACCAGCAGCGGTGCAAATTGCTGTGCGGGAGGCCTGGAATGGACATTTAATGGTTAAGTTGCACCAGTGCATCCATATGGCACCCAGATGCGAACCACATGCCCCTCACCCCCCAAAAGCACATAGCAGTCCTAAAATGACCAAACCGTCCCTGTCACACACACACCCATTGCTCGATGTTAAGAAATATCTTACCATTCACTCCAAGTGACAAGGCCACTTCCCAGATAGCAGGCAAGATGGGAAAGTGGTGTAAATAAATGAATTTATGTGGCTCATAAATACAACTGAAATTTAACCGTCTAACATTTTGAAACACATCTATGTGCATACCCTTGTGCATCTACAATTGTGACATTTTTCTTTTCCTACTATATCTACAATATGCACCTCCTGTGGCTTCGGCACAGGTAGACGCAGACTGGTCACCTCCCTGATCTGACTGCTTGGACACTTTTGGTGGATGTCCTTTGGGTTTTGGAACCTGTGAGGGCCCCGCCAAAGACTGCTCCTCCTGCACCAGTACAAGGGCAGATTGGGCCATTGGGATCTGAGGCAGCATGTGGGGCTCTGACTGAGGGTGAGACAACGGGGGTGAAGTGGGAGCCCACTCACCATCATCCCTCTCACCATTATCCCTCTCATGGGCCACCTGCACTTCTCTGCTAGCAAGGAGTTGTAGAGAACCTTGCTGCACATCAGTGAGACAATGAACACCCAAGTCTAGGTTTCTATCCCTCCTAGATATGTCTGCTGTCCCTGTCTCCACAATCTGCTTTTGCTCACATGTGATCTGCGAGACACAAGGTGATAACACTACTCTCTATCTCACAGGATCCACCAACGTGCCCGTATCTGTGCTGATGCTGGGAGTGCATGGGTTATAGGACGGTACACCCTCAGAGACTGCAACTTCCTCTGAGGAGTCGTCTTCCTCCTCTGGCTGGATTGTGGGGGCACCACTTGATGATCCTGTGGGAGAGTAAAGACATAAATTAGAACTGTTATTATAAGTTTTAAGTTACCATTATGCACATGATCATAACATATTGGCTGCTGACATCAAGTCACCATGAGTGACTGTTGTATGTCACGTGGCTGTGTGATATTTAATTTGGTCCTCAGGTTGCTAGGAGGTCCCTTTCTCTCTATCTCCCCCCGCCAGCAGCTCTGCCACTCCATTTATTTCCAGCACCTCCTCCTCTGCTGCCGTCAATGGAGTGGTAATTGGACGGCCACCTCTGGTTCTCTGCCTCACCCTAGTGTTCTGCGCTCTCTTCTCCTGCAAGGAGGGAAACAAGAAAACTTTGATTTAGAATGTAAGGGATGTATGGGCTACGTCTGTATAGGGTGACTATGAGGGAGTGGTGTGACTTTGCCAAATGGCCTCCTTCTGTGGTATTAATTTCTATGATTGCGGGTGAGGGTGAGTGTCAGTGGTGGGATAGTCAGATGGGAATGTAAGTAGGTGCATAGACAGTGAGGGATGGGTGCACCTGCAAGGTAGGTTACTGTAAGGAGTGATGTGCAGGGGAAGCCAGAATTATAGGATTGGGGCAATATGCATATCAGGATGTAGCTGAATGTGACATTGTACTCACCTTTCCTGGCCTCATGAGGTCATTAAAACTGTTCCTGTATTGAATCCAGGACCTGGTCACCTCGTCGGCGATCTCCAGCATGCTCTATTTGTCGCTGCGGCTGGCCTCTTCCTCCCAGCACCAGGGAAGAGGACCTCCCTGTGGGCTCTCACTTCCTGGAGCAGGATTTCCAAGGAGGCATCACTGAACTTTCGTGCAGCTTTTTGCCGCTGAGCCTGCATTTTTCTTTACAAATGTTTAAACGGTTAGGGATGGATTTTCTGGTCCTTTGCGCTCCATTTTTCTCCCCGAGCGGCGTCAATGGCGGCGGTGAGGTCTTCTGGGTGGGCGGTCAGCCTCCAGCGCCCCGCGGGGATTTTCGGACCTAGTTTTGCGGCGGTTTTGCGGAGCAGCACCGTCCGGAAGAGCTGCGCCGGTGCGCAATGCCCCTGGTTGTGATACCGGTGTGCTTTTTGACTGCCGCCCGACCCGTGAATGCCTGAGAAATTGGGCCTATAACAACTGCAGAGAGGTAAGTAATGCCATCCTAAGGTAAATGTGATTGTTTCTTCTTTTAATTTTTTGGCAATTTATGTTGTGGTGGCTGTCATGTACATTCTGTTTGTAGCCACCAGATGGCGTCATTGTTGGAGGCCACTGAGCAGCACGCACATGGTGCTGCTCTGGTATAAAAGGTCAGCCATTTACCTTCCTTAGTTAAAGAGTACTCAGTTTGAACCTTTATTGCAGACATAACATTTGGCGACGAGAATACAAGAACCTTTGTTTGCAAAATGAGCACGGTTGGATTTTTGGAGCGATTCGTGGAGGGAGAAGATTGGGCAGACTTTGTGGGCCATTTGAACCAATACTTCGTGGCCAACATAATGAAGGGGGTCGATTATGCAGATCGGCGCAGGGCTGTGTTCCTCACTGTGTGCGGTTCAAAGATCTACGATTTGATAAAGAATCTACTTATGCCTAGTGATCCAATAGAGAAAACATACGAGGAGTTGTGTACATTGGTATGGGAGCACCTCAAGCCAGACGATGGCAGCATCATCTTGAGATACAGGTTTTATACACAAGTTCGATCAGAGGGCCACAGCGTGGCAGAATTCATTGCCGGCCTGAGACGTCTAGCGGGACCGTGCAAGTTCGGGATGGTATTGGCAGACATGCTGCGGGACTTCTTTGTTATCGGTATCAACCAACTGCACAAACTTCTGGCAGTGGAGGAGTTGGATTTAAAAAGGGCCATCCAGATTGCTCAATCATGTATGACGATGGACAGGAGTCTAAAGCAAATAGCGGTAAAGAACCGAACCTCGGCAAGTACTGTAAATGCGATCAATTCGCCGTTCGGCAGAGCGGCACATGGCAGGGCCTATCCGCCTGCGTTCGCGAAACCTCTGGCTGCCCAAAGTCCGCCAGCGGGAATGTATCCGACTTCTTGTTGGCATTGTGGGGGAAATCATCGGCACCAGCAGTGCCGATTTAAGCAATATAATTGCAAAGGCTGTCTGAGAGTGGGTCTTCTCCAGCGTAAGTGTCCGCAGATGAGCAAGCAAGCTGCGACACACCACGTGGAGGATGAGAGTCAGACGAGCGCGGATCCACATACGCAATCCAAGATGCCACAGGAGGAAGTGTGTGGACTGTACTCCTTCATAACCAAGAGTAAATCAATTTTGATTAATGTGAAGATTAACGGGATACCGGTATCGATGGAACTGGACATGGGGGCGAGTCAATCGATCATGAACGAGAGGGCATTTAATAAGCTGTGGGATACTAAAACTGTGAGGCCCAGGTTGAGCCCTGTTAACGCCAAGCTGCGCACGTACACCAAAGAACTGATAAAGGTGATTGGCAGTGCACAAATTAATGTGTCATATAACGGTGCGGTTCATGAATAACCACTGTGGATTGTTCCAGGCAATGGCCCAACGCTGCTCAGCAGGAGCTGGTTGGAGAAAATCAGATGCAACTGGAACGACATAAAGGCGTTGTCATCAGAGGAAGATACATGTGCCCAAGTATTGAGCAAGTTCCCCTCGCTGTTCGAACCGAGTATCGGCAACTTCACGGGAGCCAAGGTACAGATCCACGTGGACTCAGATGCAAGACCTGTCCATTATAAAGCTCGGGCAGTACTGTATATGATGAGGGAGAAGGTTGAAATTGAACTGGACAGACTCCAGCGTGAAGTGATCATATCACTGGTTGAATTTAATGAATTGGCCAGCCCCATTGTTCTTGTGCTGAAACGTGAAGTCCGTTCCCAGAACCGTCATGTTCCAAGATGACATCCTAATCACCAGTCGTGACTCCAAGGAACATCTGAACAAGCTGGAAGAGGTTCTACTGTGTTTAGATAGAGTGGGACTCAGACCGAAACACTCGAAGTGCGTCTTCATGGCACCGGAGGTCGAATTCCTCGGGAGGAAAATCATCGCTGATGGCATCAGACCTACTGATGTGAAAACCAAGGCCATCAAGAATGCACCCAAGCCGCAGAACGTGACGGAGCTGTGTTCGTTCCTGGGTCTACTCAACTACTTTGGTAGCTTCCTACCTAAATTGAGCACCTTACTTGAACCACTGCACATGCTATTGAGAAAAGGCGACAACTGGGTGTGGGGCGCATTTCAAGACAGAGCTTTCAAGAAAGCCACCAATTTGCTTTGCTCGAACAAGCTGCTGGTACATTATGACCCATGTAAATGTTTAGTTTTGGCCTGTGATGCTTCGTCATATGGAATTGGTTGCGTACTCCAACAAGCCAATGAGTCGGAGAAACTTCAACCTGTCGCGTATGCATCCAAAAGTTTGTCTAAAGCAGAAAGAGCCTACAGCATGCTAGAAAAAGAAGCTTTAGCGTGTGTGTACAGTGTTAAAAAGATGCATCAATACCTGTTCGGTCTGAGGTTCGAATTAGAGACTGATCACAAGCCGCTCATTTCATTGTTTTCCGAGAGCAAAGGTATCAATACCAACACTTCATCCCGCATCCAAAGGTGGGTGCTGACATTATCTGCCTATGATTATGTCATTCGCCACAGATCTGGCACAGAGAATTGTGCCGATGCTTTGAGCAGGTTGCCGTTGCCCACACTGGAGGTGGACACGCCACAACCGGCGGATCTAATGTTAATCATGGATGCTTTTGAGAGCGAAGGAACCCCTGTCACGGCTCAACAATTTAAGACCTGGACCAGCCAGGACCCGATTTTATCGGTAGTAAGGGGTTGCATCCTCAAAGGGTATTTGTCTGCCATACCAAAGCAAATGTGCGAGGAGGCCAAACCATACGTTCGTCGCAAGGACGAACTGTCTATTCAAGCAGATTGCATATTGTGGGGCAATCGCATTGTAATGCCCAAGAAAGGGAGAGAGAAGTTCGTGCATGAGTTACACAGCACGCATCCTGGTATTGTGATGATGAAGGCCATTGCCAGGTCCCATGTATGGTGGCCAGGAATTGATTCTGATCTGAAAGCATGCGTGCATCAGTGCAAGACTTGCATGCAGCTTAGCAAAGCACCAGCGGAATCGCCGCTGAGTCTGTGGTCATAGCCATCCAAACCTTGGTCCAGGATCCATATAGATTTTACAGGTCCCTTCCTGGGTAAGATGCTTATTCAAAGTGGATAGAATGCATAATCATGTCATCCAGCACGTCCACGGCAACCATAGAGAATCTCAATGTCATGTTCGCGATACCTGATCTGCCTGACATAATGGTGAGCGACAATGGGTCGTGCTTCACCAGTCAGGAGTTTCACGAGTTTGTGAAACTTGATGGCATAAAACATATAAGGTCAGCACCGTTCAAGCCTGTGTCCACCATTCAAGCTGAACGTGCAGTACAAATTATCATGCAAAGCATGAGGAGAGTAACCCAAGGGTCACTGCAGACCGCTTGTCTTGCATATTGCTGAGTTACAGGACAAGACCCCACACACTCACAGGGGTCTTGCCTGCTGAACTCATGATGAAAAGAGGTCTTAAGACCAAGCTATCTCTGGTACACCCGGATTTAAATAATCATGTTGAATACAGAAGACAAAGTCAACAAGGGTACCACGATCGCGCAAATCTGTCACGCGAGATTTCTGTTAATGATCCTGTATATGTGTTGAACTATGGTCAGGGTCCCAAATGGATCGCTGGTACGGTCATGGCCAAGGAGGGCAACAGAGTATTCGTTATTGAGCTCAAGAATGGGCAAACTTGCAGGAAACACATGGATCAGACAAAGCTGAGGCACACAGATGAGCCAGAACAGTCGGACGAAGAAACCGTTGATGACCAACCAACCTACCAGCAGACTTCCGAGGACTCAAGGGTCATCAGTGAACATGGAATTTCCATCACACACCCGTTCAATAAAAGTGGACTTGCAATTCCTGACATGGCCACTGCCACCCCCAACAAGTCAGTCATCCAGCCATCAGCCACAGCAGACCCCGCATACTCACCCAAGGCTGAAATATAACCCGGGAGTGCAAAGCACCGGGCCGTCTCAACCTGTGAAAGACTGTAATAAGATCTCAGAGTGGGGTATTGTCTTGTATGTACATTCTGTTTGTAACCACCAGATGGTGCTGTTGTTGGAGGCCACTGAGTAGCAGGCACATGGTGTTGCTCAGGTATAAAAGGCCAGCCATTTTGAGAGTCCGGTACTTTGGGCCTCTGAAACCAACTACTGTCTCTCCCACCAACGTTTCCAGCACCTCCACCAACCTTCAACTGTCATCTGCGCAATGCTCCTTTAAACAGGAGAGATGAAGTTGAATCATCCGTGACATCAGCAGACCTGTTCCACTTAATTGGCCGGGAAAGCCGCATGACTAATTCAATTGGAGTAGTTCAGTTAAAAACACACTGCAGAGTGCGCTGAAAGAACGTCCGGGATAGCAAGCCATTATATGGCCTCCCCACACCCATCCCCACAGGAAGTTAAAGACTCAGACCACTCTCTCTGTGTCTACTCTATCAAAAACTTTCATACTTTTAAAGACCTCTATTAAGTCACCTCTCAACCTTCTCTTTTAAAGTCCTGGTCAACTCTTAGAAAATTAGACAAATGAAATAGTAAAAGATACAAAATAATGATTATAATGATTATAATGAAAGAACCGGGCGTAATGTATCCATGTTTTCTGACGATATAAGGCTAGGAGGGAAAATAAGCCGTGAGGAGGACATAAAGGAACTGCAAAAGGATACACAGGTTAAATGAGTGGGAAATAATGCGGCACATGGAGTATAATGTAGTGATATGTGAAATTATTGATTTTGACAGGAAGAATAGAAAATCAGAATATTTTTTAAAAGGTGTTCAGAGAGATTTAAGTGTCTTCGTACAGAAAACACAGAGAGATAAAATGTAGGTACATCAAGCAATTAGGAAGGGAAATGGCATGTTGGCCTTTATTGCAAAGGGGTTGGAGTACAAGCATAAAGGGGGCCGAAATTGCCCCTTTCCTTAAAGCCTGTTACGACCGGAAATCGGTGGCCACGCTGCGGAGTGGAATGGCCGCCGATTTTTCATAGAATGGCCTCCATTATCAAAATTCCGCTCCTGCGGTATCCCGACAGTGACCTGCTCCACCCCCCCACCCCCCCGCCCCTACCCCACCGCTCCGCTGCTACCGAGCCACCCTAAGTGCATCATCAGTATGCACACTGCCGATGTTCCCTGCCGACTGCGAAATTCCACCGAGAAAATATTCCTCCTGCCGGGCGGTGCCCAAACCTGCTTTTTTGAGATTGTCCAGTGAGGCTGTGACCTTCTAAAATGGTGGTGCAACTCCTATTAAAGGGGAGGACGTAGTGCCGCTGCCACCATGTTTTTTTTATGTCGGGCGACTGGCATGTCGGGCTGACAATTATGCTCCTGGGTCCGGCTGGGCTGCCAACAGGCAACCTGGTACCCCCTCTTGGGTGCCAGCCACTGGCCTGGCCCAAACCCTCCCTGGTGGCCAGTGAACCGAACTTTAAAAATCGCTCAGGCTTTCCCCTTTAGGTGAAGGGGAGAGCCGTGGTGACTCGGCACCATGATAATGTCTTCGGTGCTACGCTGATGACTGACAGCGGCAGACACTACACCCCACCTCAACTTCTGCCCCTCAAGTGTGCTCACCGCCACACTACTGCCCCCATTATGAGTGACTACCAGTCCGCCGAAAAAAAAGCCAAAGAGGGCACCTCATCCACCACGGCAGTGAAAACACAAGAAACGGGGTGGGAGTGACCCGTTTCCAGTGGTGGGTAATTTCGGCTCCAAAACGACTTGCTACAATTGCACAGGGCTTTGGTGAGACCACACCTGGAGCACTGTGCAGTTTTGGTCTCCTTATCTGAGAAAGGATATATTTGCCTTACAGGCAGTGCAACGAAGGTTCACTAGATTGATTCCTGGGATGAGTGGGTTATCCTATGAGGTGGAATAGATTGGGCCTTTCCCCTCTGGAGTTTAAAAGAAATAAGAGTTGATCTCATTGAAACATGTAAGATTCTGAGAAGGACTGACAGGGTAGATGCTGAGAGGTTGTTTCCGCTGCCTGGAGAGTCTAGAACTAGGAGGCACAGTCTCAGGATAAGGAGTCGGCCATTTAAGACTGAAATGAGGAAGAATTTCTTCACTTAGCGGGTCGTGAATCTTTGAAATTCTCTAACCTAAAAGTCTGTAGATTCTGAATCGTTGAGTTTATTCAAGGCTGAGATAGATTTTTGGACTCTAGAGGAATCAAGGGATATGGGGATCAGGTTGGAAAGTGAAGTCGAGGTTGAAGATCATCCATGATCTTATTGAATGGCAGAGCAGGCTTAAGGTGCTGTATGGTCTACACCTGCTGCATTCTTACTTTCTTATGTTCTTTTGTTCTATCAAGCTTATTTTATCTAGGGAATTGCTATTATATCCATCTCTAGCCAATGATACACTCTAATTCCCCATGTACAAAGACCTCAGCTCAGTTATCATTATTATGATTACTCTGCCCTAGATTTAGTCTTACAGCCATCACCTTCTTCCTGCAATGTAAAGTTGCTCAGCCTCCATCCACAAGAATTATGTTCACCACAAAAGATAATAATTTGTTCCAAAAGTTAACTCTTTATAAGAAGTTCCTTTTACATTTTTGCTTAGCTAATGCGTTTCTACTTTGGAAAGCAGGGTCGTTAATCCTATATGCCTAATTTAATGCAATTAATTTACTAGCTTCCCTATTTTGCTATTTTAGTGCCTTTACCTATTTCCTTATTATTTTAGAAACTGCTTTGTATTCCCTCATACCTTTCATTTTGCTCTGAAAAAGAAGTTTTGGGGTTTTCTCCATCCCACTATGGAATCAACTTGGTTATTTTCCTCTAAAAGTTTTCTTAGGCAACAATGTCCTTTTTGAGTCTGGAGACAAAATGCAACATTCTAAATCTGGTCTTACTAATGCATTGTTCTGATTTACCATAGTATTTTTGGACTTGGACACCATCTTTCAGACGATACACCTTAATATTATCTTTGCCTTAGTTTTTAGCTGACTTGTGTTGCTGAGATGTTACAAAATGTATTTACAGCCACCCAGATACTTTCCCTTTAGCAAGGAAGATTCATTGCTATCAAAGTTCATTTTCTTGCCAATACACTAGGAATTGAACTGGGCACAGGAGACGCCTGCTGGGTGTCTGCAGGCAGCACACCGGCAAAGACCATTTGAATTTCCAGCCACTGCATCACCGGCAGCGAACCTCAGGTAGGTCTTGGAAGAGGGGAGAAAGTGGTTTGGTGGGAGGGGGTGACTGGGAGAGGTAGGGTAAGCAATTTGGAGGGAGGGTGGTGACATGAAGGGGAGGAAGGGTCAGCGATCGGGAGGGGGAGCAGGCAGCAATCGGGAGAGCAGAGAGAGACAATGGCCAGGAGAAAGAGCGATGCAAGTGATTGGGAGCGGAGTGGGGGTGGGGAATGGTGGCCAGCACCAACTCGTGGTTTTAATATGAAACTGCGATACACACTCCTGTACCTCCCAGCTCCACATTCAGGCAGGTACTTGTAAAAACATCTTTTTGGTAGTGCCCTGCACTGTCCCTTTAAGGTTATTGATGCCAGCTGCATAAAGGGCAAACCAATTCGGCAAAGGGGGCATTAAACTGCCATTAGGTACCCTGGATGCCTCTCTTGATGCCTATATCATTATAACGAGCAGCACACTTTCAACACAAAAATGAGCATGTGCACACTGCCTGCCATATTAGACGCTTTTTGTGCATATTTTATGTCTGTAAGGACAGAGCAGTCACATTTTACATCTGTACAACAGGCACATCGTCATTGAATTTCTAGGTCTCTATATCAGATTTACACAAGTTAAATGCCATTCACCAATCATTAATCCAACATATGAACTTCTCTGAGTCCCTTTACATAAGTTCAGTCTTTGATACGGTACATGCTTTTTCCTTTATTTGTGATCAGCAAACTTAATAGTTCTGCTTTTGATACCCTTATCTATGCCATTTATATACTCAAGGCATCCATCATTGTGACGTGAGCATCTGGTAAACTGGAATGTTTGTCATTAACTGCTAAAGATGTTTCCAAGGAGTATGATGTGAGAATTTGTTTAGTACACAGGTAGTTATCAATGATGATCTGAACTCAAAATGCAAAGGTTTGTAACATTTTCAAGAAATCATATTCCTTTCATTATTTTCAGATGTACTAACATGGAGGCTTGTAAGAAAGGAATGGCAATAATCAAGGATGGTTTTAATCTTCACATTGATTGGACAAATCAAATTGGTAAAGGTAACCTTGAGGAAGAGTTCATAGAGTATATTCGGGATGGTTTCTTAGAACAAACGTTGTGGAACCAACCAGGGAGCAGGATATTTTAGATCTGGTAATGTGTAATGAGACTGGATTAATTAATGATCTCATAATAAAGGATGCTCTTGGAAAGAAACTTCTTCACTCAGAGAATTGTGAACCTGTGGAATTCTCTACCACAGAAAGTTGTTGAGGCCAGTTCGTTAGGTATATTCAAAAGGGAGTTAGATGTGGCCCTTATGGCTAAAGGGATCAAGGGGTATGGAGAGAAAGCAGGAATGGGGTACTGAAGCTGCATGATCAGCCATGATCATATTGAATGTTGGTGCAGGCTCGAAGGGCCGAATGGCCTATACTCCTGCACATATTTTCTATGTTTCTATGGGCCCAAGTTTCCACACGCGCCTAGAACGGCGCAGTCCCGACCTGGATGCCCGTTTTTCGCGCCACAAAGTGCGCCTAAAAAAATCCTTGGTATTCTCCACCTCCCTGCAGGTCCTCTGGCCCTCGGCGCAGCCAGCACAAGCTGTGGGGGGCGGAGCCAGGTCCCTGCGCTGAAAACAGTGCCGGGACCTCTGCACATGCGCGCTACAGTGGGCACGCAAGTGCAGTAGCTCCAGGCGCCGAACTGTGTGGGAGGGGCCCGAAGCACGCAGCCCCTAGCCCTGGCCGAATGGCCTCACTGGGGCTGCGTGAATAAGGCTCCTCCCACGGCCAGCTCCTGCTTCCCCCCACCGACCAGACCCGACACCCGCTCCCCGCCCCCACCCCCCGACTGACCCGACCCGACCCACGCTCCTGTTCCCGCTCCCCGTCCCCCCGACTGGACCCGACCCGACCCGCGCTCCTGTTCCCACTCCGGCCCCCCCCCCCCCCGACTGGACCTGACCCGACCCGCGCTCCTGTTCCCGTTCCGGCCCCCCCACCCCCGACTGGACCCGACCCGACCCGCGCTCCTCTTCCCGCTCCCCGCCCCCCCGACTGGACCCGACCCAACCCGACCCATGCTCCTGTTCCTGCTCCACGCCCCCCCGACTGGACCCGACCCGACCCGCGCTCCTGTTCCCCGCTCCCCGCCCCCCCGACTGGACCCGACCCGACCCGACCCGCGCTCCTGTTCCCGCTCCGGCCCCCCGCCCCCGACTGGACCCGACCCATCCCGCGCTCCTGTTCCCGCTCCGCGACCCCCCGACTGGACCCGACCCGACCCGCGCTCCTGTTCCCGCTCTTGCCCCCCCGCTCCCGACTGGACCCGACCCAACCCGCGCTCCTGTTCCCGCTCCGGCCCCCCCGCTCCCGACTGGACCCGACCCGCGCTCCTGTTCCCGCTTCCCGCCCCCCCGACTGGACCCGACCCGACCCGCGCTCCTGTTCCCGCTCCCCGCCCCCCCGACTGGACCCGACCCGACCCGACCCGAACTCCTGTTCCCGCTCCCCGCCCCCCCGACTGGACCCGACCCGACCTGACCCACGCTCCCGCCCCCCGACCCGACCCGACCCCCCCCCCCCCACTGGACCCGACCCGACCCGACCCGACCTGACTCCCGCTCCCGGACTGGATCCAACCTGACCTCTCCCTCCCTCTCTCCCCCTCCCTCCCCCCTCCCTCCCTCTCTCCCTCCCTCTCTCCCTCCCCCCCCCCGACCCGAACCGAACCTCCCCGACCCAACCCAACGCCACCTACCTGTAAATCTGGTGCTAGGGACGGGCCCTGCCCGAAGTCTCAGGCCGGCCCGTTCAGCCTTCGGTCCCGAAAGGCCTGCCTGAAGCACTTTCACACAGGTAGGAAGATGGTTTATTTAATCTTTTCTTTGCTTATAAATGTTTATTCAGGTTGGATTTATTTGTATAATATTTGTATAAGTATAAATAAGGATTTATTATAGAATTTAATGACTTCCCTTCCCCCCCACCTCGTTCTGGACGCCTAATTTGTAACCTGCGCCTGATTTTTTAATGTGTAGAACAGGTTTTTTCAGTTCTGCAAAAATCTTCACTTGCTCCATTCTACTTTAGTTTGGAGTACGTTTTCACTGTGGAAACTTTCAAATCAGGCGTCAGTGGCCGGACACGCCCCCTGTTGAAGAAAAAATTCTGTTCCAAAGTAGAACTGTTCTACCTGACTAGAACGGCAGAAAAATAAATGTGAAGAATTGCGATTTCTAAGATAGTCCGATCTCCACCAGTTGCTCCTAAAAATCAGGCGCAAATCATATGGAAACTTGGGCCCTATGTTTCTATAGCATGGTAGAATTTCAAATTCAGTTTGAGGGTGAGAATGCTAGGTCTCAAACCAGTATCCTGAACTTAAATAAAGGCAATTAAAAAGGTATGAAGACAGAGTTGGCTAAAATGGATTGGGAAAATAGATTAAAGGGTAAGACGGTAGATAAGCAGTGGCAAACATTTAAGGAGATATTTTATAACACTTAGCAAAGATATATTTTAGTGAGAAAAGGCTAGAATTTCCATTGCATCCGATTTCTCGGCGGTATTGGTCGTTTTGGGCAAGCACCGGGTGGGTGAAAATTTCCACAGCTGAGTTCCGCCGGCATTTTCGAAGTACCGCTGGGGAGTGAACCGCCAGTGTGTACCGTCCATAGACCATCATTGCCCGATTTTTGGCTCAGCGGTGACCTGTAGGTAAGTTGAAAAATAAACACTCACGAGAAGCAGCGGAGCTGGGCAATGCTGAGCAATAGATAAGTCGCCCTGCAAAAAAAGGTAAGTAAGTGGGTTTTTACTAATTATTTTAAAATTCTCTTACAGTGTTTAAAGTGAAAAGGGTCCTGAGAACGTAGTTCTGATTTTTTATTTTACGTTTTAAAAAAAAATATTTTGTGTTTTTTCCTCCTAGGCCTCGGTGTAAATTAAAGTAATTATCCCCCATTTTTTTAAAGAAATGCCCAATCAACCCAAGATTCCATTTTCTGCTGAGAATCGGGGTGTAAGGTACATTTTTTTTCGCTGGGCGGATTCTTTTCTTTTTTTTATGGAATTTTTCACCAGCGATAATTTGAGAACCTTAGCGGTATTTTGGTTGGCAATCTGGCGCTGGTGGATTTTTTTGAAATTCTAGCCCCATGACTCTAAGAGAAGGATGAACCATCCATGGCTAACTAAGGAAGTAAAGGATGGTATCAAATTGAAAACAAAGCTATACACTGTTGTGAAGAATAGTGGAAGGCCAGAGGATTGGGAAATTTTTAGAAACCAGCAAAGGACAACTAAAAAAATAATAAAGAGAGAGAAGATAGTTTATGAGAGTAAACTAGCAAGAAATATAAAAACAGAGAGTAAGAACTTCTACAGGTATATAAAAAGGAAGAGAGTAGCTAAACTAAACATTAGTCTCTTAGAGGATGAGACTGGGGAATTAATAATGAGAAACAGGGAAATGGCAGAGATTTTGAACAAATATTTTGTATCGGTCTTCTCAGTAGAAGAAACTAAAAGCATCTCAAAAAGTGATAATCAAGGGGCTATTGGGAGGGGGGACTTAAAACAATCACTATCACTAGAGAAAAAGTACTAGGCAAACTAATGGGCCTAAAGGTGGACAAGTCCCCTGGACCTGATGGTTTGCATCCTTGGGTCTTAAAAGAAGTGGCTGCAGAGATAGTGGATGCATTGGTTGTAATCTACCAACATTCCCTGGATTCTAGAGAGGTCCCATCAGATTGGAAAACTGCAAATGTTATTTAAGAAAGGAGAGAGACAGAAAGCTGGAAACTATAGACCAGTTAGCCTAATATCTGTCATTGGAAAAATGTTGGAATCCATTATTAAGGAAGTAGCAGCAGGACATTTAGAAAATCATAATACAGTCAATCAGAGTCAGCATGGTTTTATGAAAGGGAAATCATGTTTGACAAATTTGCTGGAGCTCTTCGAGGATGTAACGAGCAGGGTGGATAAAGGGGAAACAGTAGATGCCATGTATTTAGATTTTCAGAAGGCATTCGATAAGGTGCAACATAAAAGGTTACTGCACAAGATACGAGCTCACGGGGTTGGGGATAATATATTAGCATGGATAGAGGATTGGCTAACCAACAGAAAACAGAGAGATGGGATAAATGTTCATTTTCAGGTTGGCACACTGTAACTAGTGGAGTGCCATAGGGATCAGTGCTGGGGGCTCAACTATTTACAATCTCTATTAATGACTTGGATGAAGGGACTGAGTGTAATATAGCCAAATTTGCTGATGATACAAAGATAGGTGGGAAAGCAAGTTGTGAGGAGGATGCAAAGAATCTGCAAAGGGATATAAATAACCTAATTGAGTGGGCAAAAATTTGGCAGATGGGAATATAATGTGGGAAAATTGTGAAATTATCCACTTTGGTGGGAAAAATAAAAAAGCTAATTATTATTAAAAAGGAGAGAGATTACAAAATGCTGTGGTACAGAGGGATCTGGGTGTCTTTGTACATGAAACACAAAAAGTTAGCATGTAGGTACAGCAAGTAATTAGGAAGGCAAATCAAATTTTGGACTTTATTGCAAGGGGATAGAGTATAAAAGTAGGCAAGTCTTGCTACAACTGTACAGCACATTGGTGAGACCACACCTGGAGTACTGTGTACAGTTTTGGTCTCCTTATTTAAGGAGGGATATGCTTGCATTGGAGGCAGTTCAGAGAAGGTTCATGAGGTTGATTCCTGAGATGAAGGGGTTGACTTATGAAGAAAGGTTGAGCAGGTTGGGCCTAGACGCATTGAAGTTTAGAAGAATGAGAGGTGATCTTATTGAAACGTATAAGATTCTGAGGGGGCTTGACAGGGTAGATGCAGAGAGGATGTTTCCCCTCATGGGGGAATCTAGAACTAGGCGACATAGTTTCAGAATAAGTGGTCGCCCATTTAAAACAGAGATGAGGAGGAGTTTCTTCTCTCAGAGGATCGTGAATATTTGGAATTCTCTACCCCAGCGGGCTGTGGAGGCTGGGTCATAGAATATATTTAAGGCGGAGATAAGACAGATTTTTGAACAATAAGTGAGTCAAGGGTTATGGGGAGCGGGCAGGGAAGTGGACTTGAGGCCCAGATCAGATCAGGCTCGAGGGGCAAATGGCCTACTCCATTTCCTATTTCTTATATTCTTATCTATTTTCCATGGTTTCTTACATTGAATCTGTCTCTGTGAAATACCAAATTCTTATCTTATCAGAAAAAAATGCCACTCTAAAAGTTTATTTTCTTAAAATTAGTTCTGAAACCTATATTTTTCATTGTTGTATTAAGTAAAATATGGAAAGCAATAGTGCATTCAAGAGCTGTTTTTCATTTTGTAAAATGATATACCTTAGGATGATCAGTCTGTACTCTTCGCTAAGCAAAACTATTTTAAATGTATGTAACATGGGTGAAATAGACCACATGCACTGGTTTCCACAGAAACTTAGCATTCCACTTTACACATTGAAGCAGGTATCTGCGACATGTGATACCATGTAAATGTTTTCGAAGAAATCAGAGCATCATTGACAATTGGCAGTGTAATACTTATATGTGAGTACTGTTTAGTGCATAGCACTTGTGGCAGTACTATTATTGTAATTAGGCCTTTGGTGGAGAGCTGAAATTCAAAAGACTGGTGTGTCTCATCCCAAATATGTATTGTTTTCATCAGATAACATTTTTCAAAAACATTTATATTATTTAATAGCCTAAGGTCCCTGCCTCCATGATCACCAAGTTGTTTTTTTACCAGTAAGAACTATTGAGTTAACTAATAATGAAAATTGTGGCTGTATCAGAGGTTTTTTAATGATGCATCTTTTATTATAGTTCTGAATATTTCTCAATTTGAGATCCTAAGGCTATCACTGACACCGCCTGGGCAGTAAACTGGTGGAGTGCCCCACTGGCCTAGCTTAGAACCTGCCCGATTTTCATTCCATTGATTTCAATGGTAATAAAAATGGGTGTTGGAGGTGTGGGGAGGTTTCTACAATGGCCAGACAGTGAAGGTGAAAATTATCCCCTGCAGTTCAAAAGTAGGGGAATCTATTAAGTAGTATTTTATCTTAGACTTTTATCAGACTGATAAAGAGAATCAAGATATTTGTGAATCCATCTGATTTCTTTATGAACAATTAACAGTTCTTTTTCTAACCCTAGGGTGCCATAGTAAAGGGCTATAACCAATTTTTATCCCATTGTGGGAACTGCCAATATGGTATCATTCTGAACACTTAGAACGGGACACAAAATGTATTTGGTGGAATCAATGCAGATATGCCAACACTCAGGAACCTATATATGCCCTACATTGCATTCTACATAGTATTACATAGTATTTACAGCACAGAAACAGCCCATCCGGCCCAACTAAATCCATTCTCCACAGAAGCCCCCTCCCACCCTTCTTCATCTAACCCCAACAATATATCTTTGTCTGACCCTTTCTCCCTCATGTGTTTATCTAGCTTCCCCTTAAATGCAACTATGCTAATCGCCTCAACTACTCCTTATGGTACCAAGGTCTACTCTCTGGATAAAGAAGTTTCTCCTGAATTCCCTATTGGATTTATTAGTGACCTCTCATTCTACTGACAGCTTATTCTGAGAGCAAGCGATTGGTAACTATTATGTAACTCATAAAGCCCCAGTGAAACAAAGTGTATTTACACTTCGATTTCTTCCTCTGCTGGCTTCACCTACTTTGCAGGCATAGGAGTGGGGTTATAAGTACCTGTTCTCAGCACTACTCCATCATCTGTGGGAAAGTTCAAAATCCATCTGTAATTTAGCTTGGGGAGAATGATTTTATGTGAATTTAATTGCACAAACTGACTTTTTAATTTAGTGTGGTGATCAACTTGGTCAGTGTTTTGTACTTAAAATGCATATTTGTGGCCTTTAGGTTCTATGGTACAGAACTAAGTAGATCACCGAAACAAAAATTGTTGTTAAGTCTGAATTAACATATCAATACTGTCCCATACTTTATTTTAATTACAATGACAGGCTGTTCATTATAAACTCCTTTGACTCTTTGGAGTCTAATTAGAATGTCAACCATATATTTAATTTTGGACATACAGCTGGATTCAACACTAATCTCATTATTACTGAATATGATGTAGAGTTTTATTGTTAGGGACAATTCTGTGCTCCAGTACTTCCAGTGGCACTCCAGGTGTAGCTCACAGGTTACCTACCATCCATTCATTTTATTATATATAATAAAAACAGAAAATTCTGAAAATCTCAGCAGGTCAGGCAACATCTGTGGAGAGGAAGCAAAGTTAATGTTTCAGGTCGATGACCCTTTGTCAGGACTGCTGGGATTTCCAGCATTTTCTGTTTTTATTCCAGATTCCAGCATCTGCAGTATTTTGCTTTTGTATTCATTTTATTAGATGGAAAATCATGGGCTGTGTAGTTTCTGCGAATGTCACTCCCCACTAACAGCATTAATTTGGCCCTGTTAGGCAGGTAAGACTTGATAAAATCACTTGATAGAGCTCTTGCACAGACTCAGTACATAAATATAACAGATACTGTGATACTGAGTCATGCTAGATGAGGAAGATCCCAAATCTCAACCTTGTTTTATACTGGTTTAGCTGAAACCAGCTGGAGCAATGTTGGAGACATTGAAGCCAAAATCCCAACACATATGCTGGGATCAAGCCTGCCACTGAACTCCGACAATGATCTTGCCAGTGTATGCAGGGTTAGAGGGAGGGCATTTAATTAGCTTGGGGCTAGTGACAGTTTATGCCACTACAGGCACATCTCGGGTACATGTCTAACTGAGGAGACTGCAAAATGGGTGATGGGGTGGGGCTGGGGGTGGGGGGGGGGGGGGGTTGTGGGGGGAAGTGCTCTGAAATTTTTTAAAAACTAACTGACCTCAACTTAGAGGCCATGACACGACCTAGATCCCCAATGTGTGCCCCACATCTGCCATCCTTGAAGCCGGTACTCCTCTTCTTTCTGATGATCCATGACACATCGTATCCCAGGCTAGAGTTGCAGAAACCCCTGGTGTAGGAGTCCTCTATCCCTGGCCCTGCCCTTCCACATCACTGCTCCATTATGTTTGGCCTCATTATCCCCCAGGTTGAAGGAAGAGGGGAAATAAGCTTGGGATCTCACTTCTGATCATTATACAGTGAATCCTGTTGGAAACTACGGGGGAGAAATTGGGGTCATTTGTGCCTCCTATTAGGGGTGTGTTAATGAGGCGCAAATGACTTTTTGCCTGGGTACGGTGCCCCTAACGACTCCTGCTAAATTCCGTGAGAGTTTAGCAGTGGCGGTAACCGGTAGTGCCCTGCTCCGCTGCACCGCTGATGACGATATCAACACCGTGCACAGAGACCCATTTTCGCCCCGGAGCAAAAATTCGGGATCGTCCCCTGAAGCTGCGCTTATGGTACGGCATCCCGCTCCCTGTTAGTACAGGTAAGGCCCCGCAGAGTCTGTAGTTTGGCCCTCCCCTTTAATGAAGAGGAGGGCTCCTCCAACATGGTAGTTCTATGCGGCCCAGTGCGTAGCACTGCATTCCGCTTATTCCACTCCCGCTCCATTAGCATCCCAGAGACGAAGTGAAGTGCATTGTTTTGCGCTCTTCATCCTCTTGGGGGCGATAACCCCAATTTCACGAGTGGGGCGAAACTTCCCCGCCTGGTGCAGGAAGTCCCGCCTCGTGATGTTACCGCCCCCAAATAGGGCGCCAAGCATTTACCCAGCCTACATGTTTATCAGGACAAGATTGGACTTGCTTATATGTCCCATGATAAAATAGTCTGCAATTAATTACTGCCTCGACTGACATTATGAAGAATGGTGTCATGTGGGGAGGTACCGGATGGCTGTTGGCATCTTAGAATTACAACTGTGGCATGACTCGCTGCATTTGGGAGGAGGGGACAAAACTGGACAAAAATCCTGAGTGAACTCAGAAAATTATTGCTTCAAGTTCAAGCTGCTTTGGCACAACAATTGCCATAGGTTTCTGCTGCAGACACTGAGCTATCAAGGGACACTTTCATCCGCACCTGTGTTCCACAATGATTATCATCCTTTACCAGTTTGAACCAGTTTTACTTTACAGATGATTTGTTGTGTGACTGAAAGAAAAATAAAATCTACTGTTTCAACAGCATTAAATGCCACCTAGTTATGAACTGTGCTAGCTTCAATAATTTACAAGTTAACAACTGCAATTTATTGTACACTCCAAGGATGATTTACTCTCTGTACTAGGTGCAGTGAAATAAGAAATGTATTGATAAATAATTTGTTTACAATTTTACTACACTTAGTGCACAGAGAAAATCTTCCCTCGTGGTTTTGAGTGGAAATGAAAATTTTGGGTCAATTGTTGGAGTATCCTAAATCAACATACACTGACTATGCACCATGGACCTGATTTAGCAGATAATTGATGGGATGGAGGCAAACAAGAATTAATACAGCTACGGTAAGCTGACACCACTTATTTTGATAATATATCAAGTATGTTCTTCCCCATTTAAGTATCCTGCTTTTCTGGATTGTTATCCAAACACTGTTGACATTTCCACTCCTGTAGTGCCAGCTGTGGCTCAGTAGGTAGCACACTTGCCAGAGCCGGAAGGTTGTGGGTTCAAGGTCCACTCCAGTGACTTGAGCACAAAAAAATCTAAGTTGACGCTCCAGTGCAGTGCTGAGGGAGTGTTGCATTGTCTTTCCGTGGCCCTGTCTGCTTGCTCAAATGAGTGTAAAATATCCCATGGCACTATTTTGAAGAAGAGCAGGGGAGTTATCCCCAGTGTCCTGGTCAATATTTATCCCTCAATCATAACAAAAACAGATTATCTGGTTATTATCACATTGCTGTTTCTGGGAACTGCAAATTGGCTGCCGCGTTTTCCACCGTTCAACAGTGACAACAATCCAAAAGTACTTCATTGGCTGTAAAGTGCTTTGAGACGTCCGATGGTCATGAAAGGCGCTATATAAATGCAAATCTTTCTTTTACTAATTTCTGCAGAATATTATCCCTCAAGAAGTATTTTTTCAAAGCACAAATTTATTTAGATGTAATTTTAACAGAAAATATTTGAACAGTCTGCTATCTATATTGATGAAAGCCCAATCAACATGAAACAGAAATAATTAAAATGTCCACAATTACAGGACTTGTATAGGAGGATTTAAAAAATGAGCTAATGTTTTCAGACATCAGGTGTGCATTAGAAGGATATTTTTTACATTTGGCCATCCTTGGTCAGTTAGATTTAAATTAACCAATAGGGGTTTATATTGTAGGTGAAGTTGTTAATCCCTGTGGAAATTCTGAATCCCTGCAGATGTAGGAAATTGTACTGCCTCATACTGAATCACTTGCTTAATTGAACCAGCTGACAAAGTGTGTGGAAAGCTACTGTGGCACACATCTGTTTTTAGAATACTCTTAACAAGCTGTGCCCAAAGTACAACCCTTCTGTAAGATCAGCAGATTTAAGTTTTGGGCTACACGCTGTGTAGCGCTGGGCAAATTTGTTCACAAGCTGCAATGTCAGCATTTAATAAGCTTATATAATTAGATATTTTTTAAGTTGGGGAAATATGATAGCTGATGGAATATTGGAAGAATTTAACAATTCAATTTTTATTTAGAAATGTGACAGTCTGTATCAACCAGCTGACTATTTAATTAGTTAATATTCCATGTGTCCTCTTGAACTAAAGTAGACTATTTCATAGAAAAGTGCAGCCTGTAAACAAAAAATATTTATTTTGGACAATTAAAAAAATATTGTGTCAAAAATAATGATTTTTTTTGTACTTTGGCACTGACAATAAGCTCACTTGTTATGCAAACAGAATGCAGCCTTGATAATGTATTTCTAAACTTTAGGCATACTTGTGCCATAAAATCATGCTACGTGCATTTGAAAAGAGAAACAGAATTGTGAAATTTGTTAGGATGGCACTGCTTCTAATCTTATTTTATATTTAAACCTCCTTGCTGTATCAATAATAGTTTGCTGTAATTCACCAGGAGTGATTTTTGTGCCCAAAGTTTACACTTTGCCCTCAGTGACTGACACACTGGGTAGATAGATGAGCTGAGGCAGCAGTTCAGTGAGTTGCAGCAACAATAGTAATATATTGATTTTAGATTTCAAATCTAGCCCAAATATATTAAAACCACTTGCAGTCTGTTCATTAATAAATGACTAAACAATCATTATACTTCTTATCAATAATTTATGTGAAACTCACATTAATGTTGGCACAGATGATGACATATCTCTCGAACACTGCTGCACTCTAATTTCTATTTGTTTAATAATTAGTCAGCAATGATGAATGAAATAAGTCACTCATTATAAATGTCCTTTCAATATGTTGGCCACAGAGTGCATATTTAAATCGCTTATCTTGTTGTAAGTAACTTGACTTATTTAATTGTTTTAATGAATAGTAGTTTGATTATTTAAAATGCATACAGAAATAAAGCTAAATTTAAACATAGTTACAAGTAAGGCCTTGCTCATAGCTTTTATACCGTTGATATCATTTAGATCTCATTTTCATGTATGAGAGTATGTAAATTTTTCACCAAGGGATCCAGCGGAAACTGGGCAAGTGGCAATTAAAAACAAGCTGGTCATATACCCGCTTGGAGCTCAAACCCTTCCTCCTGTCTCTATTATGAACCTGTAGGGTTCTGCAGGCAGATGAGGTGCCACCTAAAGTAGATGGGAGCCTCGTGATTAATGTAAATTGGGATCTTATTGGGTTAATAGGTCCCTGATGGCATTTTAACTGGTTCCTGAGCATGGATTGCGCAGCTTTTCCACCAAGGTGAAGCAGGTCAGTAGCTGACAAGAAGGACGAAGAGGCTCTCTCAGCAAGCCGAAGAATTTCCTTTGCGGTGCAAAGTGGAACAGAAGTACTCTTCCGGGCCCCACAAAGAAAGTCACAGTGACTGTGACGAGTTCGCTCAAGACCTACAGTCTGCTGGGAGGACATGAGTGATAGCAAGGATGTGAGCTAAAGGCAGGAGACCACTGGAACAAAAAATAAAAAGACAGAGAGGAACAAAAAACAATGAAGTGATAATTGAAAAACAAGGGGGTAAAATTCGGTAGCGTCCCATTTGGGCCATTAATTTTTTAATTTTGAAACGTTCGCGCCAGGCACTAATGGTTCTGAACTTCTACTAAATTGGGTGTTAGCGCCCCAAGAAGGAAGTGGAGGGCTAGATCAAGTGCTAATGATCTCAGTAGGGCTACAGGGGCGCTACCAGCAGAGATCATTGCTGAATGCATAATAAATTTCAGGTGCAATGCATTCAGCAATGATCCTTCACACAGGCTCTTAAAGGGGAGGTTGCATCATTATGCAGATCCATATTTTCAGCATTGTTGGCTCTCAAGGCACAGACATGATAGGCTGAATGGTTTCCTTCTGTGTCATCATTTTCTATGATTCTATGGGCCGAAAATTGCTGCCGGAGAAAAAAATCTATGAAAATACCTGTTGGTCCCAAAAGAACATAGGATTCTGGTTGGGGGCCTCCATTCGCTGCGCAGTGTATGGGGCCTGTCTTCCATCTATGGACACATATGCTGGAATCACGTGAGCCTGAACCATCAATCATAATCTCGTATTTTCATTGATAATAATGAGAACTCCGTTTGTATGAGCTCCCATTACTATATCCGGGCGCAGACGATTGGGGCGTAATGACTTACCACCATTGCAAAACTCCCGCTCAATTTAGCAGGAATCGCTGATCTTGCCACGACCGGCCGCAAACACCTTTGCACCCTGTTATCACCACCCGAAAGTCCCCAAGGTCCCTCATAAATAAATGATGCTTCAGATCTACATTAATGGCATGGATACCAAAATCAGATACTGGTTTACTAAAGGACGCGCTTATTTGCACCAGCAAAATGCTCTGATTGGCTCTCCATGATCACATGACCTGATTGCTAATTGGTCCCCTTGGAGGATAAGACACACCCAGCAGTTTCTCTGGAATGTGTAATTAGAACCACCCAGCCCAAGTTCTCAGTGACTTTGCAAAGTGTAAATCGAGCCATCCTGACTTAATGTCCAGAGAGGATAGGGCTCCCCATCCCAGCTCAAGTTCCTGACACCCCTAGCCCAAGTTCCTGACCGCCGCCCAGCCCAAGTTTACGCCACCCAGCCCGAGTTCATGCCCCCCCCAGCCCAAGTTCCTGCCCATCCCAGCCAAAGTTCCTGACCCCACCACCCAACCCAAGTTCATGCCCCCCGCAGCCAAAATTGTTGCAGCACAAGTTCCTGCCTCATCCTAGCCGAAGTTCCTGACTCCCCCCCCATTCCAAGTTCATAGCGCCCCAACCCAAGTTCCTGACCCACCCCCAACCCAAGTTCCTGACACCCCCAGCCCAAGTTCCTGCCCCATCCCAGACCAAGTTCCTGACCTTATCCCTCCCCGCCTGTCCGCCCGCCTGCCGCACCATAGATGGGGCATTGTGTGTGGGTCACGGATTGTTAACAGGTTTATTGGGTATGGAGTGAATAGTGACAGTGTCATGACTTCCGCATTTCATCCACTCCAATGATGACCTTTATCACACACGCACTGAGCTTTCTGAGAAATCGGGTGTGGGTGTAAAGGGGGTGGGATTGGAAGAACATGATCCCTCTCCCCCAGTCTCTCTCTCTCTCCTCAGTCTCTCTCTCCCTCCCCCCAGTCTCTCTCTTTCTCTCTCTCTCCTCCACTCTCCATCTCCCTCTTCCAATCTCTCTCTCTCCCCCCCCACCAGTCTCTCTCTCCCCCCAGTCTCCCACTCCACCTCCCCAGTCTCTCTCTCTCTCTCTCCCACCTCTGATGTTTTCTTTCCCACAAAGGTGTATATAATCACAGCGATTGTCGAGGCAAAAGTCCTGAAGATAATCCAAAAGCTAAACACATGCGGCACAACTCCATGATGCAGACTTAATGTCTGGTGTCGGATTTGAGGAGTCTGCAAGGACACCCACTGGAAACCGGCGAGGTCCTTCTTTAAAAATGCAGATTGGGAATAGATTTTAACCAGTGGCCTGTGTGGGGAAGTGATTGTTGCTTTCCCACCAGGTGAAGCTAGACGAAAGAAGAATGTGGGTCGGAAGAGGCCCAAACAGGTAAGTTTTTAAGGGCCCAAGTTTGGTGAAACCTAAGTTCCACCCAAGTACTGTCGAAAGGACCGCTAAGATCTTTACGGTACTTTGGACGGAAGTTTGGTGAAAAAATGTGGGAAAAACCGCCCGGCGGAAAAAATGGGCCTTACATGCCGATTCTGGGTGGCAGAGGGCGGTAGGTCCCATTCTGAACAGCAAATGCAATCCTCGGCACAGTACCGCCGAGGATACAGTCGGGCCCAGGGAGGGGGGAATGGCTAAAAGCAAACATTTTCAGAACAATTTAAAAAACTACCAGAAATCCTTCAGAGGACCCCATCCACCAAAATCCCTGCAAAAAAAATAAAGAAAAGTGCACTAACCTTTTTTTGAGGGTCTTCATACTTACCGTTCAGGTAAGACCTGCCTCCACACGCTGGTCTCTTCTGCTGCTGGAGCGGAGGACCGCCCGGACCAAACTGGGGACTCAGCGGGCGGGAGGACTTTTATGGGCTTTGCAGGCCAGCACACGCCAGTAGATGCTCCCCAGCGGTCTTCCCTCCCTGCCAGCTTGAGGACCTGACCAAACTCGCTTGGAGGGAAGAGTGCCCAAAAAACATCGAGACCGCCGAGAAAACTCGGCGGCTGTAATGTCTGTAAGCTTGTAATGTTTGTAGCTCCACACTGTGGATGTCGATGTATTGTGTACTGCAACTACAGAGTTAATAATTAAACAGAAGCAGCAGATTCCGGAGACTTCCGAGAGCTGCCTGCCATGTTAGAAAGACCTGTGTGTGCTATGCTCTGTGAATATATCACATTTGGTGGCGAGATGGGATTTTTCGGATGATTTAAAGCTGAAATTTTGTTGGTGAAGGATTCAGCCAGCTGACAGATAGACTTTGGAAGCTTCTCTGTCTTTGGAAATAGCTACAAAATCCGAGGTAAAAAACAAGCACACTAGTTTAAACTGCAGAGTCAAAAATGGCGGCACGCATAGCAGTAATGGGACACTTAGATGAATATAAACATGACCAGGAAAGGTTTAAGGCATATGTGGATCAGCTAGAAATGTATTTCACAGCAAATAACATAATCGAAGTTCCAGAGAATGCAGATCAGAACCGTGCTGTGTTGGAACGGAAGCGAGCTGTCTTCTTATCTGAAGCGGGTCCAGAATTATATGAAATGCTGATAAATCTGCTTGTGCCTGATGAGCCAAAGGACACACGGTTAAAGAGATTTTAATGAAGCTGGAGCAGCACTATAATGCCAAACCGTTAGAAATTGCTGAAAGCTATCGTTTCGGTATATGAAATCAGAAGACTGATGAAAGTATCAGTGATTACATTGTAGCATTAAAAAAGCTATCTATTCACTGTAATTTCGGAAACTTTCAAAACCGAGCATTGCAGGATCGTTTTGTTTGTGGGGTGAAAAATGATGCAATCAGAAGAAAGTTATGGACGACGGATGACTTGACTTTTGAGATTGCTTGTCAGACAGCGAGGTCAATGGGCATGGCCGATCAATATTCCTGAGAATTTCATAATAATTATGGTCATCAGTCAACCGAGGTGAATTGCCTGCATATTCAAAGTAAAAGGCGGTGAGGGCCCAAAGTCTCAGAAACTGGAAATTCTAACAGAGCGTCGAAGTCGTGCTATAGGTGCCTGGGACAACACATTGCTCAAAGTTGTCCATATATGAAGGCAGAGTGTTTCTTCTGCAGAAAGACTGGGCATCTTGCAAAGGTATGCCGACCGAAGGATAAATCAGTTTTAAAAGCTATGAGTAGAAATCCCCAGAGACTACATAGCATGGAAGAACAGCAGGACGAGGAGATGTTAAGTTACACGTCATCAGGAGCACGAGGTTAACAGACAGTGAGGTTAAAATCCACATAGATGTTGCGGGATTCAAGATACCAATGGAACTTGACAAATGTGCATCCGTGAGTGTAGTACCGGAGTCGCTATACCTCGACAAATTTCAGGATTTCCCATTGGAGAAATCCAAGATGGAGCTGCGAGGCTACTCGGGAGAGAAAATTCCTGTGGTAAGTCATATCACCGTATCGGTAAAATATAAGGATAAATTTAAGAACTTGCCTCTAATAGTAGTGAAAGGAGAAAAGCCTGCCTTACTAGGAAGAAATGGTTGAGATCACTAAAGCTGGATTGGAGTGAGACTTTTCGTGTTGAAACGAGATTTGCATCAACAGATGATGTTATCAAGATTTATCTGAAGGTGT